>NC_087451.1:22065541-22371652 GCF_036321535.1 Camelus dromedarius
AACAGTGGTGGAACTTGCACCATCAGCTAATGCCATGGCCCACCCTGGTCTCATTTGCCACTGGGAGCCACAGGCGGTCCAGGGGCCGCGTAGGGTCCCTTCGTTTTCCCGTCCCCAAAGTCAGGCTTTCCATCTCTTGCATTTGGCTGCCAGCTGGTGTTCCAACTCACTGACGCTTGTCTGGACTGTTTCTTGGTGAAGTTCCTGAAAGTTGCAAAAACGTAGGGCTCTTCTCTCGTTCCCAGAGGCCATGTATGGCTTTCCCCCTTCCTTAGGTTTGTTCAGTGCAGCAGGAGCTAGTAAAGGAAGTAAGTCGAATAGCTGGCCTGCGTACTCTCTTGGCTGAAAACCCTTGACTCTCTTGGTTCCCAAAAGCTGCCTGTGCTGTCACGTTGACAGCTTGAAACTGAATTCCCAACACAGAAACAAACAAATCCTGTAATCGGGGCATTTTGTTTTCCTGGAGAGCTGGTTGTTACACGTTTACCGGCACACTTCTGCCTTGTGAGAATATGGTGCCGGTGTTGCCAAATCTCTTAAAATTTAAGGAGAAGCTGAAAGTCCAGATTTTTATTAAAAATTTAGAGATTTCTAAAAGGTGACAATTTATCCAGTTAAAAAACAAAACAAAACAAAAAAACAAAAAACCTGAGTTGCCAAATCTCTTAAAATTTAAGGAGAAGCTGAAAGTCCAGATTTTTATTAAAAATTTAGAGATTTCTAAAAGTTGACAATTTATCCAGTTAAAAAACAAAACAAAACAAAAAAACAAAAAACCTGAGCTGAACAGATAAAACACATCAGCTGCCTGCATTCACCTCTGAGCAGTCACTGCACCGCTTGGAACCAGGAATGATGCCCCTGTGAGGACGGTTTGAATTTTGTGATGTAAGATGTGGCGTAAAACAAAGAAGACAAGCCTTTCTGGAAGTACTGATTCTAGGCCTGGAAGGGTTCTGAAAATCAGGAGAGAAGCATCAGCTTCTTGGTGTGGTGTCCGTTGGGATCAGTAACCCATAGTTTTACCGTGTGCCTGGAGTTTTTCTTTTACTTCTTCCATTGCAGCTATCTAAGCAGCCAGCGTCTTCCTCCATCTTTTCATTCCCTTGCTCACTGTCCTCTGATATTTCTACCCACCTTTCTGTCCACGTGTTTCATCTTTGCTGTTACGACTTTCTGCACCGTCTCTGGGCTGCTTGCCTCAGTTTTCTGAGGGTGCTTCTCTTTCAGCTAGGTCCCCTGCTGTTACTGCCCTCCCTTGAACCTAGGGCCGTTCATCACGAGTAGTCACACCTCTGGTGTCCCAGTGCAGCACTCAGTGCTGGGGGCTGCCACTGGGCTGTCTCAACGTGTCCCGCAAGGAGATGGGGGAAGAGCAAAGGGAAACCGTGAGAGCCAGACCAAGGGCCGCAGAGAGCTCGTTGTGCGCTCCAGAGGTTGTATGAGCGAGTCCCATGTACAACTGGGATTTTAAAAGGAACACATTCTTGTAGAGTGGAGTTAGCCAGACATGGAGCTGGGCAGTGGTTATGTGTGCAGGCTCTGGTACCACACTGTCAGCATTCAGTTCTGATTTTGCCACTTACTAGCTGTGTGACCTTGGGCGAGTCCATGTCATGTTTACATCTGTAAAGGGGGTTAATAATAGCATCTACTTGATGCAGTTGTGATCATTATTAAGTGAGTTAACATGTATAAAGCACTTAAAACTGAGCCCTACACATGTAGGCACACAATAAATGTTAGTCTCTGTTATGGTGATGATGACGATGGTGATGGTGATGGTGGTGATGATAATGATGGTGATGACCATGATGAAGGTGATGATGATGGTAGTGGTGATCATGGTGATGATGATGATGATGATGGTGATGACTGTGATGATGGTGCTGCTGGTGGTGATTATTATTATTGTCTGAACCCTGCAGGAAATGGGTTGAAAGAAAGTAGAAGGGACACACAGGACAGGGAAGAAGGATCTACACCTGGTCTCACCAGTCTCCTCTGCACCCTTTGCTTCTTCTCAGCTGGCCTGGGCTCAGGCTGTCTTAACAAGCTGAACAGTGTCCTAAACTAGGAGGCAGAGCCCAGCAACCACGGTCCCCAGTGCATCATAGACAGACACTGTGAATTTGCCTGATTTTGAAGCTGCCCAATACAAAGTCGTTAGTGAGATCTCCAGATCAATTCCCTTTTGCTTCTGGAAGTAAAGGAAATAAATTCAACCCAGAATTCCCTGATGCTTCCACACTCTCATCTAGGAAGACATCCATAGGAGACATTCTCAAGAAAGTGGTCTGACAACAACCTGGGCAAAATCAGAGCTAGTACCACTTAAAATCATAGACCCATCCAAGGAGAAAATTGCACTTAGCTATTCACGCCGCAGACCAGGCTGGCAAACTGGTTCACAAGCTGCACCAGCCGACCGTTCTCCCCGCCCCCGCCCCCACCGCTCGCTCCTTGCATGTCTGTGCACCTCTTCCCAGTCACTTACACAAAAGTGAGCATGCTTCAGTATCCTTGGGGGTGGAAATTTTCATGTCTCTGTCACTGGTCAAGCAGAATTGGGAGAAGTATGGCAGTTCCAAGAGCAATTACTCTGTTATTTTTAAAACGTGTAAGATACTAAACTTCTGGGGGGACTTCTGCCACTACTGTTGCAATCAGCTCCCTAAGCCTTGGGTTATCTGGGCCCAGGGACTTTGGCCACCAAGACACACCCCACCACTCTGTACCTCCAGCCCCTACTCCCCGTCCACACTCCCTGGCCAGGCGTCCCTGCCACTTCCTCCCTTCCAAAGGTAGAACCTGACAGTGTGCTGGGCTGAGGCAGGAAGCAGCCGGAAGCAGCCAGTCATGCAAGGATCAGGAGCCCACCACAGCCGTGTTCTTAGTACTCAAGGCACTGAGCAAATGCTTGAGTCTCAGAGCCTAGGGACCTCCCATGTAACACCCTGTATAGAGGAACTTAAGGTCTCAGTTAAAAACACAGAAATACATTTTTTTAAAATGTACAAAGTGATGAGTGGGTTGCACTTCCCGAAGGCAGCAGATTCCAGTCTGCCCCTGCAGAGAGAAGCGTGGAATGAGCCAGGCAGGACTGTAACACCACATGGCTTTTGGGGGCAAAGCTGGAAGAGAGAATGACCCAGGGGACCACAGAATGAATGGGCCGCTTCCCTAGAATGTAAGGGGAAAGGTAGAAGGTATGGAGAAAAAGCTGCGACGAGGCACATAGCTTAGGGCGAGCCGATGAGCTCCTGAAAATGTGTCACCTGCAGGGAGAATAGGATGACTCTGATACTTCACCAGTGTGGCTGATGCGAGGCCCTAGCCTGGGCAGGAGGATGTGGTGTGGAACCCCCTGTGATCACCAACTTCCAGTCTTTGGAGGGAAAGATGCCACTTAAGCTATCCAGTCAAGGCCCATGGTGGTCAGACAAGCACGTACGGCTTGTGCAGGTAACAGCAGCGCTCACTGAAGTCAGAGCTGGCCTGCGTCTACACCTGCCCACTAGATGCCAGCAACAACCCACCTGCCCCCGGCTGTGACAACAAAACTGTCTCCAGGCCTGGCCAGATGCCCCCTGGGGAGGGCAGGTGCAAAGCCACCCACAGCTGAGAACACTGGTCTCTACATAGCTTTCCATTTTTGTTTGTTTTCTTCAATGGGTAGCAAAAACACTTAATTTTTTATTGAAGTGTAGTTGATTTACAATGTTAGTTTCAGGTGTATGGCAGAGCGATTCAGTTATACATGTACATGCATATATACTTTTCTTTTCAGATTCTCTTCCAGTGTATGTTATTACAAGAAATTGAATATAGTTCCCTGTGCTGTACAGTAGTAGGTCCTTGTTGTTTATCTGTTTTGTATTTGGTAGTGTGTATCTATTAATCCCAAATTCCCGATGTATCCCTCCCCTGCTCTTTCCCTTTTGGTAACCATAGTTTGTTTTCTATGTCTGTAAGTCTGTTTTTGGTTTGTAAATAGAATTTGTTTTTTTTTTTTTTAGATTCCACATAGAAGTGATATCATTGATATTTGTCTTTCTCTGTCTAACTTCACTTAGTATGATAATCTCTGTGTCCATCCATGTTGCTACAAATGGCATTATTTCATTCTTTTTTATGGCTCAGTAATATTTCATTGCATAAATATACCACATCTTCTTTATCCACTCAACTGTCAGTGGGCATTTAGGTTGTTTCCATGTCTTGGCTATTGTAAATAGTGCTGCTATGAACACTGGGGTGCAGGTGTCTTTTCAAATTGTAGTTTTCTCCAGATATATAGTGCTCCAGAAAAGCACCTTTTTTATTTCATGGAAACTTAATGTCTCTAAATTATAACACACACAGTTACTCAGAAATGGTGTATGTTTGATGAGAAGCTGTGTGTGGCTGGCACAGGGTCCCTACTGGTAGAAGGCTGTGAAAGGAAGTGGCTAAAAGTTTGTGCTTTGGCCCCCGATTGCCTGATTTTAACTCAGGTTGCCCCACTTACCAACTATTAGACATCTGGCAAGTTTTCTTTTTCTTTTTCTTTTAACTTTTTAATTGTGAATTTATTTTAGCATTGTAGAAATCACAGAAAACCAATCATAGAAAAGTTGCAGAAATAGTGCAGTGTTCCCATATATCCCTCCACTAGCCTCCCCTGATGTCAGCGTCTTCCATTACTGTAGTACCGTCTGAACTACCTTCTGCTGCCGTTTCCTCGTCTATAAAATGAGGACCCACCAGTTTCACACAGCTGTTGAGAGGACTGAATGGGATAATTCACGTAAAATTCTCAGAAAAGCACCTGATACATATAAGTGCTCAGTAAATGTCAGTTATTATTTTATTATTGTTCCGCAAGGCTTTAAAATCTCCAAGTGATGATTGTTTAGTGGAGAAACAGACCTCCTTGAGTGAGGAGTGTACCTGGCACCTTAGATACTGTCCTTTCCTACCTGTGTGTGCCCCTCCACCTGGCTGGGCTTGCAGTTTACTCCAGATGATCTCAGTCCACCTGCTTCTCCCCCAACCCCCGGCCTCCTGAAGGATCTCTGGACTTTGTCAGGGCCCTCTGGACCCAGACCACTGCTGGAGTCCAATGGCTTGTTCCATGGACCTCGGCTGCTTGTAAGGCAATGAGGAAGTGCCAGGCAGATAGTCTCCGGTCCTGTACAAGCAGGGCTGACGGAGCCTTCTGTCCGCACTGATGCTCTGCACTGATGCGTTCTTGAGTCTGTTCAACACTCTCCCTCAAGAGCGCCCTACAGAATTTTACACAGAAGCCCAGATGCCACCAGTGCTACAGTGCATCATAAATTCTCGCTGAGCATGAGGTTTCTGGGCCTCAGTGTAGCAGGAGGAAGTGCTGAGTCAGAACCAACAGCAGGAAGGGTCCTGGGCTTTGCTCTCGCCCAGAGGTATCAGGGCAATTTGTAAGTGGTAATTAAACTCCCGTGCCCACCCCATAACAAGGGGAGAGCTCACTGTATTTAACAGATGGGAGGACTGGGGCCGAAGGAGGGAGCCCAGCCTTTCCCACTCACGGAACCCGCGGGCTGGCGAGGGTGGTGAGGGGCAGAGCCTTGGCGCCCCGGGAACCAGCAGAGCTCGAGCTGTCTGGCCGGCATGCCCCGCACTGGATCCAGGCCACCTCTGCCAGAATGCACTGACATTCTGTGCACGTGTGGAAAAGAAGTTTCAGTCTGGAACTAATTGCTGTGAGCTCAAACGCTTTCTGTCATTAGAGCTTCGTTTTGGGTAAAGGAGCTGAATCCCAATTGTGGAACCGTCTCGTGTTGTGGCAGACACTGCCCTGCCAGGCCTGGGGGGCGGTGGGGGGGTGCCTGGACCAATGCTAGATGGTCCAGCTGCCTGCAGTCTCTCTCTCTCTGTCTCTGTCTCTCTGTCTGGTACATGGGCCACTGTCTCTCTCTCTTGTTTATGGTCAGCTGTTCCTCTCTCTTTTATGCACTCCAGCTGCTTTTCTCTGTGCCTCTCTCTCTCACACACACATCCCTGCAGCCCAGTCTCCACGGAACCCTTGGGCTATTCTGAACACCCTGAGCATAGCTAATACGCATGGGACGCATTCAAACCCTCGTGCTGGGCCCAGCTTTCAGCTTTGCTCTTGAGAATCCTGAGGGGCTGGAAATGTTTAGAGACATTCTGGGGCCTGGCTGAACAAGTGAGCCCCTTCTGTCTTCCCCTCTTCCGTTGCTGAGCGTGCCTGCACACACTTTCCCAAAGCAGATGTGAAAGTAAATGGCTGGATTTCATTTCCGTCTCTCCTCCCACTGATGTGAGAATGACGTAGAATCTAGAGCCGAGGAGGTCAAGCTTCAGCTCAAATCCTCTCTGGCTCCAGACCACATTTAAGGAAAAGTCTGATCTCTTTAGAAAGGCACTGAGAGCCCCTGAGGGCCCGGCCCCTGCCCCCCTCGCTGCTGCGGCTTTCACTCCCACGCCCGCAGGAGGTGCTGTGGAGGCGGAGACCCGCCCGGAGGGGCCCGGAGGGGTTAACCACGATGAGGAGCGCCCTGCGACGGTGGTGGTCACGTTAACAGTTTCCACGTTAGCTGTTCTTTAAGCGTTTTCTGTGTGCTAAGCTTTATCTCATTTACTCCTTAGAGCAAGCCCAGCAGGTAGGTTCTTTCTCTTGCGTGGCGGCCAAGAGCTCAGGCTCCAGAATCCCTGTGTTGGATTCAAATGCAGGCTCGAGCACTTGGCGGCTGTGTAGGGAGGAGCAAACTACTCCACCTCCTGGTGCTTCCATTTCTTCCTAGAGAAAGAGGGCTGGTGGTACCATAGTGCCCCCTCAGGATCGTAGCGAGGAGAGAAGGAGTGAATACATGAATGTGCTCGGGACAGCGGTCAGTGCTCGTACACCTCACTTACTACTGCAGAGGGACCGGCGCTCAGAGAGTTGTGGGCTGTTCACCCCCAACCCCTTAGCCGCTGCGTGATCGACAGAGATATGGGGACATGCACCCAGTGCCCGTCAATAAGGGGTCCAGGGCGCCGTCCCCACACCTGTCCCTCCAGGAAAGAGGCCCCGGAGCAAGTGTGCGTATTGTGTGTGACCGTGGGCTCCCAGCTTTCGCTCCCACCTGCCCCTGAAACGTGGTGGGTGCATTTTCCCCTGACTCGTTCACCAGGTGAAAAGCATTCAAGATGCGATTCGATATAAGAAGCAGCGGTTCAACTTCCTTGGGGAGGAGATTAGCCTGAACCCTTCTGTGGGCATCTTCATCACCATGAATCCGGGCTACGCCGGCCGCACGGAACTCCCGGAAAACCTCAAGGCTCTGTTCAGGTGAGCGTCCACTCTGCCCCATGCAAGGGCCCCGAAGAGAAGCTTCTTGTATTTTTGCCACTGAAAATGTATGACGTATATATTAAAAGAAATGTGAGATATATAAAAAAGTAGATTTTAGAAAACCATGTTTAACACCATCACTAGTAAAATTATTTTTGTTTAATTGTGCTCTGTTCTTCTTTACAGGCGTATAAAGTCATGCATTTGTAGTCTACGTTTGTGGTCTGCACACAGTTTTTTTTATTGTTTTGCTTTTTCATTTAGTAGTCTATCATACCCCAGTCATAAATAGTTTCTTTTTCTGTGAGAAGTCTTAAGAAATCTCATTTCATGACTGCATTTTATTCTATCAAGTGCATGGTCCACAATGTAATTAACTAGTCACTCATAGTTAAATGTTAAGACTGTTTCTAACTTCTAAAATAAATGTATGCATCATGCTATAATATACGTAAGTATTTTTCCTGTATGCATGATTATTTTCTTTGGCTGGCTTCCCAGGAGTGGAATCACTGTGTTAACAGGGAGGAACGTTTTTGAGGCTCTTGTGCACATTGCCAAATTACTTTCTACAAAGAGCGGTGCCGAGTTACACTCCCAGGAGCAATGCATGAGCGCACCTTTTCTATTTTACTTTTGCCACCAGTAGATATTGCCATGTTTTAAAATCTTCTTTATTGTGATAAAAAAACACAAATGCATCTCCTAGCAGGGGCTAGAGTCTCCATTCTTTTTTTTTTCCCCCTCGGAATAAGAGAAGTCAGCTCAACAAAGAGAAAACTGAAAGATGCTTCATGGCTTCTGATTGCCTGCCTACCTGAGAGAGAGATGACAAGGCTGTTTGTCACATCTTTGGACTGAGACCCAGTGCTCTCTGTCTGGGGACATGGAGGCCAAGGAGGCCACTGGAAAGCTCCCTGCATCTTCCAGCCCCTCCGTTTTCCCTGCTCCAGGGGTGGTGTTTTATCTCCTCCTTCAGGCAGGAGGAGTCTTAACCAAGACCTTGTCAAAATGTCAGCAGGCCGTGTGAACCAGTGCCACAGAATATTGTAGTGCTCATTCAGTAAGCCCTGTGTCACGAACGGTACTGGACAGGGGTTATCACCCTGATAAGAATGATTCCTTCCGTTTTTTTCCCCTCCACTTAAAGGGAACACATATCCATAGAAGAAAGTTTGGGGAGAGGGGAACAGAAAAGTACTTGGAAAAATGATAAGTACAAATACCTCCTTTTACCTTTAACTCTCACAAAAACTCTTATGAGGTGGCTACTTACGAGGACCCCCGGTATTGCGAGAAAGCAGATTCAGCGCACGGCCCAGGGGAGTCACCCTAGTCCTCGGGGTGGCTCATAACCCAGCTAGTTAGTGGCTGAACCGGAGTGTGAACCCCAGAGGATGAGCTCAGGCAGGCCAACTCCAGACTCTGCCCCTCTCCCTCCCAGGGCTGTCATCCAGAGGGAGGCAGTGCGACCCTTTGGCACCTTCCCTCCAATATTGTGTGGGCAGAGTTCTTTTTCAAACTTGGGATCAGACTCTGTATAGTTGAGTACCCCGCCTTCATTAATTAACGTCTTCCCACGTCACTCAGTAGTTTTTCTTCTACAGCATCATTTTTCATGGCTTCGTTGCACTTTGTTGTGTGGGTGCATATTTAACCCTATTTCAGGTGGCAAAATAATTTGGAGAATCCAAGTATTTGGTTGCTCCTTTGAATTTGAATACAGCGTAAAATAATATAAAGGGAAAAAATTTACTTGAATGATATGTTTTTGAAAATTTTATATCAGTGTAGGGAAAATGCAATTTAAAAGACGTAACAATGTTGGGCTCTTATTACGTCCCTAATGAATTAATCTTAAAATTAAGTATTTTTAAAATTAAATGTTTCTAGAGCCAGTCACTGTAAATCCTTATCTATAGACAAAAATCCCCTTCTGTAGTCTCATGTTTGGCATTTTGTGGCAAGGTGGGGTTAATAGGTGGCTACTTCAGACGTCAGCATTAGGTATGTACATTTGTACCCAAGTTGCTGAGTGTCTCTTCTTGGAGGAGACAAGTTTTGAGGATGAGAAATATATTTTCATTTTCTTGTAGATACCAAGAGAGACTCAATTCTTCAACTTTAGCCCCTAGGCTATTATAGAAGACCACTAATCTGTAATCTACTCATTGCCAAGGGTTTACGAGTCTGTGCCTCTTGTGTCAGGCACACTGGACTCAAGTGACAAGACTTGAATTACAGCCCCAACTCTGTCCCTGTCTGCTAACATCCCCCATCATCTTAAGCAAGAGAGCTCCCCCCCTTTATCCTCAGTTCACTGGTCTTTAAACTGAAAGTCTTTGGTGGAGCAATTGCTGAGGTCTCAGTTTTTACCCTCACAGGTGCCTCTGGCCCTGATCTCAGCTAGTGTCTCTTGTCTTACAAGCCCCCCGCAACCGTGTGGCTGGGAGGCTGTCTCAGCCCTCTGTCTCCCTGCCCGCAGGCCTTGTGCGATGGTTGTTCCAGACTTCGAGTTGATCTGTGAAATCATGCTGGTGGCAGAAGGATTCATCGAAGCACGGTTATTAGCCAGGAAGTTCATCACCCTTTACCGGTTGTGCAAAGAGCTTCTCTCCAAACAGGTGCACCCCCTAGTGAGCCCGGGCGACCAGTCATGCGTGATTGACCCAGCTGGGGACGCGTTCTGGGGCCAAGGTGTTAGGGAAACATTAGAACCTTCTCATAAAGAAGTTCTGGAAACTTCTAGTATCAAGATTCGTATTCATTTTCTTAACCCAGCATTAAAAAAAATACTATTTGGCCACAAAACTCCATTTTTTAGTAGAATACGTAACAACACCTCACAGATTACTGGCGTCCCATGAGAAACATTGCGGTGGCAATGACGGTCCTTGGAGGGAGTGGTCTCTGTCTGAGGAAACATAGGGTGGGGGAAGGTTGGGAAGAGAGAGTTAGGCGTTAAGGGGCCCCACACTGCTCGTGGCTGCTGGTCCTTGAATGTGGCTCCTGCCCAGGGCAGGCGCCCTAGCCAGAAGAGCACCCTGCAGGATGCTCATGAACCCCCGAGGCTTATGCCGTAGATGGATAATTTCTTGGTGTCAAGTTCAGCCAGTGGAGCCTCCTGGGCGGCTGCTCCCGGTGCGTTTCTCTTCCTTTGCGGTTCTTTCAAGTGGACCGCAACCCAGGCGCTCTCCGCCAGGTGAAGTCTGTCCAATATGGATTAAAAAACACACACACAACAACGGCTCCTGTTTCCTCCGTACCTCCCACGCCCCCGCTCGCTGCGTCCTCTCTCTAGGCTCTCGACCACCGTAGGCTTCCGGCCCAGTGACTCACTCTTCTGACTCGATCCCAAACCTCTCTTTTGAACTCTGAGCCTGTATATACAGTGGTCTGTGCCACATGCTCCCCGGCTGCCTAAAACACACCTCCAACTGAGCATCTGAAGCTGGTGGTCCTGCCAGCCCCACCCCAGGCCCACTTCTGTGTCAGGGCTTCAGCGGAACGATCGTTTAGTCACTCGCCAATTCTGGAACCCTGGGAGTTATCCTTGCCACCGCCCTCTTCCTCAGCCTCACGTCTAGTCATGGATGAAATACAGTTCATTCTACCCTGTGGATGTTTCTCAAATACATCTCATTTTCCTTCTACCACTTTTGTCCCAAGCACCCATGTCTCTTGCTTAAACCCTGGGAACTTCTCCCCACTGGTTTCTCCACCTCTGCTCTAGTCCTTTGAATCTGTCTTTTAGCCACTAGCTGGAGGGGTCATTTAAAAATGCTCCTCCCTGTAAAGACCAGCATCCTTGTCACTCCCGCAAAGGACTGTGTGTGGCTCTGTCTCCTGCCCGCTCCCGCAGCTTCAGGTCACAGCCCTCTCCCAACAGGGCTCCTGCCTACGTTCAGTGTACACTGAAGACGGGGGACGTGGTGGCTGTACCTGGACTAAGGGTCAGACTTCCCTGAAGGAACAGTATGAAGGAAGACCTGAGGGAGTAGAAGTCAGTGAAGCGCAGACGGGAGAGAAGTGCAGTCAAGGCCAGAAGGAACAGGATGGCCACGGGCTCAGGGGTGGGGAGACAGTGTCCGGTGTTGCCGCCAGTCCCTTGTCTTCACTGCTCACTGAGTTGCCCTTTGTAGCATGTGTCACAACTCTTAAGTAACTGTCTGCTGTGAAGCAAGTAGCGGAGCTGGGACTTGAACCCAGGGCCGTCCGAGTTCCGAGTCTATGCTCTGAGCTGTACACCCACACCCCCCAGCCCCCCACACTGCTCCGAGCCCTGAGTTCAGCTGTGCAGTCGTATGGGCCACTCTCCCCTGGAGTCTGCTGTCAGCACTTGTGACCCATGGGTTCCACTTTTGACAAGAATTTGAAGGAACTACTTTTTAAATTCCTTTCCTCGGAGAGTTTGAAGACCTCCGAAGAGGAGCATGTAAGGTCAGCCTCAGCCGCCTCTGAGAGCTAACACGTCTCCCTCCTTGATAACCCTTGCACCCTCTGAATGATCAAGGAGTAGCCAGAGTCAGTTTGAAAGCGGTTCTGTGTAATCTCCCGACCCTGCCGGAGCCGTCTGTATGTTCTGTGTCTGCTTTGTTGTCATGGCAGCTGGAAAAGTAACTGAGCCAGACTAGGAGCTAGGGTCCCGGGATCATGAGCTCCTGTGTCGCTGAATCCTTCCCTTTGCCTCTGCCTTGGCCTCAGAAGTGACCTGGTGCTGATGGGACACTAATTCTGCAGACACTGGCCCGAGCCCGTGGCGTCCTGCGTCCCAGCAGCTCCAGTCTCACCCTCGCTGCCTTCCCACAGGATCACTATGACTGGGGCCTGAGAGCCATCAAGTCCGTGCTGGTGGTGGCAGGGTCCCTGAAGCGAGGAGACCCTGACCGGCCCGAGGACCAGGTCCTGATGCGCTCGTTGAGAGACTTCAACATCCCCAAGATCGTGACCAACGACATGCCAGTGTTCCTGGGCCTGATCGGAGACCTGTTTCCCGCCCTGGATGTCCCTCGGAGGAGAGACCTCAACTTCGAGGCTCTGGTTAGGAAGGCGGTAGTGGATCTGAAGCTCCAGGCTGAGGACAACTTTGTGCTCAAGGTAAACGGGGTTTTCCCTCCCAAGGTTTCCTTGTCTCTAAATTCTTGGACAGTGAGTTACACTTCATTCTTAATTCACAGCGTTACTTTAGATGCCCAGTTACTCACCTACTTTGTGATAGCTCAGAGCATTTCCATAGCTCTTTACTGGGACTCCCACAGCGTGGGGTGGGCAGGGAGGAATGCAAGCGAAGCACAGGGCCCCTGCGGCCAAGGGGTTCAACACTAACGGGAGGCTGGGCCAGGGGCTCTGCTGCAGCACGCGCTCCTTTCCTGTGAGTTACTGCGCTCACGGTTATGCGGGAATGCCAGCGGTGTAATGTGGAAGCCGTGTGGGCTCACACGCCTTCGTCTGAGCTGCTGAATGCTCTGAAGTGATCTTTTTACAAGCTTTTTATAATTGAAGAAATGCCTTAGGGTGGTAGGCAGAATAATGCCTCCCCTAGGCCCCATCAAATATGTCCACACCCTAATCCCCACAGCCTGGATGTATTACATTACACGGCAAGGTCACAATGGCATTAAGGCGACTAGTCAGGCGACTGGGATGTGGGCAGATGATCCTGGTCTATCCAGATGGCCCAGCAGAATCATGACACCCTTTCCAAGTGAAAGAGGGAGGCAAGAGAGTGTCACAGCGACGCCATGGAGGAAGACTCAACCAGCCACTGCTGGCTTGGAGGATGGAGGGAGGGGCCATGAGCCAGGGAATGTGGGCAGCCCCTGGAAGCTAGAAAAGGCAAGAAAAGCAATCCCCCTCACCCTCAAGCTTTCAGAAGGAACCAGCCCTCAATGCCTTGATTTGAGTCCAGTAAGACCCATTTTGGACTTCTGCCCACCTAAACTGTAAGATAATAAATTTGTGGTGTTTTAAGCCGTTAAGTCTGCAGTAACTTGTTACAGCAGCAATAGAAAATGAATACATTTAGCAACAGATAGAGACTCTAAGAGAAAACCTTCAGACTTCCCTGCAAGTGTATCTAGTTTGTGGCAATAGGAACCGTGGTGGTTCTGGTTTTCTGGGGAGGCTCAGGGTAAGTGAAGTCACTTCCTCGTGTGTTAAGACAGTGGATTAATGAAGAAGGCTCTACATACATCAGCTCTTCAGTTGTGATTAAAATGGTCTTCATTAGAAATTAACATACCCATGATCTTCCTCTTGGAAGAAGCATAAGCCCTCCGCAGGTTTAAGGCTTCACGGGATAGATGCACAGGAGGCGGACAGCAAGCTCGCCGGCGACTCAGCTGCGCTAGCATCTGTGCTGGGGTCAGGGCGCATCGTTGAGTTTTTAGGGTCTGGGTACAACGTTCCGTAACCTTTGAGCAGTCTGCACCAATCTTGTTTTTCCATAAGTCTTATTTTTACTGAGCAGCTTTGCAGAGGGTAACGTTTTTAGGGTGCACATACATTGTCACAGTAGAAGGGCCTGCACACAAATAACTCGACCTTGTAACAGGATGTGGCAGGTGCCACAAAAGAGGGTCCTGGGGCCCAGGGACATGGACAAAATTTTTTTTCCTGTGCAGAAGTATCCTTAGGAATCCCATGAACCTCACCTTAAGGTTCACAAGCAGTTTTGTTTTCTGTATCACATCTGATCCCCACCCTCCCTGAGGCTGAGGCCGATGAGGCACTTTACAGATGGGGGCACTGGGCCGCCTGCCGGTACTTCTCCGGGATACAACACTCAGCTGCTTCACAGGAGAGAACGTGCTCCTCCCTGAGGAACGACAGGCGATGGGGTGGGGAGGGCTGGTTCCTTCTACTCCATTCCAGGAGGTGCTTCTAGCATGTGGTACGTGCATTGGTTGAGATTAAGGCCTGGTTCCATATAAGCAGAGTTGCACGTTGGTGTCTGCTTTCCCTTTGAGTCCATTTTATGGAAGAGAGCAAAGCATCAGCTGGTCCCTTGCAGCTGTGATTGGCTTTGCCCATGGGCCCATCCCCACCCCAGCCTCTTTCCTCTCGAGTCAGGGGGTAGATTCTTTAGAGGCAGCGATAGGCAGGAGGGCCTCGAGGTAGAGGGAAGGGAGTCAGCTAGGGGTAGATGGGGACACATACAGAGATTGTCCAAACCACAGCAAGAAGTCCAGTGTCGCTAGAGAAAAAGGTGCTGGGGTCAGGGAGGAGGAGGGCAGTAGGACTCAAATGATAATTCAGAACCAGAATATAGAGGGCTTCGGATGCCAGACTGAGGGGCTTCCTCTTAAAGGGTCTGATCCTGCCAGGCACCCTCACTCCAGAGGTGAGTTAGGTCCGATGAGGCCCCGATGATGCAGTGCACTGGGGCTGATGTCTTAGAATTAGGACAGTCCACGTCTTCCAGACTCCCTGGGAGTCTGCTGAGGCAGTATGCCCCTCCTTCCCCATTTTCTGAATTTTTCTTCCCACTCAGAAACTCACCCTTTCTCTCTGTTTACTTGTCAGTTGGCCCACGTTCTCTTTTCTTCTTTATCTTCCCTTGTTCCCATGGCCACTTTGTGCTCCTCTGATGAGACGGAAGCTCTCTGTTAAAGCTCCTGGAACAGACGATGCTTCCTTCCCACTTCCGTCTGCACTGTCCGCTTGAACTTCTGAAAGTCAGCTCATCCAAATCCTAGGGAGGCTCTGCTTTAAGAAAGTATCCTGCGATAATACAAACTCTTTTTCAAGAAAAAGGAATAAGCCCATAGAGGTGTGAAAACTGGGAAGGGGCTATCACAGCACACTTCTGGAAAGATGGAAAGAGGATGGGGGTGGCTGACAGATCAAGCAGAGCAGAGGGCTGCAGGCCTCCATTGGCTTAGAAAGGGCTTTAGGGCCAAAGGAGCCGAGAGTGCCAAGGAGAGCCCTGGAGAAGCTCCGGGCTTGGAGTTGGTAGTGAAGTGGGGCAGGGAGGAGAACGAGAACTGAAAACAGCCAGAAGGGGAAACAGTACGTCTGTTTACCTTGTAATGTTGCCAGTTGGCTCCCCACACTCTTCTCCCAGCTCCCCCTTCTCGTCCCAGATTCCCAAGAATGCAGGCCGTGCACGGCCAGGCATTTAACCTGCAGCCAAAAAGAAAACTCCAAGGGAGTTTGATCAGCTCTTTGGGAGAAAACTGTGACTGCTCTAGGGGTTTAGAGTCCATCCATTCTATTTGGGTCCCTTGGCCTGAAGGCCAGCACCTGGTCACTCACCCACAATGAAGGGCAAAACAAAGGCCCAGATCTGACCACGTGTACAGAGCTCCCTCTAAGTCCTCCTTCCCTGGAAAGAGACCTGCATATTCAGCCGCAGACAGCACCCATCCCAGCCTCCTAGGAAACACAATGCAGCTCTTCATTTAAACTCAAGGCTCACCAGATACTGGAGGAAACCAACAATACAAGCGATTAAGACAGACCTACAGACACCCACACACAAATGCGCGTATACACGCAGCAGCTGTCTCCAGTGGAAATAAGGACAAGAACATTTTGAAAGTCTTAATTAATATTCTTAAAGAAAATAAAATGAGATCCTAAAATAAGAATGAGATGCTATTTTAAAAAATTAAAAGGACTACTGGAGAATTGTAAAGAGCTCTTTGAAATGTGAGATTGTATCATTGATAACACACAAAATTCAATGAGAGGACTGGAAGGAAAAGTCAAGGAAATTGCTTAAGATGAAACTATATGTATGTGTGTATATAAAATACATATATATGTGTATATTTTATTTTTTTTATACATGGAGGGTTGATCTAGGTTGAGCAGCGTGTTACCAATGGGAATTAAAGAAAGAACTTGCAGAAACAGAACTGGAGACAGCTGTGTCCAGATTGGATGGGCTCAGTCAGCGCTGAACAGAGTGGATTTAAGTGGACTTACACAAAGATTTCAGAAGTCAAGGGCCAAGAGAAAAAAAAAATCTGAGTTTCCTCGTTGGGTGACAGGTTGAGGAGGTAGTACAGTTGACCCAGGGAAGGAACGAAATTCAGGATGACAGCAAGCCTCTCGTCAGTGATAACAGATGCAAGAGGTCAAGGAAACCATTCCTTCAAAGTCCTGAGGGAAGATGATCTCAAAACTAGTTCTGTACCAAATTATCATTCAAGATATTTTCAAAGAGTTACAAATTTTACTTCTTATGCACCCTATTTGAATAAGTTACTTAAGGACATACTACAGCAAAGCAGGGATGAAAAACAAGAAAAATGTCCTGGGATTGAAAAATTCAAGAGTCAAAAAAAAGAAGTCCTGGAATTTAAGCTGTCAGCAGACCTGGAAAGCAGTCAGTCCAAATCAAGGCAGGAAGTCCATGGTCTCTAAGAAAAAAGACCTCAAAAATAGACATATTCAAAGGAAGAATAGATAAATAAGATGAAATTTCTTATGTGTTTTATTGAACTTCTCAGTTATGGGAACTAAGGCATATGTCTTTTTTCTTTTAACAAAGAAAAAAGAAAGCAATTAAAAACACCAAGAGAAAAAAGTCATGGTCCAAATTTTTTCTAAATAGTAAATGTGACCCTGATATTGATCAATATATGGATTATAAGGAGAGAGTATCTATTTGACCTTGGAATGATGCTTAGAACACCCTCTGCCAGTTCATGACACAAGCCCACAGTGAGCATGATGGATTCCAGGCAACTGCTTTCTTCTGTAGTGAAAAATATCTACAATCAAAAAAAAAAAAAAACAAAACAAAACATGTAAGCCACTATTGGTCTTCAACTCGTAGAATCATGGAAAATATAGAAGGTCTAAATATAAGTACAGAACAGAATGTAAATATTAACAAACATGGCAATGTAAAAGTGTAATGCGTCTTGCAGAAGATGGGAGGAGGAAAAGAGAAGAAAAGGTAAAAGGAACTGTCAAAAATTAATGGATTCATAACAGTCAGAGTAGAAACAACCCACTCATCCGTTGATAAATGGATAAACAAAATGTGATATACCTATGCAATGGAATTTTATTCAGATGTAAAGAAGAATGAAGTCCTGGTACACGCTAAGCCTTGAAAGCATTGTAAATAAAAGAGGTCCTTCACAAAATACCACATATTCTTTGACTCTGTTCTTCTGAAATGCCTAGAATAGTCAAATTTATAGAGGCAGAATGTATATCGGGGGTTGCATTGGACTGAGGGAAAGGTGGGGGTGGGGACGGGCTACTAATGGGTACGGCTTTTCCTTTTGGGGTGATGAAAATGTTCCAAAATTGGATAGTGGTGATGGCTGTGCAATCCTGTGAATATGCTAAAAGCGACTGGAAAAGGTGAATTTTATGGTATGTGCATTATATCCCAATACAACAGCTGTTGAAGTGAATAAAAAGAAGTTGATGGAACTAGAAAGCAATTTTAAGTCTTTCTAGTATCAGGGAATCAGTCACTAGTTGTTCATGAAAAAAAAAATCTAGGAATATAATACAATGTCCATTCAATGGCCAGAGTACCATCCTTCGCCACCACCTCTCCTAGGCCCCTCCCTTCCTCTACCTCCTCCTCCTTCCTCATTTCTTTGTTAATGCAGTGCCCTCGGGCCAGTTTCATGCTTGAAATCTTCCAAATGCTTTCTGTTGTACTTAGAATAAAGTTTCCAGAATCCGTTTCTGCGTATCTGCGGCCTGCTTACCTCCCTTACCCTGCTCCCCACTCCCTCTTCCTTTTCTGCTCTTTGAGCCCTCCAAGCTTGCTGCTGAGCTTAGGGCTTCTGCACTCACTGTCACTCCACCAGCAACACTCAACCACCGCTCTTCACATTCCTGGCTCTTTTCCATTCGTGTATTAGCTTAGCTGTCAGCTCCTCAGAGACCCTTCCCGACCACTTTCCTCATTTTTATCTGGCTCCTGCAGTAAGTCCCTGCAAGTTGAAAACAAAAGCCAGGACAGAGAATCCCTTTTGGGTGATTGGGTTCTGAATCAGAGGAACAGCAACAGCTTGGGATAGGGAAGAGAAAAATATCGGTGCTGTGGAAAACAAAGCTCAGTATCTCAATAAATGATCCTTCCACAGTGGAAGCCAATCATCTTGCTCCCCAAACAGCCGTTTCTCTGCTACCTTTATATTGAGCTTAGCGGTACCACTCTCCTCCTATGCCCTGGCTACACAATTCTAGAATTCTCTTTAACACTCAGTTCACATACGTTTTTAAAAATAAAGGAATCATTTTTAATGCTTTTTTAAAATGTAGAATAAATAAAATGTATGGGGAAAAACTTTCTATTGTCCCACTGCCCTGCCAGCATTTCAGTACATTTCTTCTTCTTCAGATCGCTTTCCTTAGCTATTAAGGGTCTTATAGTATAAAATTTGAAGAAACTTGACCTACGGTGAAGTTCAAATGTTTTAGCTCATGACATACAAGACTTTTCCTAATCCAGCCTTTCCAGCCATCCTTTATATTTTCAGCAAATATTTCTTCAGCCCTTGATTTGTATCAGATTCTCTGCTAGACACTAGAAACAGAGAAATAAAAACCCAGTTCTGCCTGCCTTCAAGGGGCTGATCATCTAATAGGCAGACAGAAAAGTAACCATTGCAACACTGATATGTGCTAGGAGGTAGGATGTCGATACGGGACACCTACCCCGCACTAAGGATGTCTGGGAGCCGGCCGAAAGAAGGCAGGAGGAAGGACGCCTTCTGAACAGAAGGCGCAGCATGCTGAAAGGCACAGACCCGGGGAAGAGCGTCACAGTGGAGCGCCAAGCAGTTGTCTGACATGTGCGCGTTGTGGGGGTGGAGCGAGGAAACTGGAAGCTGGTTTGGGCCAGACTGAAAAGGGCCCTTGTAAGCCATGTGAGGACGGGGGATTTCATCACCAAAACCATGGAGAACCGCTGAAGGGACAGAGCGATGGCAGTGACATGATCAGATTTCCATTCCAGTAAGTGTACAGTGGTGTGGAAGGAGAGCCTGGAGGCAGACTAGCACAAGAGGATGACACCTTCATTGTGACCATTGTCCCCGAGGAACTCCTCGACTCCAGCCTCATCAAACCATCTGACCAACCATGTCGTGCTCTGCCACACCACAAGCCTTTGTGCTGTTACCTCTGCCTGGAACATCCTTTCTGTTCATCTTCTTGGCAAACTCTTACTTATCCCTGAGGCCTTTGTAAAGCCTCTGTAAAGCCTTTCTTGTTCCCTTTATCTGTACAAATTGTTTCTTCCTATCTGTTCCCATGGCCCTTAGTAAGTACTATTAAGCTATAGCCATTATCACCTTATGTGATACTGATTTGTCATCGTGACTCGCTTCTCCATCAGACTGAGATCACGGAGGGCCGGAGAGTCATCTCTGAATCTCCCTCTCCAGGCACACTCTTCCAGCACTTAGTTGGTGACTAATAATTAAAGGACTGACTGACAAATAAGAGTAAGTGAAACAAGCTGCCCCTCCATTGAGGACCCCATTGCATCTTGGGGGGAATAACCCTTCCTGTGTAGATCTCAGGACTCACTTCAGACCCTAGACTGGCTCACAAAAGAGTGGATGGGATGTGGGTGAGTGACAAGCCAGACCCTCTGGCTGAAGTTCGAGTCTCCCCAGGTGGTGCAGCTGGAGGAGCTCCTGGCCGTGCGGCACTCCGTGTTCGTGGTGGGCAGCGCGGGAACTGGCAAGTCACAGGTACTGAGGTCCTTGCACAAGACGTACCAGATCATGAAACGCCGCCCCGTCTGGACAGACCTCAACCCCAAAGCGGTCACCAACGATGAACTCTTTGGCATCATCAGTCCGGCCACACGAGAATGGAAGGATGGTAAGAGCGGAGTACCCCTGGGAGAAAGCCCCTCGGTATTCTCAGAGCCCCTTGAGCAGACGTGAAAGCAGGGGGTTGGATGCAAAGGAGGGAGCACGGGGCTGATCTGTTTGGGTGGGAGAAGGAGGTGAAAGGAATCAAAGAAAGGAAACAAATTTTGTTTTGGAGGGGGCCCTCAGCCCTTGGGAGAGGCTCTTTCCTTGGGGACTCTTCAGCTGCCTCTCGAGAGAGGGCACCTTACAGAGGGTAAAGCAGCACAGGCACTCTCAGCTGTAGTTTCACGATGCTGGGGCACAAGTCGTGGAGTCCCTAACGCTGCCTGGCACAGGCTGGGGTAGGAACGCCCACGGCTTCTTCCCAAAGGAGCCGTGCAGTCAGGCATCCCACAGAGGGCACCTCTCCTGTCGGCACTGCTGCAGGAGAAATGGGCAAGCTGCTCCAGCAGCCAGGCCTGGGTGAAGACGCCACTCATCGTCATTTGTCTCAGGAGCATCCTAGAACCGTGGTCCCTTCTACAGCGATTCACATGGTCCCAACCCCATGTTCACCCAGTGCTGACCTCAGCATCACCTTTGAGGAATTAAAATCACTGGTAGATGTTGGAAAGGCTCTCCTGTCAACTGGGAGAGAGCAGAGAAAAAAATGGAGAAAACCCTGTGAGCTGATAGGACCTCTCTCTGAAACCAGTGTGGCTTCTGGAAGGATGAAATCTCAGCTCCCTCCTAAATGCCCGACTACACCAGGGTCAGACTGCCTGGAGTCCTCTAATTTAGGGCCTCCCATCCGAGGCCTAGAACAATGGGATTCAGTGAGCAGCCTTTCTAATTTTTATTTCACAGTTTATGAGGCTTAGCATCTTCTCCTTCTTATAAGTCTTAGTCATTGGCTCTTTCATAATTTTATTCTTCCTTACTATGTTCTTGTCAGTTTGTAAGAATTTTTTACACATCAAAGACATTAACCGTGTATCTGTTACACGTACCAGTAATGGTTTTTCACTGTCTACCACTTGTGTACAGACACTTCATGGTAAATTTACCATGCATACTGTTTAAAAAGGAAATTACGTCTGTCTAGTCTTTTTAGCATCTGGGATCCCTGTGTAGTTTATAACTCATTCTAATTTTAAGCTATAGATGTAGTGTCATAAATTTGGTCCTAAAGATTCTTTTTATGTTAACGTTTTTTATCCATCTGGAATTTATTTTGGGGCTTAGTGTGAGGTAAAGTAGAGAATCAACTTTATTTCCTTCCAGATGGATAATTGGATGTGACAGCACCATTTATTAAGTAAACCATCCTTTCCCTGCGAACTTAAATTCCGGCTTGTTATACATGCAGTGGTCCCTTGGTATCCAGTGGGGATTGGTTCCAGGAACTCCTGTGGATACCAAAATCCACGGATGCTCAAAACCTCATATAAACTGCAGTAGTGTCTGCATTATCCTGTGCACATCTTCCCCCAGTATACTTACCTAATACAATGCAAGTGCTGTGTAAATAGTTGGCAGTGCGCAGCAAGTTCAAATTTTGTTTTTTGGAAGTTTCTAGAATTCTTTTTTTCCAAATATTTTTTGATCCATGATTGGCTGAATCCACGGATGCAGAACCTGCAGATATAGAGGGCCAACTGCACTGAAATCTGATTCTGGGTTTTCTGTTCTCTTCTATTCCACTCACCTATTTATCTGATCCTATACTGATGTCATTCTATCTGGGTTGTAATCATTTTATAATATTTTCATGTCTGATGAGGTAAATCCCTCCTCAATATTTTCTGTAATTTCTTGGCTAGCCTCAGGCACTTCCTTATTCTGTGTTAAATTTAAGCTCACATAATATAATTCAAACTTTAAATGGCATTGGAATTTTAATTGAAGCTTTTTGAATATATACGTTAAATATGGAGAAATTAACAAAGATTTAATTTATAATAATCCTAAATGTGTATTCACTAAACAAGAAAATTTCCAAGTAAATAGAGTATACTTGGGACGGAGTATAAACTTTTAAAACACATTTCGGGGAACTTGATAAAAGTAGA
The DNA here is from genome assembly GCF_036321535.1 of Camelus dromedarius. NCBI lineage: Eukaryota > Metazoa > Chordata > Mammalia > Artiodactyla > Camelidae > Camelus > Camelus dromedarius. Next base: position 22,087,723 of record NC_087451.1, read on the forward strand.
AATATAGTGGGTTATATTAATATATCTTCTCCAAAATAAAATTCAGTGACAGAAAAATAAGTATAAACATATGAGAATTGGGAAATGCATCATCAAACTCTCTGTAGCACACAGTTATAGAACTTTACATCTTAGAAAATATTCCTTTCTTGGTGGGTTCATGGAACATTTCCAAAAATTTAAAGTTTAGTTGGGCACAGAAGAAATTGTAATGAAGTTAAAAGTATCAGTTTCCAGGCCACATTGATAATAATGTGATAGAAGTAGAAACAAATAGCAAGAAAGTGACCAAAAATAATTCTACTATTTGCAGTCAAGAAATACCCTGTCCCTGGATTAAAGAGAAAATTAAATTGCAGCCCCTCTTGGAAACAGTATAAGAAGAACACTTTATACAAAAACCTCTGGGACACATGTAAAGCCAATAAGGAAAAAGTCTAAATTCTCCTTATTACAGAAGGTAGGCTAGAAATATAGGAAGTCAGTACCCATCCTAAGAAATTATCCAAAGAGTAATACATTAAGCCTGAAGAAAACTGGGAAGAAACTAAAAAGATAAAAGCTGAAATTAGTCGGAAGAAAACAAATACATATGTGTGTGTGTGTGTGTATATATGATATCCTTCCTATATATATCATAGGAAGGATAAGTAAATATAAATATTTGTTCTTTGTAAAGACCAGTAAGTCCATTGTGAGCATTTAATGGAGAAAAAAAGAGTAAAAGTATAAAAGATTAGGAATCAAAAAGACGATATAACAGTAGATATAGGCAAGATTAAAATAGAAGAGACACAATTAGATGACACATGTTTGAAAAATTAAAAGAAATAGATGATTCCTTAGAAAAATATAATATGAGCAAAATTTACTCAATAAGAAGTAGAAAAGGAATAAAGAAAAGGAAAATTTTGAAATAGTGGGACAAAAAAAAGATAATTCTGAAATCATAAAAAGGACATATTTCAGTTCATTTTATGAAGCCAAATAATCTTGATATCAACCTTTGTGCAGAACCAAAAACAATAGCTCAATTTCACTTATTATTATAGATTCAGAAATTCTGAATTCATATCAGTAAATAAAATCCAGTATTACCTCACTCAAAAGAATAGTAAATTCTGACCAAGTAACATCTCTTCTAAGAACATACGGATAGATGGATTACTTTTAAAAATAGTAACAGAAAGCATTGACAAATTAAAGGATAAAATAATTTGGTCAATAAATAGATGCTAAAGACTCAGTAGCTGTTCCTGATTTTTCGAATTCTAAGTAAAATAGGAATAAATGGAAATCCCTTAAATATAATAAATACTCTTTACCTAAAGCCAAAAGGAAAAAGAGAGCATTCTGAATAATGAGAAAGTAAAGTCGTTTCCATTAAAATCAGGAATAAGCCAAAGAGATCTGTTACCAACGTTATTATTCAGCTTTGCTTGGTGGGATTCTGGAGAATGCAGTAAGACAAGAAAATGGAATACATCATATAAATTGGACGAAAGGAGAAAATTATTATTTTGCTTATTATACAACTTTATACCTAGAAAACTCAAGAAACACTATTGAAAAATCACTAGGTTAAATTAACTACTGTGTTAAAGGTAACTAAGTATAAAATAAAATACACAAAATTTGAAAGCTTTTGTCTATACTAGCGGTAGCAAACTAAAACTGGAAATACAGGGAAAAAATTCCATTCACCATAACAATAAAAACTGGAATGTTTAGGGATACATTTAAGCCAGAGAGAAACATTGAAAATGTTGTAAAATTTTATTAAGGAACATAAAACAATATTTGAATAAATGAAAAGACATACAATATTATTGTTTGGGAAAGCTTAGTATTATAAAAATCAATTCTATCCAAATTAAGATGCAAATTTCATGTGATGCCAACCACAATCACATTGGGCCTTCTCTCAAAGCCTGCGTTTGGCAAGATTTTCCCAGGCTGCAGTTTCAGAGGATAAAAACCTTACCTAAAAAGGTTTTATGTAATTCCATCGTGTCACAGTTGCCGGTTGAAATGATTCACTGGGTCCCTTGTCACTTAAAAAGCTGGTAGTACCATGTTTTCTTCTTGTTTCGTGTTGCTGCTATTCTTATAAAAAGTCAGACCGGAGCACAGAGTGGCGCCTTGGGCAGGGTCAGATTTTTGGCAGAGTAAGATACAGAGCCAGTTCTGACCTGCCTTTCCTATTTCCACCTCCTTCTAAGTGTTGTTGCTTATGCGGAAAGGCTGTGTTCAGAGGAAGAAGATTGATGGCGACCTGGAGAATAAGATATCCGTGGTTCCTTTTAGGCTTGTTCTCTTCCATCATGCGGGAGCTTGCCAACATCACCCACGATGGGCCCAAGTGGATCTTACTGGATGGCGACATTGATCCAATGTGGATTGAGTCTCTGAACACCGTCATGGATGACAACAAGGTACCAAGGGGGCAGAAAGCCCCACTTCATCCCTAACCATCAGTGAAACCAGTCCCCTGGGCTCATTCCATACAAGGGCTGGCCCCGAGCAAGGAATTTCTACTGATATCTTTATCTTTCAGTTTTTTCCAGCTTTATTGAGATATAATTGACGTATAACATTGTGTAAGTTTAAGGTGTACAATGTGATGATTTGAAATACTTAATATTGCAAAATAATTACTACAATACGGTCAGTTAACACCTCTGTCACCTGACATGGTGTGTGTGTGTGTGTGTGTGTGTGTGTGTGTGTGTGTGTGAGATATAGCATTTTCTGTATCCATTCATCCATCAGCAGACACTTAGGTTGCTTCTGCGTCCTGGCTATCGTAAACAGCTCTCGAGTGAGCGTCAGTGCAGCTGTCTCTTCAAGGTCCTGCTGTCCTCACTTTCCAGTATCGTTAATCAACGTCTCAGAACTGACTCATCCCATAGGGCAGCTTTCACTTTCTTCAGTGGCGCTGCCATTGCTCACACGTTCTTAGCATTGTTGTAATTCCCTTCAGAATCTTCTGCACATAGATTAATATTTAAAGCTGAAAAGACTCTTAAATAATTTATTCTAATCTCAAAAAAATTTTTTCCTTTGTTTATAAATAAGGAAACAGGATCAGAAACATTCTGGGCCTGTCCTACATCCTCAGTGGTGACCCATCTTTATCCGTGGAGAGTACATTTTATTTTCCATAAACAGTGAAAACAAACTGAATGCCAGTAAAGTGGCTGTTAAGCTGGGAGCTGTTTCTAAACTTGTTCGGAAAGCACATCTAGGTTAGAGATGTTACAGTGGTTTCAACATTTACAGAACCGTTAGAGTAAGCGGGTGCTCTTCCAGAGGGACTACTTGGAAAGAAACAGTCGTTGTATGGAACCTGAGCTCTTCTCCTTTAATCACCTTGTTTTTGCAGTATGGTCTAGTGCATTCACATCATTGGCATCAACTTGAACTTTTTAGGTAACTTATTTCCTAATTCAGAACACACACCAGGATGGAGGTAAAGGGGCTACAGGAGAGAGAAGATTGTTGTAGAAAATCTAGAAAATACTCATAATCGCCAAGAGCAGAATAGGCATCGTAATCCCCGCCAGGTGTAATCAGCCAACCCCCCCGGAGCGCCCTAACTGCCTGTTGCCCCGTCCCTCCCCGTCGTCTCCAGGTGCTGACGCTGGCGAGCAACGAGAGGATCCCCCTGAACCCCACAATGAGGCTCCTCTTTGAGATCAGCCACCTGCACACGGCCACGCCGGCCACGGTCTCCAGAGCAGGTATGGCCCACAGCAGGAAGGAAGTGCAGAGCCGCTCACCGGAGAACGAGCGCCTCTCGTGAGACACACGGCGCTGCTGGCTCTGAAGGAAGCTCCGAACAGGGGTCAGACCTCATCATCTCAGCTCTGGCCTAATTCTCAGCCCTCTTACCATCCACGAGGGTGGGCCAGTGCTCTACCGTCGGGACCCTGTGATCTTAATTCAGAAATGTTACGCTATCAGGAAGGGGAATGGCCTCGAGCTGGACAAGTGCCCTCTGCACACAAGTGCCTCAAATTAGGCTGCTTCTAGGCTGGTTCTAACCTCCAGGTTAATGCAGGTGACCAGGCATCACGATTTCTCACTACATCCTGGGGGAAGGTAACAACTTTATGTCCTGACTTTTCCAGTTAGGGCAGGGCCATATCCTTTGGGGGGATACCATTCAATCTGCACTGTTTGACATTGTGACAAATGTTACTTACCACTCACAGCCTTCTTTACTCCTGAGCCTAGATGTGGCCTCAGGATCCTTCTCAACACTGCTTTCCATCAGCTGTTATCAGTCAATCAGAGTTGATCCCAACAACAAAACCCTTTGCCCGCTCAGACCTCGGCCAGTTCTCCTTCAAGCCCAGTCTTCCGTCCATTTTCTAAACAGAGAAAGTAACTCTCCGGGGTGAAGAATATGCTGAGATCTATGGACACATCACTGCACAGTGTTCTCTATGCTCCAGGGATCCTGTACATCAACCCGGCAGACCTAGGGTGGAGCCCTCCAGTGAGCAGCTGGATTGACAGGAGGGAGGTCCAGACAGAGCGAGCCAACCTAACCATTCTGTTTGACAAGTATCTTCCAACCTGTTTAGACACACTCAGAACCAGGTAAGCCAGGCAGTAAGGAAGGCGACAAGTTAAAGCAGCAGTAAAGAGCCTGTTGGCTCACACCTGATATCCCGCGGATGCGCTGTCCTGTCCCGAAAGTCAGATGATGTCCCTAGAGCGTTCCCCTCCAGGCGTGGCAGATGGCAGAGGGGGACACACCTTGGATTGGCCCTAGGATGCCTGTTGTCAGTTTAGGCAAGAAGCGAGGTGAGTGAAGAGGAGGGAGGTTTAAAGTGTGTTTTGTGAGCACCACGTGGGTGTTTCCAGAGGAGGCTGTAGGCTGTGATATCAGACTACAGTCCTGAGATCCTCCAGTTGGCAGGGCACACAGCTGGCCTCCTACACATGTTACACAGGCCAGATCGACACCTGCCAGTGGCACGTGGGACCCACCTCCTGTTTCCGGCTGTGTGTGTTCACAGCCCCAATAATGGATTGGGTATAATGCATCGTTTGACCAGCCCCACCCCTCTGGACACTGGGAGTTCACTTTTCCTCCTATAGGTTTGTAAAAGTAAAAGCAGCAATCTCTGACCACTTACCACATAAACAAAATATTAATTGCCAAATTAATCAAAAGGAACCTGTTATAGCAAGAATATTGTATGTATGTGTCTGCAGAGAGAGATTCCGGCATTTGGAACCTCCTTTTGTTTTGTGTTGTCTTTTTTTGCCATTCGATGCATCATTCTATGAATCAGGTACCCAACCGTTGTTCAGCCCAGCTGCACCATCAGAATCTGGTGCTGTGAAGGCAGCACGACTCAGAGATCCATCGTTCCTGAAAGCTCAGCAAGTCAGGGTCAGGATTATGTTTCCCGGAAATTAAGTCCATCACTCAGAATGGTCCCTGACTCCTTACTCATTGGCCTGTGAGGCACAGGATGGAGAATCTCTCACAAGCCTGGAGCAGAGGTGAAGGAAGAGCTGCCACTGCAGGAGGGTCTGAGGCTCTTTATTTCATGTGCCCTCTCTCACCCTAGCAAAGTCCACCTCTGCTAAGAATGAATTTTATAGAACTAAAAACTGAGTTGCAGGTGGGTAGTCGACCTGTGGTATGTTTTCAGATACTTAATTACACATTTATTAATTTTGATTTTGTAATTTTTATCTTTGGGGTTAATATTATTTTTCCAAACTTCATCATTTTCATAAGCCCTTAAAGAAACTTTAGCCCTTGGGGCCTGTGGGCTCTGTGGCCTTGGGATCTAATGAGATAAAGCAGCCGGGGCAGCAGGGAGAGTCTGGAAGCGGGCAGTTGTGGTTAGGGTCTCAGAAGGGCCGGGGCTGCAAAGCGTTAAAACACCAGGGGAATGGGAAGGCTGTACAGAAACAGCATCCCTGTTCTTTGTGGTTTCCTGTGACACCTGTCCAGTAAATCCTTTGACTAAGAAATGAGGCCATTTGCCATTCTAGGCATTTATAACAGGAGATGCCAAACTTCCATCTGTTTGTGAGAGTGTGTGACTGTGTGTGTGTGTGTGTACACACGCTTGCTTGTGCGCATGCCAGTATGTGAAACAAGCTTTGAAGACTCCAACTGCATCAAGTCCATCCAGAGACAACTCCCACCTCCCCCGCCATCTCCCCCAGTCTCTGTGGCTATAAAGGAAAAACCCAGAGCTGCGGTTTAGGGGGCCCGCTCTGGGTGTCCCTTCATGTAATTCTCAAGGGATTTCCCCAGGCGGCCAACCATCCTGTAGCTGCGGGGCCGAGGACCCCAGTCACTTAGTAACAAGGCATTCGCTGCAAAGTCTCGCTTCTGTTTTATTCATCACCATGTTGTAACACCAGCTTCATGTGGCCCTGTTATGTCAAAGTGACGCCAACGCACTAGTTTTTATATTGAACAAGCAGACCTCATAAGGGATGATTATAAACAACATTACTTTGTTTCCCACTGTTCCTTCAGAACCATGTTATGTGGCTGGTTCTCCTTCTGCCCTGGGATGAAGTCTAGGTCAGCATCCGTGACTTTTCCAGTCCTTCTTCAGTCATAAGAAGGCTTCCAATCACTTCTACTCACACAGTCTCACACACATGCACACGTGTACACATGTGAAAAGTTTTAAAAGACACAGTGAAAAATTAAAAAAAAACAACCCAGACTCTTTGCCTCTGCCCACCCAGCCTTGACCTCTCTCCTCACTCCACGAGTTGCCCCCTCGCCAGCTGTAGCTTCTGACCCCTCGGGGTGGAAGGGGGTTCAGAAGAGACTGAGGGCAGGAAAGGCCTTAATACTGGACCTGGCATGGCCTCATTACTCAACTGTGGCAGATTTGGAAATCTCTCTCTTTGGAAGCTTTTGTGGATCCCTCAGACCCCTCCCATCACTGGAGATCCCCTACATACCTTTCCTTGAAGCAAGGAAATGCCTCTCCGTCCACCAGTCATGTATAGCTGCTCACACGAACCCCTCCAGGACAACCCCTTTGCCAGCATCTAAGACAACCCCACACGCTCATAGCTCACACCTGGACTCCAGGACATACAGGCTGCTCCAGCAAGCACCCTCTTCCCTCCACTGTGAGCTTAGCAAGTCTGCTCCCAGGCATGGGTCCTATGGGAGCCCCTTTCTGTGGCTCTCCGTTCGGGACGAGCACCTGCCTTCCCCGTGGGAGCGGGGCACTCATTGCACACCTAGAGCCCTCCCTGAGGTCCCGTGTGCTAATTTCTAGCCCCTCCAGCATCTGCCACTTTGATCCTACAAACCCTTGAGAGGACCAGAAGCCATGCTGCAAAACCCTTTGCAAGTCTGTCCCCAGGCTGTCTGGAATCTCAGTCTGGAACTGGAAGCATAGTCGGCCTGTATTATGTCGGGGCCTCATCCCACACTGAGCCTGAGAGAGTTCCATTTTTGACGTTGTCACAAATACGTCTTGATGCAATGAAGGGAAGTCTACCAAGTACTCAGTGTCCTCATTACTCACGGACGTAATGCCTAGACGGTCAGACCAGTTTATAGCATTGTTGTAAGGACTGCAACCAGATTCAAAACCAGAGCAGCACAAAACACTGAAGAGAATGGAACGCCGTGGAACTCCGAGGCCCAGTGCTGGTAAATGACTTTTAAGGTGTCCTTTGATGAAGTTGTTTGTCTTATAATGGTGGCCCCTGCCTCTGTGCAGCATGTGAGCCCTTCCTCCCCCGGGAGGTGGTGACGTGGGCAGGAGGGGTTGAGTGTGTGGGTGCGTGGTGTGCTGTGTGTATGCATGGTGGGATGAGAGTGCCCGGGTGTGTGCGTCTGTGTGTGCACGTGGGCACATGCTCCTGCTCCCTTGGGCGTAGGTGCACCTTTGTGTATCTCTTGATATCTGCCTTTCAATCGAGACTTCTAAACCAAGATTAAAAGTACAAAAGCTGGGCCAAGACAAAGTCACAGAGGCATATTTTTGGAAGAGGAACTCCATCAAGTAAATCCTGATTGTATAAAATAACCACCTGTCCTGGACCACTCTGGCCCCAGAGAAAACATTTTCAATGTGTTTTAATTGAGGACAGCCCTTGGAGCTGAAGGAATCACACCCACCTTGACTCTTTAGGTTATTTGCCAGTCGAGGAGGCTGTGAAGAGTGACACTGTGACAGATGCACTCATTTCGTGGCAGCTGCCTAGTTCCCCAAGGACTGGGGGGTCCTCACAGTTCAGAGAGGGGAGGAGGAGTGGGCAGGGCAGCAGAAGAAAGGAAGAGGAGACAGGGAAGCATCTCAGGAGTGCTCCGGGCCCTTCCTTCTTTGCAAAGGGAGCTGACCCAACACAGCTGATGAGAATGAAGGCTTAAGTAGAACCATGGGTCTCTATAATACCAAAGGTTTTGCTGCTGCAAAACAGCACGGACTTGACAAATCATGAGTCCGCGGAAACCAGCAGGGTTCCACAGCTGTCCAACAGCGCCTCTAGGATGGAAAAATCCAAAGTCGTAGAGCATGTCTGGGTCTCTCTCCGCAGGTTCAAGAAGGCAATCCCAGTCCCGGAGCAGAGCACGGTTCAGACGCTGTGCCACCTTCTGGAGTGCCTGCTGGCCGAGGAGGCCGTCCCTGCAGACTGCCCCAAGGAGACCTATGAGCTTTATTTTGTGTTTGCTGCCATCTGGGCCTTGGGCGGAGCAATGGTCCGAGATCAGGTAAGAGGACTTGCCGAGGCTAACACCCGCTTTAACTGGCAAAGATTTGGAAGACAGGACAGCCAAACGTCAGCATTAACCCAGCAACACCACACTAGTTAGTTATCTATCCGTTGCTCTGCTGAAGACATCAGTCCCCATAGAAGGGCTTCATGTAGCGAGGGAGATGAGATTGAGACTATGTTTTGAGCTGTCACTTTTTGAGTTAGTGAGCATATCCCTAATTTCTTAGACAGCTGAGTTTGAAACACTGGAAGTACAAGGGCCTTACTTTGCACGGGGAGATGTGTTGCATGGGTGGGGTGATGCTGTGCTATAGAAGCTTGAGGGGGAGGAATCCCTTTAGCCTTCTCAGAACCTTCCAGAACCTTCCACTTTCTGCCAACTGTCACACCTTCATACCCCTGAAATGCAGGGCTGTCAGTAGAAGGTTATACCAAAGGTTAGTTGACACCTAGGGTAGGAAACCGAAGTATTAGTTATCACATGGTGTTGACTGCTGTAGGTTCATGCTGTTTGGGAGTGTCTTGGCGTCCTATCTGCTAACCCTTCCTGTTATTTCCAGCTGTTTTCTTTAGTTGGTTTCCTCCCCAGAAAAGGTATGTTGCCCAGAATAAACGTATTTGAGGTTATGGAGACAGTCTTTTACAACTGATCCTGGCTGTCAAGCAGTACCATAGAGAGGCTCAGAACAGGGACCCTGGATTTGAATTGTAACTCTGCCACTTATTGTCTGGGGACCCTGGATGAGTAATTTAACATCTCTCTGCCTTACTCTCCCCATGTTAACAAAGGAGGTGAGAGTGATGATAGAGGTACCCAGTTCCTAGGATGACTGTAAGGAGTAAATGAATTGCCTACATGAGTATGTGTGGAGCAACTTAGAACAGGGCTGGGATCACACCAGGCTGCAGTTGTTGGAGGGTTATAATTTACTCTTTTTGGTCTGGGTTGGCCATGGACTCTTGGTAAAAAGTTTCAGCCCCCTCCAAGGCAAACTGTGTTCTAAAAGTCCAAAACAAAGGTGAACTGGAAGAAGTAACGATGAGTTTATTTTCCATTTTCACAGGCTCTGGTTGTAACATCCAGCCTGGCTCCCATCACCCCCTGCGCATTCTCTGGTGTTCACGGTTCAGAAGGCAGCTCTCACGAGCTCCTGGAACATCCGCCTTTCTCCTCCTCCCTCTCCAGAGCTAGATGCTGGTGGGAAGGGGGACCCTCCGAGGGCAGGAGGGTGCCTGCACTGGGGTCTGACATCTGAGAATTCCAGGCAGTCCGTTCTGCGGCCTTTGGAGCCTCTCCATGCTTCTTTCAGAGCTTTCCATCTCCCCTTTGAGGCAAGGAGCCAGCAAGTCCGGCTGGACGGATGAGACCTCCCTGAGTGTGCAGGCATCCAGAACTTGGGGGTTGTCGCTTTCCATCAAATGTAACCCCTGACCTTTCGGCTGCTGAAATGTCAGACAGCAATCACCGCTGGGCTTCTGTCTCACGCTGGTGCCGAGCAAGCAGTGGGGTATCGGGATAAAGATACTTGGTCAATTTTTCTGTCTCTGTATAGAAAATTTAAATCCACTCAACTCTTTTTAAAAGCCCAGGAGAAAACATCCCTCCAGGTGTCCTGGGCTCGGGAGCACTTGGAGCTGTGGGCAGCCCTGCGGGCACAGGGGGAGAGGGCACAGGAGAAAGCTTTTAGCAGCAGGGAGTGTCCAAGACCCCTGCACAGCCTGCATTCAAGCCAAACACCAAAAATAGTGCTGTAAACCGAAATGTACAAAGTTGGCCAAAATATTGGCATCAGGAACATCAATTGTGCTTACATTTAAAAAGCTGTTATTAAAGCAAAGTAGAATATAATACAAAATGCAGCCCATACCTGGGTAGAAGTTCCAATAAAAAAGGGGGGGCAAGGTGGATCCTGGCCAGATACTTTGTAGCAATCACATGAAATTATCTCTCAGGAGCAAATGATCTGTCGGAGAGCACCCGACTAGGAGACTTGACACTCTGGGTTCAATTCCCAGTTCTGCCAAATGCTTCCAGAGGTGGAACCTTTGAGCTTTATTCCTACATAAAATAGGAATAATTTTCAGTAGCCAGGATAACCTAGAGCATTGTGAAGATCCAACGAGGTGATACCGCGTTCCAAACTCTGGACCAAACTGCAGGCCAGTACAGTCTGAGTGCTGGCAAGTTCAAAGGGCAGGAAGGACCAGAGAACTGTCAGAATCCAAAAGAGATGAGGATTTCAGAAGAGGCCTCTTCACTGAAGTCATTGCTGAAGAGGCACTCAAAGAGTCAAACTGAGAAAGGTGACCTTGTCCTTCTAATGTCCAATTACAGGAGAAGGGGAAGTCATGCACCAGAGTGCAAGGCGCCAGACAATGTTGGTGCAGCCCAGCTAATGGCTTGGCTGAGAAGCTCACCAGGGAGCTCAAGATGGAACTGGGAGTGAGAAAAGGAGGTTAACCTAACCTCCTGCTTTCTAGTGATGGTCTTTGTCTCGGATTCTCCATATAAACCTAAACTCTGGTTTTCATTGTGAAGTGAAAGGTCTCTCTCTCTATGCATCCTTGGCGCATTTGCCCATCCTGTGGCCACAGGCTCCCACATCTCCCTCCACCTGCCAGGGCTCTGAGGTTCATGATGCCAGGGTGGCCCAGCTCTGTGGTCAAGCGGGGGGCACGTACATGCTCAAGGGTGGCCCCTGCTTAGCTGGGCCTTGACAGGCTGATTCTCAGGGGAACAGCCTTCTTCCCAGAGGAGCTGGGCCATGGGGCAAGGCTGCACCAGCAGGAGCCCTCTGCTCCTGGCTCTGACTTTCTGCCCCATGCAGGGTAGCCTGTCCAGGCTTCTCAAGTTCCGGAAGTTCCGGAGAGCCTTGACTCCTGACCTGCTTTGTTTTGGCAGCTTATGGACCACCAAGCAGAGTTCAGCAAATGGTGGCTGACCCAGTTCAAGACTGTCAAGTTTCCCTCCCAAGGAACCATCTTTGACTATTATATAGACCCCAAGACCAAGAAATTTGAGCCTTGGTCCAAGCTCATCCCCCAGTTTGAATTTGACCCCGAGATGCCTTTGCAGGTGAGTGCAGCTGAGCCACCAAGGACGGGCAGTGCCTCCAGGATCCACGGTGGCTCCATCCCCTTATCTGTATGTGAAGGGTGTGACCTTGCTAGGAACCAGTCATCTGCAGCTACTCGCCTTTTCAGAGGGCGTCATAGGAGCAATGAAGTCACAAGATCCCCGAAAGGCTAGTTACCAGTTACCAGACCCCCCGACCGGCATCCTGGGAGGAGAAGGGGAGATGGCAGAGGCAGAAGGTTAGGCCACAGGGAGGCAGACAGTGCTGGTCTAGGGGCAAGGGTCTGCTCTCTACCGAGAGCATGATTTAGTAGCAGGGTCTCCCTGGGTATGGGGGTGAGGGGGCCCTCCTGCCCAAGGCAGACAGCTCCACCCTGCCCGCCGAATTCCCTCTCCGGAAACGCTCCAGGACAACTTGCGGGGCATCTGTTTCTCCCACGCGCCCCGGGCACTCTCATCATGTTCCCACACCAGGCCTGTCTGGTGCACACGAGCGAGACCATCCGAGTGTGCTACTTCGTGGAGCGGCTTGTGGCACGGAGGCGGCCGGTCATGCTGGTGGGGACGGCGGGCACTGGCAAGTCAGTGATGGTGGGAGCAAAGCTGGCCAGCCTGGACGCGGAGGAGTACCTGGTGAAGAACGTACCCTTTAACTACTACACCACGTCTGCGATGCTGCAGGGTGAGGGGGCGGAGGCCGTGGAGGAGGGGGCGGGGCTGTCTGTGTGTCTCAGTGTCCCTGTTCCTCTGCCCCCAGGGGGCACTGTGCATTTTCCCCCCAGCCCCTCTGCCCACTTTCCAGCACCTTCAGCACACTCTCCTTTCCCATCTTCTCTCCTTACCTGCCTTCCTGGCCTCCTAGACTCCTCCAGGGAGGGGCTCGGCACAGATCAGGTCAGCACTTGATGACAAAGAATGCACAAACCCACTGGAAGATGTCCATGGGCTCATAGACTTCTGGCCCCATATGTGTCTCTAGAGATCACTTCATTCACCCTTCGTCTCCTCTAGAGGGGGGAACTGAGGCTCAGATAAAGGTACGTGGCAGCCCGAGGTCACCATCAAGCGACAAGGCTGGCATGGAATGTCCACTCTGCTGACCACGTGGAGCGTGCGTTCCACTGGGAGTTTACACTTGGGCTCCTGAGGGGACACGACCCTTGGAATTAAGGAGGGATTGAAGGTGATGTGGTACGGTCTGCTTTAAAGGGCGGGCATTACACCCAGACAGAAGTGCAAAGTGTGTGTTTATAATGTGTCTGTCACGGCAAAAGATGATAAACAGCGTAATTATCCGTGTGATGGAAGGCTGAGCAGTATTGCAAAGAATGAGGAATTCTGTATGAACCGAGTTGGAACTATTTCCAAAAGCTTTGCTGAGTGAGAAAAGCAAGACTCAGAACAGTATATATAGTATGCTCCAAATTGCGTCTTCTTGAAAAAGACATATATAAACATTTGCTTATATATCTACACTCGTACATCTGCGCTTACATGTACTAAGAACATCTCCAGGAGGGCACAAGAAACGGGCAGCAGTAGTTGCCCCTGGCAAGGGGAACGCGATGCTGAGAGTGGGATGGAGAATTACTTAAACTTCTTTAAAAATTGTGAAATATTTGAAGCATTCTGAAAAGTACAGAAAATAGTATAACAGATGTCCGTGCACCCACCACCCAGATTTCACAGATGTTAACATTTTGTCATTTTGCAGTGGATCTTAACATTTTAAGTACAGCCAACACACCATCCCCCTTCCTTCCTTCCTCATGCCCCTCATTCACCAGACTAGGACCACTGCAGGTGAGGGGCATCATTCCAAATTGACACTTTTGATACAGATAAGTATCTATAAAATACACAGTGTTGTTGTGTGTATTTAAATTTTAAGTATACATCGTACTGTAGCTCCCTTTTGTAACTTGCTTTTTTTCATCAACATGTGGAGGTTTTTCATTGGTTTTCACTGCTGCATAGAATTCCCTTCTGTGAGCAAATCACAGCTCATTTCTCCATTTTCCTACTAAAAGGCAGCATAATTTTTTTTAACATTTTCTCTTTTAAAAAAGCATTTTTGAGTTATAATTGACATACAATACATAGCACACATTAAAGTATACAACCTGATAACTGTTGAAATATTTACCCATCATGAAACCGTGACTACAGTCAAAGTAATGACTCATCCATCATCTCCGAGAGCCCCTCACCCCCCGCGGTGAACCCTCCCTGTCTTCCGGTCCCCCCGCCCTGCCCTGTGCCCAAGGCAACCACGAGGGATTAGTTTGCATTTTCTAGAATTTTGTATGATAGGATCGTCACACAATAGGCCCTCTTTATTTTGTCTGGCTCCTTTCATTCAGCATGCTTTTGAGATTTCTCCATTGTTGTTGAGCATATCACTAGTTTGTTCTTTTCATTCCTCAATTGCAAGATAAAATGTGTAAACCCTCAGAATGATTCCTAGCATACGATAAGTACTCAGTAAATGGAAGCTGTTATTCTAACAATATTAAAATCCTTCTCAAATTTAAGAATCTATAAATATTATACAGTTACCTCTAAGCCCCACTGTCAAAACAAAAGGAACCCAAGTAAACCCCCTCTGCTTGAAAAAGGTGTTTAACATAAATTATGCTAAGACAAAAATAATGTTTTCGGAAGAAATGTTCCAGCTTTGCAATGGGCAATAACTTCACCCAGCACGTCGATTCATTGAGGTCTCCAGGGCCATATTTTGCATCTCCCTCATCCTGCTAGTCCATCGAATTTTATTTTTCTCAGAATCAGATGCTCTTTTATAGAGAAGGCAGCTGCTCGATATTCCCTGCATCTCTCCTTTTATTGCATCCAGTGCTGGGGTCCCCATTGAGTACTTTTGTAAACTCAGATTCAGAACTCTTTTAAATACAAATGGGTATGCACACTGCTCACCAGCGTGGATAGCACATGCTTTATTTAATGTTTATACTGTGCCAAGCCCCTGTATTATCAGTAATGCTTTTGACTGCAAGCAGCAGAAAATCTGATGACAGCGACATAAACAGATTTTTTTTCCTTCATGCAACAGAGGTCTTCAGGTAGGCTGTTGCTGATGCTAAATCAATGGTTCAATGCTGTTGAGACTATAATGTATATTATTGTCTTAGCTGCCCCATCAGGGTGGAAGAGTGGCTTCTGCTCCAGCCATCACATCTGCATTCCAAATGGAAAGAAAAATAAAGGGAAGAGTTAATGTCCGAGTCAGGAAATAACAGCTCCCCCATAGACTTATGTGTGTGTCTCACTGTTCAGAACTGTCACATGGCCCCGCCAGCTGGAAAGTGACTAAGGAGAGGGGAGTTGGAAATGGTGTCTGTTGGGCTGCACCTCGCAGGCCTACAAGGCCTGTACTCACCCCGCTTCAAGACTGAAGTCAGTGACAGAGACATCAGTGGTTCAATAGATGGTGGGAGCTTACGTATCTGAAGCAAGGTCTGAGCGACACCTCACCGTGTGAGGCGGATGGCAGGCAGGACAGGGTGGCAATCATAGCTCCCCGGGGCCGGGGGGAGGCTGGCAGTTATAGAGGGAATTGACATCAGGTTGGCTCATTTGTTACCAGGGAAACCAGCAGAAGGACACGCCCCTCACCGCCCCTTGGGTAAGAACAGTCACTAGCTGGGGCCTGGGGCAAGTGTGTAGGAAGGTCAGCCGTGAGGTTTGGGTGTCGGGGAAGCAGATCCTGGTCGAGCAGGGGACGTACAGAGAGCAAGAGAACAACCACCTTGACTAGCATGACGGTACAGTGTCCGTCACCGATCTGATGATAGTCTCTGTCTTCACAAGATGAGAAAATGAGGCTTACAGGAGCTAAGTGACTTCCCTCAAAGTCACACGATGAGTTAATAGCCAAGCTGTGCTCTTACATTGTGCTGTCGCACCCGTCCACTTTGATGAGACTGTAAGCCATGCGTCTGAATTTCCATAATAGAATGCCAACTTTGCTTCTGTTCATCTGATATCTAGAGCACATGGATGTCTCTCCCTTTGACAGTAAATAACACTGGCCCTTCACTTGGTCACTGAAACTCTCAGGCTTCACTTGACCACTTGCCAGCAGCTGCACAAACCGCAGATTAATAACACTGACATCTTGGCTGAGAGAGGCAGAGCTCCGTGCTCGGTCTCTGGTCCTCCAGCTGCTCTAAACTCCACAGACCCAGTTGCACTGCTTTCTTTCTCTTCACTGAGTTACAGTTCATTGGTCCATCCTTGGGTGTTGTTGAAGTTTAGGATGATAAAAGATAATTTTAAGTTTTTTTTTAATATCTCCTATAAAATCCCAGTTGAAGACAGTGCTCATTTTGAAGCCTGATAGACCTTTTGTAAGTACCATGATACATGCCTTTTAGAATTGAGTGCCTGGAAAATTTTTTCATACAAGAGTAGAGATGGGTTTGTACCAGAGATCAGGGATGACGTGGTTACTGTAATTAAACACAGGTTTAGTTCTGAGCTTTCAAGGAGGCAGTTCACGAAGGACAATGCGACAGTTTTTATTTGGTTACAGTAACAATTTCGTCCCTGATTACTAGTGCCAGTAAGTGTCTTCTGTATTTTGGAATCTCTTTTTAGTCTTCAATTGTTCTGTTTTATGTTTGTTCAAATACCTTAAGCCTTTTCTCATTCATTTTGAAAATATAAGTAATTTTTAAAATTAAAAGAATTTGTGCTGACTCATAGGCAGAGCAGTTTAGAAAGAGCAAAGGAGGAGTAAAGCCCTTGGTCATGGCGTCAATGGGCTTATATTTGCAGTGTGAAGGGTGGTGGCCAGACTTACGCTCATCACGGTCCTGAGTTCTCCTGCCAGCCAACTGCAATTTGAAGTTTTAGTTCAACAAATATTTGAGTGTGTAATTACACTAATTAGATGGGAGCTCAGGTGTCTGAGTCTTTGTATAAAACAAATCTCCATCACCTGTTCATTAAAAGTTTAAGGTTAGACAGGACTTTGAAAGGTCTGATCAAACTCTCAACCTCGAAGGAGTATTACATCATCACAGATAGACAGCTCTCACTTGCCTTAATATCTTCCAAAAAGGAGATGACCCAAAATTAAATCGTTAAAAGACTTACCATCTAGTGGGCAAGACACACTACTTGAAACGTGGGTAGAGGGGTGGTTCAAAGTATAAGGCAATTGAAAACAACACATTTCAGACAATAGGGAAGCCATTCTGTAAATTTTGGTGCCTCCAAATTATGGAACACAATGTATCAACTGAAATCATGTTTTGGAAGGTTGTGTATGTGAATGAAAAATACTGCCAGCTGTATTAGTAAACAAAGGATGCTGTGGCCGTCAAATCATCAGCCGCTACTGCTGCCCCTGAGAGTGGGCAGAGGGAACTCAGGATGCAGACAAGCAGGCAGTCGGGCCTCTGCTGCCACCCCGAACGGTGCCCCCTGAGGGAACTCGGGATGGGAAAGAACTGGACACTGGCCCTAGACAGCTAGGTGCGCATCCGAGGAATGATTTCAGCGAGCCCAGACTTTTGCACCTTCCCATGCATAGAAAAGTGCTAAATTTCTTAACTTGAGATATCTGGTTTTCTTTAATTAACAGTAATCTTTGGACGTTTCAACTACCTGATCTTTGTGGCAAAATTCCTATATATCCTGGCTCCTTCCCTGCCTCTTTGGAGCAGTCCCTCAGAGCAATCTGAGAGTCCGCCTCCTGGGCCCAAGTCCTCAGAAAGTCCTCCAGATAAAATATAGCTCACAACTTCTAGGTTGCACATATTTTTTCAGTCTACATGTATTATCACATAAAGGGGTTTACAATATGTGAAATGAAGAAAACATACAGGCAGAATATATAGTGTAATTCTAATTTTAAAAAGGAAAAATCTAACACAGCAAATAGACTAGAATGAAATGCACCAAAATACTGCAAGTAATGCTTGCTGCTAGGTGGTAGAATTATGGGCAATTTTCATTTTCATCATTATGACTTTCTGTGCTTCTTCAGTCTTTATATAATGAATATGTATTGTTTTAAAATCATGCAAAGTATGTTATTTTTTGAAAAAATTAATGAAAAGTACTTACAATATAACTGAAAGGTCTTATGTGAAATATTGGATAATACGAAAGGAAAATAGTTCAAACACAGATACACAAGTCATGTCGGTGCCAAGACATGATTGATTTTAATGATCTCTGTCAAAAACATTGTCAGGCAATGAGTTAACTAAACCAGGGATTTCTGAAGGGCAGAAGCCAGCTCACAGTCCTGTGTAAGAAGTGGTTTGCCATGGTAGTTACGTAGGGTGCCACAGTCAGGCAGGCCCAGGTTAGAATCCCAGCTTTGCCTTCAGCAGCTGTATAACCTTGGATAAAGCTCCTCAATTTCCCTAAACCTCAGTTTTCTCCCTTGTCAAAAGATTTTTTTAAAGGTGATACTAATGCATACCAGGACAGATAGGAGGGTCAGTGCCAGAATGCAGGTCAAGTCCCCTGCACAGAGCCGGGTCCCTGATAATGATGCTCCACGAATGCGTGGACGCACTGCCCTGGTGTTCAGAGACCAGAGGACTCCACGGGACTGCGGCGCTCAGGGACAGCCCTGGAGAGGGGTTGCGATGTGAGGGCTCACAAGGCCTCTCTTCCCCAGTGATACGAAAGAAGCATTGAAGTCAGTGTCTACAGACCCAGATTCTAACTCCAGCAAGGTATTTAGCCGTTTCCTTAGTTACGGGGGGAATGATAAATCGTTCTTTGCCTACTCGTGGAGTTTGTTTTAATAGTAGAATTCATTCATTCATTCTTTAATAATTTTTGAACACCCTATTTTGTGCTGGATAATATTCTCAGTGCTGGAATTATGACAATGAAAAAAAAAAAAACAAAGATTCCTGGCCTCCTGGAGTTTATAGTGTGGAGAGAGTGAGATAATAAAGAAGATAAATAAGTAAATTATATGGGATATTAAGTGATAATAAGTGTTATGGAGGAAAATGAACCGGGGGCAGAGAATAGCCAGTCAGGGTTTTCATTTGGGCTTGAGTGCCCAGGAAGAGCTTACTGAGAAAATGGCATTTGAGTAAATAAATGCATGAAGGAAGACAGGGAGCAGACTTCTGGAGTCTGGGAGAAAAGGCTTGCAGGCAGAGGAAGCAGCCAGAGCAAAGGCCCCAGCGGCGAGTGACTAGTGTGTCAGAGGCAGGACGGCTGGAGCGCAGGGAGTGAGGAGGGGAGCAGCGGAAGAGAACCCCGAGATGCAGGGTTGGCCAAGGCACCAGGACTGGCTTCTGCTGCAGGAGAGGTGGGATGCCACCGAGGGTTTTCAGCAGGGGGCCAGCACGATACGGTTTACATCTTACAAGCACACTCCTGCCTGCTGTTTGCAGGATGGAGTTCAGGGATCCAAGGCAAAAGCAGGAGGAGCATTCGGGAGGATGTCGTGGTTCCAGGTGGGAGTGGACAGGCACGGGCAGTGGGCACAGCGGAGACGATGAAATGGGGGAACCAGCAGGAACCCACTTTGAAAATGAAGTAGCTCCTCAAATGTAGGATGACGGTGAAACGGGGCAGGAGGACCAGGGTGAATAAAAACAGGGCAGCTGGTGCTGCTCCACATGGCCACCGGCTGACCGCCCAGCTAGCTGTTGCCTCCAGAGAAATGCAGTGAGAGGCGCAGGTGCACACTGGGCGTGGCCTTGTTCATGACAATGCAGAACCCAGAAAGGCGCCGGGGATGGCCTCTTCTCCAGATATGACTCATTTGTTCAGTGCCTTCAACATCGACACTTTTGCTGAAATGTAAACCCACTTCTAGTCCCCCAGTTATCCTTGGAAACAGAAGAGCTCTCTACCATTCCATTCTAGATGGGCCCAGAGGGGATCCAGCCTGTGTGTGCCTTTCCCCAGGGAGCCCTCTCTTCCCCTGGAGTGCTTAACATCGTCCTCCTGAGATAACCGGTGTTCCAAGGCCACTTCCTACTAACTGGCGTGCTTTTCTCTTCAGCAATCCTTGAGAAGCATAAAGAGCTTAATCAACCCAAATTACAGAGTCTGCTTAACTCCAGGAGTTGATTTGAATATCATTGCTCTGGGAGGAGGAGAAACAAGTCTTCCTAAGGAGAGAAGCTCCTGTTAGAAGGACTGTTGCATGTCCTTGGCAGCCCATTAATTATAGTCCATTTTGACAGATCTGATATATAGTTGTTATGTCTTAAGGGGGGAAGAGGTGTTGCATGATTAATTGGTTGATAGTGTATGTTAATTGGATGCTAATTAAATTTAAATTTAATTCATACTTGGAACACTTAATTTAACTCAGGACCAGGAAATTAGAATATTCAAGCTTCCTGAAAGAACTTGTCTTTCTATCTGTCACCTTCATATGTCTGTTGACACTTCCTCCTTGTTTACAAACTTGTTTTTCAAGAAAAGGGATCAGATGGTTCTCAGAGCCTCCAGCTGTAATAGTATTGGTTCTTGCAATACATAAATATCTAATTGCTTTATTGAAAAAAAATATATACATCTCTACCCTGTTACTTAAATTTGTTCTGAACAAGTCCTGTCATGCTGGAAAACCATGCTGTTTGATTCCTTCTCTCTGGCTGGATAATTGAAGAAACAGCTCTAGGAGAAGAGTCTGTGCTTAGTTTCCAGAAAGGCACTGAGCTGCTCTGATACCTGAAGGCAGAGGGGAGGCCGTCCCTGACACTGGAAGCTTTTGGGAATTTTTCTGAGGCTGTTGTTTCTACTCTTCTTCAGGGAAAACCCCAGGAGGTGAACTCTCTAAGAACACTGTTAACAAAACATCCAGTAACTCCCCTCTTCTAGCCCTGGGGTGGCAGGAGCCTCCTCCCAGCCCTGGCGTGGGAGCCACAGCCTTCTGGCTCCTCTGCTGTCTCTGGCAGAGAGGGCAGGGCTGCCCAGTATCTGGTTATTTGCAGGTGTCTATACGATTAGAGCACCAGGCCTTGGGACTAGGGAGGTATCCTCTGTGTCCAGTCTACAAAGAAAGAACACAGTGGACCACACGTGTGGCGGAAGGAAGGTGGGCTTTGAAGTTTAACTGGTTTGGATCTGTATCCTGACTTGACCTTAGAAAAGTTGATTCGTTCTTCTGAGCCTCGGTTCCGTGGTCTGTAAAAGGGAACGATGGTACTAATCTCGCAGCAGTGTTGTCAGGATTCAGTGAGATCGCATGCCCTGTCAGGTGCTCGATGCCTGGTCGCTGCTGTCACCATTGCTTCTTAGTCACTGCCAGCTTCACCTCTGGTCCTGCAGCACTGCCCGCAGCAGGGAGCAGCTGTCATCGCTGCACGCACACATGCCGCACTGTGGCTCGTCCTCGACATGGTACCGTCTTAGAACTGGCTTCTGAGGTTTCAGCCTCCTTCCCTCACCAACTGGCTCTCTCCTCAGCTGTCCTGGAGAAGCCTCTGGAAAAGAAAGCCGGCAGAAATTATGGCCCCCCAGGCCACAAGAAGCTTATCTATTTCATTGATGACATGAACATGCCCGAGGTGGACGCCTACGGGACTGCGCAGCCCCACACGGTCATCCGGCAGCATCTGGACTACGGCCACTGGTAAGAGCACACGGAAAGGGCGGGGCCGCGTGGGGAGAGGTCCAAGGCCGATCACTCGTCTGCTGGAGCTGCAGGCCTCCGCTCAGCTCTAATGCCGGGGGAGAATCCCAGCAGCAAACCACGTTCCTCGTGGGATTCTGCTCCCTGCAGTGTCTACCTCCCAGACAGGGACTTCGTACCAGAGAAGGTACTGAGCTCTCGTTGAAGGAAAAATGTCTACGTTTTTCTTCAATATTCATCACAAAAGTTGCCTTTTCCAAGCTCCAGAAGCACAACTAACCACCCCCACCCCCACGTCGCCTCCCCCGTGGTCCTGTCGCACAGGGCAGGGACTTCACTGGGAACACCTGACGTACTGTACAGCACACATGTGCCTGTGGGTCTTGGCAGTCTTCCTCTTTCCAGCGCCTCACAGGCTCTGATAGTATCTTTTGCAACAGTATAGTTTTTAATGGCAAAAGTTCTAAACTTGCCAGAGAGGAAAAAGCAAGTCAGTGACTTGAGACAACTTGGGCTCATCTTCCTCGTGCTGACTTCACGGGTGCTGAGAAGGCGTGGGGCGTGCGAAGAGGGAATTCAGAGAGAAGAGTTAAAGTTACGGCGGTCACCTGAGTTGCCTTTCATTCATTCCTAAGGTCTCTGTTGGGCACCGACCACGGGCCACCATCCACCATCTCCACACCAGTGTCTGAGCAACTGAAATCTCCTGGGGAAAACCAGCCAGGCTAATTAGTTTTACTTAGACTCTTGGTCACAAACCTTAAACAGGAAGTAGAAAGTTCGTGTACATTCTACCCTCCTGCCTTCCTATGTTTACATTTCTGCTCTCAGAAGTGTCTGTTTCGTACCTTCTCTCTCCTCCAGCTTCCTGTCTCCAACATGCCATCTGCATTTCCAGCTTCCATGTCTCTGCCACTTACTTGCATCCCCAGGCATCTTCTCCTCCCTCCCCCTGTGACGTTTTCTTTCTGGCTTACTTCACTTAGGCTGATGATCTCCAGGTCCATCCATGTTGCTGCGAATAGCATTATTTTATTCTTTTTAATGGCTGAGTCGTATTCCATTGTATAAATATACCACAACTTCCTTATCCAGTCATCTGCTATTGGACCAAAAAAAAAAAAAAAATCATTTTCTGCTTACTGTGCTGTCTCTCTCTACATAACCAAATTCTCTACTCTGTCTCCAGTTCCTCATCTCCCACTCACTCCCCAGTTCACTGTTACTTGGTTTCTGTTTCCTCTACTGAACTGTTCTTACTCAACCACTAACTGTGTCTTTATTGTGAAATCCAACAAACCCCATTGGGTCACTTTTTTATGTTCTCTGCAGCCCTTGATGTGGTTTGACTGCTCTCTCCTTTGGGAATCCTGTCTTCCCCGGCTTTCTTCACACACCCTTGACTTTCCTCCTGCCTCTTAGACCATCTTTGTGGTCTCTTCTTTCTATGCTACTTGCATAGATATTGTATTCCTCAGGAATTTGTCCTAAGCTCTTGTCTCTTCTCTGTTTCTACCAGTGGATCTGGACTTTTTTTCCCCCCAAACATGTGAATGATAGAGCCCATCCCACCTAACCTTGGCAACATGCTTACCTACCTGGGCCGTCACTCAGCTCTCACTGTGGTTTCTGACTGTTCCAGGTACGATCGAAACAGACTGTCCCTGAAGGAGGTCATGAATGTGCAGTACGTGTCCTGTATGAACCCCACCGCGGGCAGCTTCACCATCAACCCCCGGCTTCAGGTACGGGAGGAGCTATGGCTCCTGGGTCCTAAACACCACCTTACCACCTGATGTCACTCAATTGCATGCCGTAATCGGCCCTTCCCCCGTCCAGCCTCTTCAAGGGGTAACCACAGGATGTTGACTTGCAGTTTCAGGGAGAGAAAAAACTCTCTATACCCAGAGTTCTGAAGCTTTTGGAGCCAAATTAGAATAGGGTTCATCTAATTCAACTTGGTCTTCAGAATGACAGAACTTCAGAGAGGTGCATGGCCCTCCCGAGGTCATGTAGGCTCTCAGCATCACATTCAGATTTGGACTCAGATGCCCAGAGTCTGGGTTCTGTTCTCTTCCTGACACACCACATGGTCAGAGGTCCACAGCCCATTATCACCCCTACTCATTTTAGAGTCAATCTGAGTTTGGGTTTAGTGTGAGAATTGTGACCAGAATGTAGACTTCAAAGTCCTTCCAAGAATTCTTCACTGCTTTATCCAGATCCAGAAGCAGCGAGTTCTGTTCTGTGACCGTGGCTGTCTAACCCGTGGCCTCCTCCCCATGCTCTGTTTCCCTGTGCAGCGCCACTTCAGTGTGTTCGTCCTCTCCTTCCCGGGAGCGGACGCCCTGTCCTCCATCTACAGCACCATCCTGACTCAGCACCTGAAGCTTGGAAACTTCCCAGCATCACTGCAGAAATCCGTCCCCCAGCTGATCAATCTGGCCCTTACCTTCCACCAGAAAATTGCCACCACGTTCCTCCCCACAGCAATCAAGTTCCACTACATCTTCAACCTCAGAGACTTTGCCAATATTTTCCAGGTAAGTCCATCCGCTCCGAGGCACCTTTGAAGGCCTTAAGATGATCCCGTTCCCTCCACTCTTGGCCAGACTCTTAGGCAAAGGCTCAGTTCATACACAGTTCGGAACGTAAATTAGTAAACAGGGTGCTGTAGGGTCCGTGAGGTTCTGTTCGATAAAGCAGAGTTCTGCTCGCTGACTGAATTACTTCTCAGGAGGCAGAATGCATTTCTGAGTCAGTTCCTTTGGGCTGGAGGAGACTCACACTTTGGAGATAATGTTATATAACAGTTCCCGCATGCCTAGGAAAGAAAACGGCACAGAAGAAAGAAAGAGAAAACTATTCTGTGGGCCCTGGTGGTACACCATCGTTCTTGAGATGAAAAATAATGCCCCCCAAACCATTGCAGGATACGGCTCTGCTTCCCAAAGACATCGTGTCATACTGTTCCTAATACAGCATCCACCAGCCCCAGGGAAGCCTCAGTCCTAAAGGTTCCAGGTTCTTTTCCAGGTCAGAGCCGTTTCAGATTCTTGCATCTGGTTATCTGAGTAGTGATGACCTGCGTATTCCTGTCGCTTCCAGTCTCTTGGCCTTTCACTGTGGAAACCTCCAGAGGGCAATGTGGCAACCCCAGCCCTCTCTTCTCCTTGGTCGGATACCACATCCTCGTGTGATGGGTCCACAACTCTCCCATCGTGGACGAGAATCTGCAGAAACTACTTTTCAGAGACACCCCTCACCAAGATAGTTCTGAGCCATTATTGACGGGAGGGTGCTTTTTACACCAAGCAGAGGCCACACCTGTAGGGAAATGTCAGCGCCATCAGGGAGTGAGGCGTGACCCTCCACGGGGAGCACAGGTATTGGGGATTAATTACCCAGGACACGCCCTGTACAGGTGGGTCTCTGGGGAACCTCAGACTAGCCCTGAGGCCATGGGCCTGCATGTTTCATGGTCATAAGGAGCAGAAACCTACTCCAAGATCCAAGAGTGATGCTGCATAAAGGTTTACCTGGAGGTTGGAGCCTCTGAGCCCCATACCCAGGGCAGGTCTGAGAGCACATCCAGGCTGGCTCAGGACAGCCTTCCTGGGTCAGGTGCCCCCCAAACACTCACTCAGTTACCAATGAGGGAACAGACCCATAGAGATTAGACCGATTTGCCCAAGAGCACACAGCCAGCCAGGGAAGGAGTTGGCACTGAATCTAGGTCTTCCGGTTCCTGGCCTGGACCCCCTTCCACCGTGGCATTCTGTCCCTCTGTCCATGCTTCCAGTGAAGAGAGCAGCCTGACAGAGTCAAGGCGGCAAGAGCCCTCAGCTCCAAGCCTGTAAACCCACAGCCCTGTGGCCCTCAGACCTGCACAGTGGCGAAGTTCCTGTGTACCCACCCTGACCTCCCATTTATTGGGTATTAATTGAGAAAGACTTTTTTAAAAGTCACACACGCCCTCACTTAGATCTCACTGCAGCAGGCTGAGGTGGGGGTGTCAGCCCCTTCGTTTTCCAAGTGAACAAACAGGAGTTAAGCCGATCAGATTCACGTTGTTGGTAGTAACAGAACCAAAGGAGACAAAGGCATCAGTGTCCCTCACAAGAAGCACAAGCACCGCTCCCACCTGGCAGCACCTCGTCACCTGTCCCACCTGAAAGTCAGACTCACAGCCACCCTTTGGGACACACTATTATCCCAGTTTAACAGAGGCTCGGAGAAGTGGCCAGCCAGCAGACGACAGCACGAGTGGTCGAGGAGGCGGAAACGTGTAAACGGTATTAGTGGAATACGGAGCAGGTGGGAGCAGACGGTGACGGGGAGAGTCGGTGAGGGAGGAGGACGGGAAGTTAGTTTTGAGACCAGCGTGGATCCGTGGAAAAGGTCTGTAACAGCAGCCCGTCCTATGCCCTCTACGTCTGTTAGCTAGTCATTTAATCCTCACAACCAGGAAAAACACTGATCATTTCCAATTCAGAAATGACAAAACCATGCCACAGACACAGGAAGTCCTTCGACCACGTTTGCGTAACTGGGAAGCAGAAGCCCCAAAGCCCAGAACTAGAGCGATCAGCTCTACCGTGCAGGGAATTCGGGGCCCGGGACTTCCTGAGGAAGGAGGGTCCCATTCCAGCCTGTTTTAATGGCAGCAGTGCAGTGAGGGGAGATACTGGAGTGGGGGCTGAGTCTCTGGTTCCACTGGCCTGTTTCTTTCCTGACTCAGGCAGCCTGCATGGCAACCCCTGGGCTCTGTGTCACAGCCCCTCCCCTCTGCAGCCTGCCAGCTGTCAGCCCCCTGCCCACATGTAGGAAAGTACATCCCCGCTGGAGGGTCCACCTCCCTCCAACCACGCAGACCCTCGCCCTCCTCCTCCAGAGCCAAGTTCCAACCTCCCGGCTTGGCTGCCCCAGCCCACTTGTCTAAAGGCCTGACAGGAGAGCTTAAGGGGAGATTGAATGCCCTCTAGGCGATGGGCGCTGCTGGAGAAGGAACGTGCTGTCTTCCTCTGTCCAGCTTGATCCAAGGCTCAGTGATCTGAACTTTCCCTGCACTTCACTCACTGCCCAGGACGTGGACATCAGGGCAGACTGTAATGGTGCTTGAGTAGCAGGAATCATTAACCGTCCGCATGTCAGTGCCCTCACAGCTCTCTCAGATGCTGCAAAGTTTGCCCTTGACGTGCTCACATCCTCTCAGCCCTTACCTGACGGTCAGCCTCAGTGTTTGGCTGTAATGGGGCTTGTAAATGTCAGCTGGTCGCACAGCTCACTGTAAAGCCCTGTCCCCAAAGTCAGCACTCCTGGCTGCGCTCCCTCCACCCCCCACACTCACACAGGGCGGATCCCCAGGAGACCTGAGGAGGAGAGGGGGGCCAAAGGGACCTAATGACATTTCTTTCTTTTTTAAAAAAAATAAACTCTTGCTGCAGTATAGCATCCAAGTAGAAAAGACACACAGTTTGGTCATAAGCATACAGTTTGGTTAAGGGTCACAAAGTCATGGCAGCTGTGGAACCACAGCTCAGATGGAGAAACAGAACACTGCCAGCATCCCTGAAATGCCTCCTTTTTCTTTTTTTCATTCACCCTTTTCTCCTCCCAGAAGTAAATACTGTCCGGACTTCTAACACCATCAGTTATTTTGGCCCATTTTGGGACTTTATATAAATGGAATCATATGGTGAATATCGTTTTGTATCTTTGTTCACTGTTATGTTTGTAGCTATGTGTACAATCATGTAGTTGGTAAAAAATTAATCATAGTAACCATTTCTTTCTTTCTAAACCCTAAATCTTCCAGTTTTCTTTTTCTTACTGTGCTGGCTACAGCTGCCCCCACAATGAAGAGAAGTGGTGACAGTGGCATTGTGTTGCATTCCTAATTTCAGAGGGAAAGCTTTTAATAGTTGGCCTTTAAGTATGAAGCTTATTGTAGGTTTTTGTGGATGCTCTTTACCAGATTAAAAAAATTTCTTTCTCTTTATAGTTTACTAGGAGTTTTTGTCGTGAACATACGTTGAAACTTAACAAATGACTTTTCTATATCTGTTGAAATAATTGTATCTATTTTCCCCTTTTTCTGGAAATGTGATCAATGACTGATTATTTTTGAATGTTAGCTCAACCTTGCATTTCTGTAATCAATCCAACTTAGTTGTTACATGACAAATTTATTTTATTTTCTGGATTCCATTCACTATTTTTTCTGTATAATTTTTCATCTATGTTAATAAGATTGTCCTATAATGTTTTCTTTCTTCTGGTATTCTAAGGTTATGAAGTCCTCATAAAATACACTGGGAAGTGTTTTCTCTTTTTCTACTCCCTGGAAGATTTTTTAAAACACTGTATTGTGCCTTCCTTAAATGTCAGAAGAATTTAGTGATAAAGCCATCTGGAGTTTTCTCTGTGAAAGATTTTAAATTATGAATCCAGTTTCTTTAGTACATATCAGATGATTCATATTTCCTATTTCTTCAGGCATCAGTTGTGGAAAGATGTTGGTGTCATCAGTTTCTGATTTATTGGCGTAAAGTTATTTACAGTGGCCCATTGTTACCTTCTAAGTGTCTGCTCTGGCGGACGTCATGATCTCTTGTCTATTCTGGCTAGTGACTGTGTACACCCTTTCTCTTTTTCTCTTCTTCCAGCCCTACTAGGGAGCTGTTGGTAGTGCTGGTCTTTTCAAAAGAAACTGAAAAAGAAGAAAATTACATCACTGTCATGTTTTTGACTTTATTGGTTGTCTCTATTTGATATGTTTTTATGTTATTAAGATTTGCTCTTTTCTTCTTTTAAAAATTAAAAACATTTTTTGTACAATTTACTTTTACTCATTTATTTTGGGGGAGGTAATTAGCTATTAGGTTTATTTATTTATTTACTTATTTATTTTTAATAGAGGGACTGGGGATAGAACCCAGGACCTCATGCATGCTGAGCACATGCTCTACCACTGAGCTGTACCCTCCCCCCTGCCCTTTTATTTATAATCTCTTTCTTCCTGCCTGCTCTGGGGTTAGGATTAGTTCATATTTTTCTAACTTCTTGACATGGCTACTTAGATCATTAATTGTCAGCCTTTCATCTTTTCTAAAATGCATATTTTAAGGCTATAAATTTATCTCTAATTATACCATTAGCTGCAGTATGCAAGCTTTTATATGTTACATTTTTTAACATATTTCTTAATTTTCCGTATGATTCCTTCCTTAACCAACGGGGTATTTTGGAGCATTTTGCTTTATTTCCAAAATTTAGAGATACTCACCGTGACCTGGAAGAAACAAACCTGTACAAAGAAAACTAATTTTAGAAACTTATAATTCTTCTAAAATAGAGTTTTGTATATCAAGGGCACACCAGAGGGAATGTTGTTGGATGGGAAAGGAGGTGTCATGGATGAATTCAGCAAAGACTTATCAATTGAGCTGGATACTGAGATGTGAGCATAGCAAGCAAAGCAAAGGTGTGGAGGCGCAGGCTACTCAGGGCTAGAAAACAATCCGAATTTGTGAGACCGAAATCTGGCTCTTACAAGAAGTGTTGGGAGGAGTGATGAGGAAGCAGACTGGTAGCTATTATGACAAGAGCTTTATACCATGCGATGAGTCTGAGTGTTATCCCATCGCTAATGGGAAACAATGGAAGGACCCCTTTCCTATAAGACAAGAGGGAGAGCAATGAGAGCAAACAAGGCGTCGATGAGTTTGATGTTATAGGACCTGAAGTCGTTGAGAGGGTCCAGTCTCAGTGGTTTCCATTTCTCCATGAAATAGAGGGCTTGAACATTGGCTAAGAGCAGCAGAGAGAGGTGACAGAAATTTGAAAAGAACAGTAAATATTTGGAACGGTCCCTGAGGAATACAGGGAGGAGAACTTACTAGAGAGGAGTGGATGGATTGCTGACCTGCAAAGTTAGCCATATTGTTCCAGCCCGTTGTCACCACTCTGATTTTACAGGAGCAGTCAGCACCCAGATCTGTTTTCAGAGTGGTGCTTATAGGATTGAGAAGCCACCTCACCTCTCACGGTGGTGATTTGGAATATCGTGGTTGAAATTCCAGGCTCTCTGTGTGGCTTCAAAATGGTGTGGTTTTAAACTAGGGCCACTTACTCTAAACATTGGCATGCTTCTTTCTGAATCCCAATCTTCACACTATGCAAAATGAACATAGTAAAAATTAGTTTGTAGGGTCATCACAGTGATTAAATGAGCTTTGTCTGGCAAAACATCTAGTTCAGTACCTGTCACACACCTGGCTTCAGTAAATTGTGGCTGTTGTAAATTGTTAATTTATGTTAATTTTTGTTGCTGTTTATTTTTCTTAAAGGGTATGCTCTTCTCCTCAGTGGAATGTATAAAATCCACACAGGACCTAGTCAAGCTCTATCTGCACGAATCAAATCGCGTTTATCGGGACAAGATGGTAGAAGAAAAGGACTTTGATCTTTTTGATAAGATCCAGGCAGAAGTGGTCAAGAAGATTTTTGATGTGAGTACTGCCCTGTGAATTCATATTTACCTCTGAAAAATAATGACGGTTATACAGATGATCACCCAGATGATCAAAATCTAGCCCATAAATTGAAGAAAATCAGGATTAGATTAGGAAAGAAAATCTAATCAATATTTGCCAAAGTGAAAAATGCCAGGGCAAGAAGAGACAAATTAATCACAGGATCCTGCTGTTGAGGTCTGTGGAGATCATCCGATCCAAACCCTTATCCTTACTGACTCCTCCCCGTGGCAGGGCCCAGGCTGGTCAACCCCTTGACACACCGGCATCCTTGGAAGCGCACAGTCCTGTCTTTCCAAAGGCAGCCGCTTTGGAACTGCCAATGAAATTTGGAACAACTTTGAAATGGGAACCCTTTGGAACATTTCTAAAGACTGGAGATTTATTTAAATCATGATCTAAAATTTACTTCCTTGTCCACTAATCCTGGGTCTCCATAACAAACCCCCAAACATTTTAAGACCATTTATCATGTCCTTCCTGGGTCTTCTCTTTTCCAGGCCAGAGAACCTCTGGGGCTTTTTTTGGTTTGTTTGTTTGTTTTGTTTTGTTTTAGCTATTTCAGACAAGGCTTAAATCCAACCCCCAGAGAAATTTGACATCAACTTGACTGCTCTCCCATCAGTTCTCCCCTCGGAAATCATGGTGCCCGACTTTGATCACACAACTTGAGTAGGTCTGACCAAAATCAACATCATCCTTCCCCTCTTCTTGTGTATTGTAATTTTGTTACTGTGTTTCCCAAAACGTGTCCTGCTGAACAGCTGTGTTATAATACACTCCTTGGAAAGAAGGTATCCATGATGAAATAAAATGAGAAAGAACTTCATATTGTATCCCTTCCTTGGAAATTCCCAGTACATTCAGCACACTAAAGCCCTGAAGATCTTGAATCAGTCTGATTCAGATATCATTTCCCCAGCCCGTTGGACCCAACTCGTTTCCCTTTATACAACCTACTAGTAATTTGAAGAATTGTTGGTTCATAGAATATGCCCTGGGAAGCAGTGACACATGAACACAGCCTAAGATCACAACACACTTTAGTGTCAGAATTACCCCACAACAAACACTGAGCCTTCTGTTGAACAAAGCCCCATTCTATTTTCCATTCTATTGCTTGTCTGTCTTCTCTTGAACTTTGAAATAATCAAATCTTTTTTTTTTAATTGGAGTAGAGTTGATTTACAGTGTTGTGTTAATTTCTGGTGTACAACATAATGCTTCAGTTATACGTATATATATATATTCCTTTTCATATTCTTTTTCATTTTAGGATATTGCACAAGGTGTTGAATATAGTTCCCTGTGCTCAAAATAATCAAATCTTTGTATTTAAATGTACCAGGTTGTCCCTGTGCTCATCTTGCTAGGTTCAGCTCCATATTTTTTTTCCTGGTAAGAGTCTGGGTCTACCTCTGAAGACATTTCCAGTCCATCCCGACCTATAGGACAACCTTTTGAATGTTTGGATAGCATTTAAAGGAACCTCTCAGTCTGCTGTTTACTGGTCCAATCACCCTAAATTCCTAAATTCCTATCATCTTTATACGGCCTGATGTCCAGCCCTCTCACATCTCAGCTGCCCCTCCCTGACCATCACAGAATTTGCCAATTTGTGTGATTACTGTTAGCTCTGCACATGAGCCTTAACCATCCTCTTAAGTTGGTCTGAGCTAGCGCTTTAGAGGAACAACACTCATCTTTGAAGCAGAAGTCCCCTGTGTAGGTCTGTATACCAAGAATGCGGCCCTCTGATCATCGACTAACCCAGATATCATTAATACGGCCTTTATCCTCTCCCAACAACACTTGAAATGCCAACCTGAAGCACCCTGGCTACACCAAATCTGGCATTGAAGAAAAGTTGCCGAATTTCCACCATGGAAGTACTACAGTCCTGCTTCTACTATCCAGAGCTTAAAGTTCTCTTACTTGTGGCTCTTACGTGATACAACCTCACTATCAAGAAATCTTTGATTCACTGTGTGGGTTGGTTTTCTCTCTCTCTCCTGCACATCTGGCTTGTTTTTTCATCAGAGTCTTTGTGGACCAGGCTTTTCGGAACTGCCCTTTAGTTCTTTTCCTGCCAGGTCGTTGGTGTGAATTGACTGCCATCAGGACTGCTCCCCAGTATATTAGCCCATTTTCAAATTGGGTAAATGTATCCCCACATCACTTCCCCATGTGTTTTCGTCAACTAGCAAGAATGACTCTCCTGCCTTGCATTAAATCTTATCCAAATGTCCAAATGGACATGTATTGTTACTTTCTAGCAAAGCAGGCATCGTTAAAAGGTTTCCTATGGCCCTGAAACCACCTTCAGAATGTAATAACTCTTTGCTGTTTAACTCTTTCCACTTCTTTCTTCTTATAACCGAGCAGCACCCTGGCTTCTTAGAGATGTGACTGTCACCCCCACTTTCCCTCCCTCTGTTAGGTTTGATGCCTCTTGTCCTGTGGGCTCACGGGGCTAACCCTACAGTGATTTATGCCCCAGGTGATGCCTCTGCTGTTGAACAGCGTGCTGATTACCTCCTTTCCAGGTGGATTCTCCAGTCTGACCCTTAGGAGAAAAAAAGGGCAAGTGCGGACAGTTAAGCTGGTATAAATCCCTGCTTATGCGTTAGAAAACCTTTTCTTTCTTGGACTTGCTTCCTCTACAACCTTTCTACCTCTTGAAGTCTCAGGTATTTGGGTTTTGATGAGCAAATAGTTCCCTTCCAAATTAAAAAAGAGTTAGCTGCCTCTTGGATACTTGAAGGATGGGTTGATAGTGACGATACGTAGACTCCGACTCTTTCAAGTCAGTTGAGCTGTGCTGGGTGTGTATGAAACAAGGTGAGGTTTGCCTGTGGGCAAGAGTGGACACACAATAAGCCCAAATCGTTATAAATGTTTTATAAATAAGGGGCCCTGCTGTAAATGTTTTGATATTATCATTGTCCCCATAAACTAATCAGTCACTTAAGGATGGCTCACGGCTCATTTTTCAGAAGCCAAGCTCTGGGTTGAGTGTGTGAAGTCGGGGCTGGCAATCTCACAGGAAACAGGAAAGGATGTCTTATGACACTGCTGTGGATTGGGGAGCAGGACCTGTTGGAATGGATGTGAGGATGGGGAGGTGAGGTCTCTGGGCCACGGACTGGTGAAACCCGACACTGGTGAACGAACCCCTGCTCATGGAAATTCACCCATATGTCCCCACCCACTGCTCTGCGCAGACAGGGCTCTTGCTGTGTATGTGGGAAGGGGACCTCCCACCTCCCATTTCCCATCATCAGCCCACAAGGAATGACCAGCAACATCTGTGACTTCATGGAGCTGCAAAATGAAAGTTAAGCATCCATTTTTAAGAGCTTCTCAGGAAAAAGGAGGTGTTGGAAGCTGTACTGATAATTTTTAGAGCGTGTTCAGAAAGAAACACAAATGAGATGTGTCTACTCTGTGTGGAACCAGAATTGAGAGTCGGTAAGGAGAGTCCTTGCCCCTGTGTCTCATCTCCAGGATATGGACGAGACCGTGGAGTGGACCCGAAGCCTGAACATGTATTGCCACTTTGCAAATGGTGTTGGTGAGCCCAAGTACATGCCTGTGCAGTCGTGGGAGCTTTTGACCCAGACTCTGGCAGAGGCCCTGGAGAACCACAACGAAGTCAACACGGTGATGGACCTGGTTCTCTTCGAGGACGCCGTGCGCCACGTGTAAGTGTGCATCTCTCCCTGCCTTTCCTTGGCTGTCTCCTCTCCCCACTGTGGGGGTCTCATTTGGGTGTTGGAGGCCACTTTGATACAACCAGGAAAGCAGCCACTGCCTCCGCCCTGAAGGTGTAGAGGGCTTGTAGAGCAGCGGCTGCAGCTCCTGCCACTGGCCTCGGGGCAGCATAGGCAGAGCTCAGGGGGAAATGGGTTTATTCCTCATGTGCCCTGCACTGTGCTGGGCATCATCACGTGACACCAGGGGAAAATGTGAGATCATAAATGAGGCATCAGAACAGCTTGGGGCCCACCTTCCCGACCCAGACTCATGCAAGGGCCAGCTTAGACTGAATAGTTAGACTGAAGGTTTGAAGTGCACACGTGTTTCAGAAGCCAAGTATCCTTTCAAATGTTGTTGCTGTCGAGGGAATCACGGAGAGCTGTCCCCAAGCCTCCCAGATAGCGAGCACTCACCACTGCTTTCCCGACACTGCTCTCTGCATGCCGCAGCCTGAGTCCCAGCTCCCCACCTCCCTGCCTGCTCAGCTGTCTCCACTCTGTCCCCTGGGACGCATGGCCTCCAACGGCAAAATCCGCTTTATCATCAACTTCTCTGAACCTCCTTCCCTGATGGATTCTAACTAAAACCTGACTGACCCCAGCGTTGAGGAAAGCGGTTTTTTCTTCCCCGTCCCGTGTCCCCCAGGGCCTAGAGAAAGGTATGTACCCGCCTTCTCCCCACCTCACCCCAGAGGTGTATTTAAACCGTTTCTCCTTTTTTATCGTTTACGAACCCCAGTTCTTTCATACTCATCACCTCTCCTCATTACTGTCACCTACTGACATCCTGTTTCTCCCCGTCGTTTACCAGCGACCTTAGTGCTTGGTCCCCTTCTCTCCTTGAACAGACCTTTCTTCATCCCTGGCATCTGTGCATCACCTGGTCTCTCTGTTCCTCGGTGTCCTTAGCTCCAGCAGTCTCCTATTCCATCTCACCTCAGCCACTCACTCACCCGTTCCTACCCCAGAACTTCTGTCATTGTAATGAGCCCACCTCCAAAATCTCAATTTCAAACGTCCCTCTCTCTGACTCGTCCCTCCTCCCCCTCCACTCACCTGCTCTAGTTTCCAGCTATTCTTACTTCCCAGTTTTACTGAGATATAATTGACACATAGCATTGTGTCAGTTTAAGGTGTACAACATGATGATTCGATATAAGTGTGTATTGCAAAATCATTACCACCATAAGGGTAGTTAACAGCCATCACCTCCAGGGACAGTTATTTCCCTCGTTACGAGAACCTTGGAGGTCTGCTCCCTTGGAAGTCCTCAAAGACACAGTACAGGATCGTTAGCTGCAGTCATCGTGTTGCACGTGACTTCCTCAGAACCTGTTCTCCTTATAACTGGAAGTTTGTAATTTGTACTTTTTGACCCCCGCACCTGATTCCTTCACCCTCCACACCCCATCTCTGGTAACCACAAATCTGAGCTCTGTCTCTGTGTGTTTGCTTTTATTAGATTCCACATATAAGAGATAATACAATATTTATCTTTCTCTGTCTGACTTACGTCACTTAGCATAATGACCTCAAAGTCCATCCATTTTGTGGCAAATAAATATATTCCAGCTATTTTTAAAACTTCATCAGGATTTCATTTCATGGAACCACCTACTTTCTCAAACTTCTTTGTCTCTCTTTCCACCATGTCTTCACCTTCCTGAACCGCCGTAGACTCCATCACCCCAGTACCAGCTCCCCTGACTCTCTTGTCATTGCATCCAGGTGACAAAACCCTGCTGTAGCTAAACCTCCCCTCCCTGGGGCTCCTCTAGCAGCCAGAGAGCAGAAGCAGCCTCTCTTAGACCAGAACACAGAACACCCAGCAGCCCTGTGAGAAACAGGTGTCACCCCACACAGTGCCTGGGGCAGCGGGCTGGGGTTCACACCTATGACCCCCGGGGGCAGCTTGTGGGGCAGCACAGAGGCTGGGTCTGCCGCACTTCCCCCAGGAACCGCGGGGCTGGCGCAGGGCCAGGTAAGAGCCTGTGTGTGTTTACAGTAAGGCTTGCTCATCCTCTGCCTGTTGTTCTCACCACCTAAGTTCTTAACGTTTTCTTTTGTTTGATTCCCCTACAACTTTCTCTTGCCGCTTCTTTTACGCTGACCCCGGTAACGGAGCGCTGTGGAGTGGTCACAGGCATAGGTTCTGGAGACAGAGCCAGGCCCAAGTTCAGGTCCTGCTTCTGCCACTACCTGGCTGTTGTGCTTTGCAAAGGACACTTAACCTCCCCAGGCCTCAGCCTCCTGCTCTGGACGGTGTGGATAGTAAGAATGCCTGCACCATAGGGTTGTCGCACATGCCAGGAGCTTTGCCCTTAATAAGCAGTCTGTGATGTTAGTCCCTGTCTTCGCACCATTGTCCGCTCTCCCTGAGAGCACCATTTGCTCTCGTACCAACTTCCTTCATCATTTCAGCAGATTCTCATTCTGCTCTTTGTGAAAGCTTTCCTCTAAATCTTTTCCCCTGCTTTTGGCATCATCTTCATCTGTCTTTTTCCTTTTTTTTTTTTCTCACTCCCATGTATATTTTTTTGCCTCCTCTTTTCTCTCCTAGAATCACTTCACATTTATTAACAAAAAAAGGAAGTTCAAATGTACTTCTCTTGTGTCCCTTCTTTTGTATATGTCATCTGTTCTGTGTGTGTGTGTGTGTGTGTGTGTGTTTATCTGGTCTGCAGTATGCCGCCGCCTCCAGCTGTGCTGTGGCACATCTTCAGCTTTTGTTTTTAATCTCCCAGAAGCTCAGTAATGTGCTTAACTTAGACTGCCTTGGTTTCCTGGCCCAGGAATCCTTCAGAATATTGATCTTCTTTTTAAATTTTGTAATTTAAATGCAGAGTCCTTTGCCCTCGTCAAGGGTTGTTAATGAATCCCCAGCTGGAGCCCAGTGCTGACAGTTGCAGACTTAACCATCCTTCTTTGGAAAATTCAACACTAACAGTGCATCTCCCATTTAGAGACTGAATAGCGTGGACCATGCTAAGCTGGGTTCAGGCCTTCCGGAGTAAAGCAGGGTGTTGGGCGGCCCACAGAACCTAGCTGGGCTTCTCCTGCCCCATGCCTGCCTCTCTCCTCCATTCACTCTTTCCTGCCCCCTCTTTTTTTGAATCAGAAGAGAGGGCCTGGATATCTCAGCACCACAGTTTCTCCTTTTGTCATTGTAGCCAGGCACCATCTAGTGTAGACACAGTGTAGATGATTCCTTGCATCTGCCTCACCCCGGATATGATGCTGAGTGTAAGGAATTGGGTGCTCTATTTAAATTTAACAAAAATTTCTTAAATACCTTCAGTGCACTAGCACTATAGAGAAAACAAGATGAGTATACATGCTCTTCAGATGTCTAGAATCTGCAGTGTAATAAGGCCGCAAGAGAAGGGTAAACCTGCTTGATCCAAGACAGAGTATCACAGGTAAATAATTATAAATGAAAAGGTAAGATCATAAAAAGAATTAAAAGTAGGTCAGTAAATAACTCCTGAATATTTAGGGGAATAAAATTCAGCTACGTAAACTGAGTGACTCAGAAGCACCACACAGTGGCTTTATCACTGTTACGTGTCCCCAGCACACTGGCTCCATGTTATCCCTGTGTTATGTGTCCCCAGCACACTGGCTCCACGTTATCCCTGTGTTATGTGTCCCCAGCACACTGGCTCCATGTTCTAATTCAGCTGACACAGTCTGCCGTGTCCCCATCCTCCAGTGTAAGAGAGTCCACTTTGGATCAGTCCTAAGAAAAGCTCAAATTAGTGCCACCCTTCTTGGGGGCAGTTTTTCAATAAGCTTCAAAAGCCATGAAAACTGTCTTGCTGTTTGACTGACTGTTTACCTCTAGGAACTCATTCTATGGACATAATTAGAGATAAAAACTCAAATTATCTATATAGCAATATTTATAACTGGACAATGTTGGAAACAACCTAAATACCCAACAGTAGGCTACTGCAGACAAGGAACTTATTCTAGACCGTGAATATTGTCCCATCATTGGAAGCACAGTTTAGCAGATTACTCAGTGGCACAGGGAAATAATCACAGTATATTGCTGAATCGAGGTGGTTTCAAAACACTCTGTTCAGTATATCATGTGACCCAATTTTGAAAATATACAGAATAGAAATATACTGAATTTTAAGATGTAGTCATGTATATACACATAAATATATGCTTATACAAATACAGAGAGAAACTAGAAAAAGTCTGAAAGGGCTTATAACTAATGTCAATAGTGTTTATGGCTAGATAGTAGAATTGTAGTTTTTTTCTGTATTTTATGCATTTTGTCCAGAGACTAGCTATTATTTTTAAGATGAGAAAAGGAAAAGGAATAGGACTTATTTTTATAAAGAATGTAGGTGCCTTACCTAGGCTGTTTACATAGTGCTGTGGAGAATTCAAGGCAGCATTGGCGGTCGGTCCCGGAGGAGGGGCCGTGAACAGTGCCATGGAAGAGGAGCCTTTGAGGAAGGCCTGGAGAGGGAGGACCAGTGGGCTTTTCTGGAGAACGTGGTTGAAGGCCAGGGCCTACGAGTACTTCCCCCTTGTCGGGGCAGGAAAATGGGTCCTAGAGAAGCTGCAAAGAGAAGACTCCAGAAGCCAAGAAAGTGGGTGTCTTGTAGGTTGACACAAAGGACCCACAAATACTCATTACAGGGACGTCAACGTCTAGGGAGCGAGGGAGCTCCACCGGAGCTCTCTGTTCTGCTGACTTTAATTTTGTTCCCGCTTGTCCTCTAGTCTTCCCTGAATTCTTTTGTTTCTAATTGTATGCTTTCTACTTTTCTTTTTCCTGTGCCCACTTTCTTGTCTAAAAGCACAAATAGGTGAGGCCCAGTGAAGTGGGGGAGGTGTGGCAGAGGCAGGCTTGGCTGGGGCTGTAGGGGAAGCCTGGGCCCCTCCCCATTGCCGTCCCAGCCCGCTCCAGTCCTTCCCAGCACTACTCCACTGGAAGCTTTACCTTAAATCAAAGCAGGGCAACTTCAGTCCACTCTCAGGCAAGAGGCGAGGCCAAGTCTGAGGACAGTTTAGCCCCAGTTTCCCACAGCTCAGCCCTGACGTGCCTGCAAGGAGGGCTCCAGGTCCCACTGGGACCATTAGGCGTGCTCCTCCCGGGGGAGGCTGGTCCAAGCCCTGTGCCCCTGCTTCCTCCCCCAGCTGCCACATCAGCCGCATCTTGGAGGCCCCGCGGGGGAACGCTCTGCTGGTCGGTGTCGGGGGCAGCGGCAAGCAGAGTCTGACCAGGCTCGCAGCTTTCATCAGCTCCATGGACGTCTTCCAGATCACGCTGCGGAAAGGCTACCAGATTCCTGACTTCAAGGTGGGAGAGCCAGGCGGCTTCGGGGAGGAGACCCTGCCTCTTCAGCTACCCACACCCCCATCACCCCTCATTAGCTCCTCAGTTCCCTCGCCCAGAACCTTTCCTTCACTGTCTGTCCATCTTCTTCTTAGGCCCTGGGCTGGTGACAGGAGGGCACTTTTCTCTGCAGGCCCTGCCCATGAGCACCAGCCTTCCCAGGGTCTGCACTTGTGAGACCCCAGCTGCTCTAGTGCATCTGCCTTGCCTCAGCTCCCACCCACATCCGCATCACATTCAGGACACCTCTCCCCACAGCCCTGACAGGCAGGAGGAAGGCTGACAGTCTGCCCAAGTTTTAGAAGAAATTGGTATTTTAAAAGACAGGTGTAGTAACCACCAGCCGCTGGGACCTTCAGCGACATGTGGTTTCAGACGTCAGGCACTTAGGAGCCACAGGGCACACCTGGAAGGTAGAGAAAGGCATTACATTAGACCTTCAGAGGTCACTTTGTCCGGCCCCCTCCCTTTGACCCATGGCCACAGTAGAGGCACAGGAGGGCGTCATGATGTAATCTCCATCAGTATGCTGCCCTCGCTGTCCCTGGAAGAGTCCCAGCCAGCCCTGAGCTGGAGCTGCCCACCCATCTCCATAATCTCTCAGCCAGTGGTGCTCACTGCTGGTCTGAAGCCACAGCTCAGCCTCTCGTGGTTGGCTGGATCTAAGGTCATACTCCAGGTTCACATCAGGTCAGTCTTTAGTGCTTCCATAAAAGAGAAGACAGATCATGCTTGTAAGAATTATGCATTTACAGAATGATCTAAGACAGTGGGTCTCAACCTTGGCTATCTACTGGAATCCGCTTCAAACAATGCTGATGCCTGCACCCCATTCCCAGAAATCCTGACTTAACTAGTCTGGGGAGTGGCCTGGGCCTCAGGACGTATCCCCCAAGTGATTCTTATGAGAACTGAGAAGCACTGTCTTAGCTAATTTTCTAAGTGCATAGGCTGAGAACCACTGATCTAAAAGAAGGCTTATTAACCTCAAAGGGGAATTATTTAGACACGAAGGAAGCTCTGCTGTAAGGAAACGTATGAGGCTGGTAGAGAATGAGCTTTGGGTCATGTGAGCGGGAGACACGAGTAAGGTGAGGGGCTGATGGCTGAGCTCTGGGAAAGGGATACATCAAAGGAACCGAGACTGAGGAAGCTGGAAAAATTTAAGGCTTGGCATCCTGACCCCAAACTTCATCTACCTACAGTTTCGAATGGATGTAATTTCCTCCCAAATGATCATGTGTGTGTGTGGTGTGTGTGTTCCCCAGTATATTTTTTTTAACAACACAATCTTTTGCTGGAGCTTGTCATGAGAACACAAGACTCTGCTACATAAGATACAGTCATCCCCAGGCCGGCAGGCCCAGCTACGTGACTCTTCTGTCAAGACCAAGAGCAACTGCTTGCTTCCTGGGGCAAGTCATTCACTCGTATGAAGATACAAATAACATAGACGAACAGGGGACCCTCTCTGGCCTTTGGAAAGCGGGTACCTCTTTGCACAAAGCAGGAGCTCTGGAAGCTAACTCGGGAAACACAGTGGTTGTGTGAATTAAAGACCATCACCATTTAATTCTACTTGCCCACCTCTGTTGGGACCAAGGCCTGGGAATGAGGCATGTTTTCCTGCCTTTCAGCACAAGATAGCACTCCTCCTTACCTCCCATTGCCGTGTGGCTTTATTTTCCATGAAAGTCGACGAGAAAGTGGTCCCACTCCTAAAGAGGGGTTGGAAATCTCTTACCAAGAAGGCCCTCTTCTTGGAGACCTCTGCTGTTGTTTCTGCAGGCGGACCTGGCCAGCCTTTGCCTGAAAACCGGGGTGAAGAATGTCAGCACTGTGTTTCTCATGACCGACGCCCAGGTGGCTGATGAGAAGTTTCTTGTGCTCATCAATGACCTCTTGGCATCTGGTAAGAGACTCTCTGCACTTGAATGTCTCCAATAAATTCCTGCTGGAGTCAGAGTCATTCCAAAGTGGAGACTCGGCTCAGGGTCAGAAGAGCAAAGCAGTAGAAATGAGGGCTAAAACTGACAGCAGCAGAGAACTGGTCCATCAGTATTTCAGGCAGACGAGGCATTAGCAGCAAGATACACACACAGAGAACGTGTACACACAACACTTACATGATAGGTCAAGATTAGGTTGCCAGTTTAATTAATCAAGGACTCAGAACTTTATGGGAGCAAAGTAGAAGCAGGAACATTTGTAGAATGGTTTTTCTTAGTTTATAAAGAACTTGACAAGGGCTATCTCACCTTCCCTGTGACTCTATCAGTGCAAGACAGGACTTCAGTGGAAAGTTCAGTTCTTGATTCTTTGCTGTCCTTACTTATTTAGGGATTCAGGACTTATGTCAATCATTCTAGGGGAAAAAATTATGTATACATACATATATATATACATATGTGTATATATAAACATATACAAGATGTGTATAAATATATATGCCCAAGAAGATAAGAAAAAATCGTGCATAAATTATGCATTTTCAAAAATTTGAGGTGTGTGTGTATATATTTATATTAACTGTAAGGAGAATATAATTTCCTGACTCTTAATCCAAGTTCAGCATCTACAGAACCCCCTCGGAGAAGCAGCTCTCTGTAGGACATGTCCTGTGCGTCCCAGCAGTGCACCTGCCACCCAGGAGCCAGGGGCCAGCTGGTCCCAGGGGAGAGTCTGGTCTGCGTTTGTGGACCCCTTCCACAGGCTGTGGGATTATTGCTTTCTTGCGTCTGGTGTCTGCCCCATGGTAAGCCTGGCCTAGAGGTTTGTGCAGGCTTCCTGGTGGGAGGGGCCGGTGCCCGCCCACAGGTGAGTGGAACTGGGTGCTGGCGCTCTGGTCTAGGGGCGTGTCTGGAGGTGGCTGTGGGCTCAGGAAGTCTTTAGGCAGCCCGCCTGCTGACGGCTGGGGCTGAGTTCCCACCTGGTTAGTTGTTTGGCCTGAATTATCCCAGCACCGGAGCCTCCAGGCTGTTGGGCGGGGCCAGATCTTGGTGCTAATGACCCAAGCAAGATGTCAGCCTCCAGGAAAGCTCATGTAGATGAACACTCCCCAGATGTTTGCTGCCAGCTTTTCTGTCCCCAGGATGAGCCACAGCCAACCCTACCTCTGCAGGAGACCCTCCAAGACCAGCAGGCAGGCCTGGCCCAGGCTCCTGTGAAATCACTGCCTCTGCCGCTCCCCCGGTGCATGTGAGAGTCTGAGTGCGCTGTTTTTAAGAGTAAATTCTCTGTTTCACCAGTCCTGTGGGGCTCCTGCAATTAAGCTGGCCTTCAAAGCCAAATGCTCCGGGGGTTCCTCCTCCCAATGCCAGACGGCCAGGCTGGGGAGCCTGACATGGGCTCAGAGCGCTCACTCCTGTGGGAGGGTCTCTGCAATACGATTATTCTCCAGTGTGTGGGTCGCCCACCCCGGGAAGTGTAGGGCCTGGTTACATTGTTAGTGTGCCCTTCCTGCCATCCTGCTGTGGTTCCCTCTTTTTGTCTCCAGTTGTAGAAGGTCTTTTTGGTAAGTTCCAGTCTTTTTTGTTCAATGGTTGTTCAGCAGTCAGTTGTGGTTTTGTTGTGTTCATGAGAGGAGGTGAGCTCAAGGTCCTACTATTCTGCCATCTTGACAACATATTTAGCATCTACATAACCACTTCTTCATCTGGGTTAATAAAATAGTGCACAAACGTTCTGAACAAAATTTCTGTCTCCAGATTTCCAGCATTTCAGAAAGCCCATTTCTGCACAGTCCACCTCCTGGCTCTCTGACTGAATGGTCTTTAGTTTATAAAGTCCAAGGACCACGATCACAATGTACTTCTCCATAGTCTGTTCCCTGTCATGTAAAATATATTTCAGGATGGCTCCTCCCATGCAATCCCTAGGAACTTCACTGCTTCAGAGTCACTGACTGCTTCGAATTTCATGCCCATGTACCCCAGGCCATTTTACTATCATCTGTGAAGCACCGCTGGTCCCTGGTCCAGACCATGCACTAGCAGGCTCTGTGAGCAAGCTTTAGCTTCTTTCTGATGAGGACCAGAGTCCCAGGTTGCAGTGCTGGCTCCAACCATCACACTGAGCCTGTACTCTCATTCTTTCCCAGCCTGCCCTATTTCCGTTAGCTTTATGTGCAGGAGTTTGCCTACTAACTCTCACACCTTTCCTCCTCCAATCCAGTAAATTGTCCTTTTCCTAAATACCATCTTTTTTATACCCCACCACCTTGCACAGCAGTATTTCACCTACAACACTGCCTCACCTTTTAGTATTTTACCAAATAATGAGAAAGAGGCTCAGCTTCGCTCTTGCCCCAAAGCTGTGTCCTGAAGTCTAATTTCTAAAACAATCAAAAAAGGTAAAATTGTGTTTCCAAAGACTTAAAGCTTTGGAGATGCCAGGCGTGTTGCCAGCCTCACCATGCATCTCATCTGACTCCAGTCCAGCCAGGTCACCTTCTCCTAAAATAATGTCTGAGACACAGAAGATGTTACAATTTCACCAATTGAAATTTTGTTCCTCAATGAAGTATTTTTAATTTTTAATTTGGAAGACAACTTTTTTCAAGTTCAGATGAATTTCTGAAGCCCTGCCCACTGAAAACTTAATGCAGTCAGTCTGCTCCAAAGTCATGGAGTTTCAAGCTCATATTTCTCTTTTAAGGCTTCCATATAAAAACAAGATTTACATATACATGTTAAAATGGAGATACAACTGGAAGTAATGCTTTTCTAATCTTCTTCCCTTTTTTCTTAACCAGGGGGAATTGAGCATATCTCAGTTCCGATTCTCCCTGTCAGATAATTTCTGGCTAGAAATTAACTGACTGCCAGTCCAGGCAGAGCTGTAAAGATTCCTCAGAACATCCGCATCCCCTTAGGTTTTCAAGTTTATGAGGTTGTGCAGTCACTCCCTTCTTGGATCACACAGTGGAGATTAGGAAACTATACGTTGGGGTACCTTGCTGTTAACTCATCCCTCTGTAGTTACCTACAAATCCTGTTAGGTTGGAGGTAAGGTACAGTGAGTGAGTCCCACTTATTCAGCACTCCCCCAAAAATATAGTCCTCAGCGACCTGATGATCTCATGCCGTAGGCTGTCTGGTTTCCTCCCACGCTTCTTTAGCTCACAGTTTCGTCCCTTGGTTTCCTGACACCATTTCCAAAACCAGACAGTGCATGTCAGAATCCCACTTCTGACACCAACCAAACATTTCAGAAACCGTTATTATACCACTTGCATCTCCGGTTGGTTAGAGGTTGACAGTAAGCAATCCTATACACAGAGCTTAAATTAAATTCCTGGTTCAGTTAGCAAAAGCTGCCTAATTGTGTAAGAAGCAAGGTGGCCACACAGATCAGAGCCAGTGAAGCATATCTTTCAGTCACTGTCTTTGGCTGCCAGAGTCCTTGATGGGGATCATGAAGCTGCTAGTGGAACTATCTATGAAGTGTTGGCTCCGTGAATTTAAAG
Organism: Camelus dromedarius; assembly: GCF_036321535.1. NCBI lineage: Eukaryota > Metazoa > Chordata > Mammalia > Artiodactyla > Camelidae > Camelus > Camelus dromedarius. The sequence goes on from NC_087451.1 coordinate 22,132,251, forward strand.
AGTTCAATTCTTGTCATGCCCTTGTTGCCCTGTGTAATAATTCCTGAACAACGTACACTTGGCCATCAAACCCAGGCATTGAAAAAATTCTTGCAAAATTTGTCCTCTTTTGGTCCTTGAACCGAACTCAGCAAGGCCCCATCCTAATATATTCTCCTATGGGGAGAAAATAGAACCCTCTTCTGGCTTTTTGGTGTCGCACACCTGCCTCCAGGTTTCCAGCATCCCAGAATGCCCGTTTTACTGGAGTCCCAGCTTAGAAGACCTGGTCTGCTCCAGATGTGGTGTCTTTCCTCTCCTTGCTTTGCCAGATTTCATACTTCATTTTACACTGGAATCTCATTTTAGGATTTCTCTTTTGCTTTTCAAAAGGCTTAATTATTCATTCCAAAATTAATATTTGTCTTCCCTGGTCCAGACTAGATCACTTTGCATCTATTCGTGTACTCAAAACCATTTATTAAGCTTTTATGTTCCAGTCGGCAGGTGCTGTGCTCAATATGAATTTCTTACAGCCTCTGTGTGGTCTACTAGAATAATTTATAACAAATTGAGCCCCCTCCCTGGTAGAGTCATCTGCCTCTCCATCTTTTAAACAGGCAGTCCCCTTGAATACTTGGATCAAATCTCCTCTTTTTATGTAGAACATGAAGAGATCACTTCATCTTCCAGGTGCTTTAGGATTAGATACAGAATTAATACGTTCATGGTCTGTGTATATCACATGAGCATGTGGAGTTTGGAAATACTTGTAATGGTCTTGGCATTGGATTGTTCTTCTCCCATGAGCACCTGGAACTGGATTTCCTCATGGGCCAACTCTGCTTTACATAAGTTGTATTCTGGCCCAATTTCCCTGAAAAGAAAAAAAGACAACGTGTGGGGGGAAAAGAGAAGCCATCAAGCATGCACCACATCTCCTAAGCATACTTTGTGGTCTCAGTGGATCTGTTCACCAGATGTGTCCCCAAACCATAGACCGTGGAAATTTAAACTGGCACATGGTTGGCTCTCCAGCTGCCAAGCAGAAATGTCCAAAGGGTAATGTAAAAAGATGCTTGAGTAACCAGCCTTTCTTTTCTTCATGTGGTGCTAAATTCTCACACAGGTTGCCTGTCTCTGTGTTTCTCCTACACTGCTAACCTCTCCCTCACTACCTATATCCAGCAGACAATCAGTCACCATCAATTTTACCCCGAATTATTTCTGAATCCATATCTTCTCTGGCATGGCTCCCACTGATCTTTTCATCTTTTGCTTCAACAAATGCAGACACTTCTTAACTCATCTGCCTACTTCCCAGGGGCAATCTCCCTCTCCAGTCCGTTCTCCTCACTGCTTCCAAAAAGGTCTGTCTAAACTGGGATTCCTTCATTAGTTCCTAACTGACTGCAGGATAAGCTCTTTTGTACAGGAAAAACAAAAAACGAAAAACAAAAGAACAACCTGCCTGTGACCTTTTCCTTGTCTCCTTACTAGCTCCCCTCCTCTGTGAGGTAACACACCGTGCTGTTTTCTGACATCTTTTCTGCCCCCACTGCTCCTTTGAACCTCATGCCCTTCTCTTTCTTTGTCTGGATTAACTTCTACCCACATTACGAGACTTACCTTGGGTGTTCTCTCTCTGGGAGGTCTTGGCTAATGCACCGTCACCTCGAGGAATGAGAAACATCCATCTGCATTCCCCTAGCACTCGGTGGTTGCACACACCACCATGGTGTTGAAACAACAGTGTAAGCTTATGAAAGGCACAGACTGTGTTGCCTGCTGTTGGTTAATTTTTTGTTGAGACATAATCCAGAGGTACAAAAAGTAAGGATTCAATACCTACCGCCCAGCTTAGGAAATAAAACGACACTGATATAATTATAACCCTCTGTAGGGACTGTGTTGTGTTCGTCATTTATACTGTCAGCACTGAACACATCTCCTGGCCCATAAGTAGCCTTCAGGAGGTATTTGTTGGACTAAGGAGTGTAATACAATGAGGATGATGGGCCATCGTGCGTATTAGCTATCACTGCTGGACATGGGCTCTGAGAGAGTGTCCAGCTGTGTACAGAGAGCAGCGGGGTACTGATGTAGTCACCACACTCCTTTCTTCTCCTTTGAGACCAGGGAAGTGTTTTTGAAAAATCTTACTCCTAGGTGGGGTCAAATCCCCTAAGCCAGTGTGAAGCTGACATTTCATGGAGAATAACCCTCAGCTTTCCCCATTTTATCACCAAGCTCCGACAAACTGAACCATTGTAAACTATCAGACTCTCTTCCCCCCAAGCAGCCATGGCCTCTGAGAGCCCCGGACTACACAGAGAAGATGGTGATTAGTCTGACTTGCAAGCTATTAGGACAAGTTATTGACCACATGAAGCCTTTCAGCACCTGGAGGTAGAAATAGGGTTTTCCAACTTTGGGTCTCAGGAGGAAACTTTTCAGATATTTAAATAGCCTCTGCCTCTGTTCACATCACAGAATCCCCTCTGGTGGATCAGTCTCCTGCTTTCAGTGTGACTACCTGCATTGCACAGTAAGCGACAGGAATGTTGTCAGGAGAAATTGGAGGAACAAACCTGAAAATGCAGGCTTTGCTCCCAGTTCAGAGGTGCTCAGTTCCATCTGGTGATCTTCTCCTTAAGGGTTCCTGGGAGTCTTGTAACAAATCCACCATTGTAAGAACATGGGAAAAGGCTTTAAGTGACCTGGGTGTTTTCAATATCTTGGCACTTAAAGGGATCACATAAGCCAGACTCAGCACACTTTTTCTATAAACGGTCAGAAAGCAAATATTTCCAGCTTTGATGACCACACAGTTCCTGTCACAACTACTCAGCTCTGTCACTGTATTGGGAAAAAAGCCATAGACGATATCTGAATGAGTAAGTGTGGCTGTGACCAATAACACTTTATTTATGGACAGTAAAATTTGAATGTCATAATTTGCACATGTCGTTAAATATTATTATTTTAATTTTCCCAACCATTAAAAGTTGTAAAAAGCTGGCAGGCAGAGACTGAGGGCCAGGTTTAGCCTAGAGATCATAGTTTGTCTCCTCAATATCCAGCATGTTATACATAAAACACCAAAGGATATAAATCCTACACGTTTCAAATAACAGAAAGGTAAAGAATGCAGACTCTGTCAGTACAAATGTTCTAAGACCAAAGGGAGTTCAAGTTCTCACTGGAGGGCTCCAATGTATTTATTTATTTATAGACAAGAAAATGCAGATTATCAGAGAACAAAGGAGAAAAGAAATCAGACCACTACAGGCCGTCAGTCCCATGAGTATGACTATGGCTCACATCAGTTCCATCTGAGTATTTCTCTTTTTTAAACGTCCCCGAGCTTCTGAACAGGCTAAATACCGCTTCGTTTTCCAGCAGTTTTCTCTGACCCCTGTTTTTATTCAGTAAGGCTGAAATGGGTTATCCCATCAGTAAGACCTTGATTTTGACAAGTTGTAACGTGGGGCATTTTATATGCATGCTGTGAACTATCTTAATGAATGGAAATTAAATCAAGTTTGTCCAATTAAGGGAAGAAAGCAAATGATCATTTTCATGATAATTCTTTTTTTTTTTCATTTTGATCATTCAAACAATTCAGTTTAATTAGTATAAAACTCTTAACCCAACTCCTGGCCTGATTAGTGTTGTCAGACTATGAAGACCAGAAATTTGTTGGAAAGTTGGCATGAGTCTCCTCCAGATACAGTAGTTCAAGGAAGTGCAGCAGCTTCGGTGGTGAACAGAATCGTAATTCCCATCCCTGTGATTAATTACAGACCATTTGCCAAACCCCGCGTCTGGGAGGACCTCACCCAAGTCCGCGAGGAGTAGCATGGGTCATGGTGGCCCCGGTGGTTTCGTCCGTCTCTCAGATTTCTATGATGCTAACATTTCTGTGTTGGTTATGGAGAAAGTATAACCATGTGGGTGTGGAGAACTTCAAAGGGGAGCTTGCATATGATTTCGGGTCCACAGAGCTTCAATACCTCCCGAAAGCCTTGTTCTGGAAGTAGAAGAGTGCTTTTCTGAGAGCCATAGGGTATCCAAGAGTGAGCCACATTCAGCTTCACCTCTGTAAAGATCTTCATCCAGTGTTTCCAAGATTTTAGCTGTACCCATGCCTCCTTCATTCTTACCTCCCTCAGTCTCCTCTCTCTCACTGAGAAAACTTATGTCATTCAGTATCAGCCTCACAACTACCTTTATACCACCCAGTCTGTCTCCATTTCTTTGCAGTTTTCTCTTTTCCTCTAACTTACTGTTCCTCTTTTCCAAGGCCAACTCTTCCATGTGAGCTAGGGGCCCACCGCCTGGTTCTTAATTCAGGATTTTGCTCTAGTCTGTTCCTTCTTTTAATTTCTGACTCTCCCTCACGGGTTTTACACTCTCACTGCCCATGTTTACTTTCTCCCTTTTATGTTTTCCTATATTTCCTTACAAAATATTCTGGGATACAGAAAGCAATAAAACAAACACCCAGGCAATGAAGAACAATGCTGCAAAATAGAAACTTCTGGTGTGTACATGCCAGGGCTTCTTTATGACAGGTGCCCAAAACATAGATTATTAAATTGTCTGGTATGTGCATTTCAACTTTACTACGAAGTGCCAAGTCGCCCTTCCAGAGTGGTTGTACAGATTTACTCTCTGCATGAATACCTGTTTCCTCCTGACCTCACCAACACTTAGTTTATCTGGCATCCCCGTGTTTGCCAACGAATATGAAATAGAATCTCACCGTTGTCCTTTCCCTTCTTACTTGTGACACTGGAGCATCTTTTACGTGTTTATTCGCCATGCATCTTCTGTTAGTTGCCTTTGTATATAGTTTGCGCTTTGGCTCTTGGGTTTTTTGTCTTTTTCTTATGGATTTGTAAGAGTTCTTTGTCTATTCTGGATACTAACCCTTTGCTCATTACATGGGCTGTAAATGTTTTTTGAAGTCTGTATCTGATTTTTGCCGTGCTGCTTTAGTCTAAATGTTGTAAAACTTAGTCTTCTTATGTTTTGTGATTTTTGTATTTCATAAATTTTGTCCTATCCAGCGCCATACAAATAATCTTTTGTATTTTATCTTTAGAATATTACTGTTTCATATTCATGTCTTTAATCCACTTGGAATATGTTTTTGTATTGCGTTCTAATTTTATTTTTTTGATATTAGAATTGAATTACCTAACATCACTTACTGACTTGCTCATTCCTTGTCTGCGCACTGATTTTTAGTATGAATTTTCTGTTTATATCTGGGTCTGTTTCTCAGCATTTCACTCACTTTTCCATTTATTTACCCACGTGCCAATTTCACATTGTTTTAACTAACATAACTTTATAAGGAGACTTGATATCTAAGAGAGCAAAACCCCTTCCTGTTCTTTACAAGCATCATGGCCACTCTTTACCCTTTGCTCTTCCATATAAATTTTAGAATACGATTGTCAGGACTGAAAAAGAAACCCAATTTGACTTTTTCCTTCTTGGAATGGCATCTTTGTGACACTGTTAATACTGAGTCATCCACCCATGAACACAGTGTTTCTCTCCATTCGCTTTGGGTTTCATTTATGCCCTTCAATATAGTATGGTACAGTTTTTACATCAAAATCTTGCACATCTTTTATATATTTTTATATATTTATATTAAAAGCCTGCCTTACAGTTTTTGTTGGTATTCTAAATAACTTTTAAAATAACACTTTCTGCTGAAGTGCAGAAATGCCATTTAATTTCTAGTATTGCTTTTCTATCCAGCAAGCTTGTTGCTGAACACACTTATGAGTTCTGATTGTTTATGTGTATATTCTCTTAGATTTTTCTATGTAGGAAATTAGACTTTGGTAATAATAGCTTTATTATTTCCTTAACTATCCTATACATTTTACTTCTGTTCCCGACTTTTAGCATAGTCTAGGACCTCAGTGTACTCCTGAATAAAAAACGTTAACAGTAGTCATGCTTGTCTTTCTCCTGCTTTGAAAGAGAATATTTTAGTGTTTCGCCAGTAGATATGACGCTTGCTCTGGGTCTGTGATAGATATCTATTATCAGGTTAAGAGAAATCTTATTTATTTCTAGTTTGCTGGCAAACTAAATTTTCAGGAATTTTGCACATCGGTTTTGAGGGTCATATTGTTTTACTTCTTTAATCCCTTAATGCAGTGAATTGTTTTCATAGATTTTTCTAATATTTAACCACCCTTACACTTCCAGGATAAACCCTAATTGGTCATCATATATTTATTTTTATATATTTAGCTCAGAGTTTTAAAAACTGTATCCATTATATACTGCCTAATTAATATACTAGTTTATCTAGCTTTCAGAATTTTGTCATCTGGTAAAAAATAATTAGGCATAGTTTCAAAGTACACTTCTATTACTATGAGTGAGGTTGAGTGTCTGTACTAATGTTTGCCAATTTGATTTGTACAAACAAAAAATTAGCTAGACATAGTTTTGATGTACATTTCTGATATTGCAAGTGAGGTTTTAAAGCATTTGCTCTTATGTTTAAGAGACAGTTGTATTTTCTATACTGTGAACGACCTTTTTGTATCCTTCACCCCATTTACTACTGAATTATTGCCCTTCTTCTTTTTTGCAAAGTTTCTTTACATATTTAGGAGATTAACTATTTAACTATAATCTGTTAAACATATATTTTCTTCCTGCCTCCCCCTCCCTTTGTTGTTGTTTTTTTTTTTTTTGATGAGAATATTTTAGTTCTACTCCCTTTATAGTCACATGTTACACATTAGATCCTCAGACCTTATTCAGCTTACAAGTTTGAACCCTTTTACCAACCTCAGCTCTCCGTTTCTATGAGTTTGACTTTCTTTTAGATTCCACATACGGGTGACACTGCGCAGTGTTTGTCATTCTCTGTCTGGTTTATTTCACTTGGCATAGTACTCTCCAGGTTCATCCGTGCTATTGCAAATGACAGGATAGTCTTCTTTTTTAAGGCTGGATCATATTCCATATTTTTTTTGATTCACTCATCCATCAGTTGACACTTAGGTTGTTTTCAAGCCTTGGCTGTTGAGAATAATGCTGCAGTGAACATGGGAGTGCAGGTGTCTCAAGATAATAGTTTTGTTTACTTCAGGTATATACCCAGAAGTGGGGTTGTGGGATCATATGGTAGTTCTGCTTTTAACTTCTTGAGGAACCTCCATACTGTCTTCCATGGTGGCTGTACCAGTTTACATTCCTACCAGCAGTGTACGAGGCCTCCCTCTCCTCCACATCCTCATATTTTCTTAACTGGTTCTTTGGGTTTCACTGTTGTTGTTATATTTTGCCTATGGTGTTTTCACCATGCAATTTTTTATTTTTATGTAAAATATATATTTATATTTTTATACATGATTTATCAATTTATACAGGTCAAATTTACCTGTCTTTAAAAGATACCTGTTTTGAGTTATAGTTAGAGAGTACTTCCCCACTCAGCGGTTATAAAAGTATTTCCCTCATTTTTGCCATTTTTAGGTTTTTATTTTTTTATAGTTAAATCACTGATCCATTTGTAATTTATCCTAGTGTACAGAGAATATAAGGATCCAACCATAATTTTTATTCAGATCCTCGCTTCCCTAATACCATGTATTGACTAGTTCCTCTTCCCCACCGATTTAAAATGTCACACTTACACTAAATCCAGTGAAGCCATCCCTGCTATCTCCCTTCCTTCTCGAAAAGAAAGTGAGGCTTGTTCTTCTTAAATATGTGGACTTCCCTGTATTTTTCTCATGGCCCTTTCACCCATGCCCTTGTAGCCATTTTATATCTAACTTATTTCTCCTGCTAAATGTTAAGCTCCTCAGGAGCACAATTTCTGCTAAAGTAGTTAATAAATAAATTCTTTAAGCCAAAGACAGGTGAAAGCACTTGTGCTACAGCTGCTGGCCCAGGACAATAGGGCGCCATCCACCCTGTTCCGTTCACCCCGTCTCATTGCCCTGCCCGGGGTTTGGAGTAGATATGGTGTCTGTCCAGTTCCAGCAGCAAGAGTGGTGGAACACAGCCTAAAAACCAAAGGCCCTGTGTGCCAAGTTTAGGTGACCTCTCGGGCCCAACAGCACCCTGCAGGGATGCCACAGCTGCCCGTCCATGCTCTGTTTCTCCGCAGGAGAGATCCCAGAGCTCTACTCTGATGATGAAGTGGAAAACATCATAAGCAACGTGAGGAACGAAGTCAAGAGCCGAGGGCTGGTTGACAACACAGAGAACTGCTGGAAGTTCTTTATAGATCGGGTCCGACGACAGCTGAAGGTACAGGAGGACTTGCCGCCAGGGGAGGCAGGGCCGGAGGTGGCACATGGGGGCCTCTCTGGGTAATCTGGCTACAGCCATCTGTATCGATTGTCTGGGGCGTGGGTGGCAAGGGCGCAGTGCCCTTCTCAGCCTGAGCCCCTGTACAGGGATGCCCTTCTCCCATGCTTCATGGGCTCCCTCTCCCTTCCCACAGTCCCAGCATCCCTGCTCTCCTGGCTAGAGAGGCCAGCTAGCATTTACAGATTTTTGTCTCCAATGATGTGCTTCCCAATTTTCTGGTAAATAAGGAATCCAAAGCCATGCCTGTGTCTCTGTAAGTACTTCTTTGATACCTTCTTGGCGCTCCCCACCCTGCTGTCTTCTCAGGTGACTCTCTGCTTCTCCCCTGTGGGGAACACACTGAGGGTCCGCAGCAGGAAGTTCCCCGCCATCGTGAACTGCACGGCCATCGACTGGTTCCACGAGTGGCCGCAGCAGGCGCTGGAGTCGGTCAGCCTCCGCTTCCTGCAGAGCTCGGAGGGCATTGAGGTGAGAGGGAGGAGGCGCCCTCAGGACCCCCTCTGCCTCGGGGTATGGGGGTCCCCACACCCGGCACTTCGGGATCATGGGAGCACAGCTTTCCGCGTGGTGAGGGCGAGCTGGGTGGTTGTCACCTCCAGTCTGCACGGAGGGGTGACCTCCTCATTCTCTGCTCTTCGCTCTTAGCCCACCGTCAAGCCGTCCATTAGCAAGTTCATGGCTTTTGTGCACACAAGCGTCAACCAGACCTCCCAGTCCTACCTGAGCAATGAGCAGCGCTACAACTACACGACCCCCAAGTCGTTCCTGGAGTTCATCAGACTTTACCAGAGCCTCCTGTGCGGGAAGCGGCGGCAACTCGAGAGCAGAACCCAGCGGCTGGAGAGCGGGCTGCGCAAGCTCCACGGCACCGCCGCCCAGGTGAGCGGGCCCACGGGCCTCCGCCCGGGACCGCGGGGTCACGGCCATGGGACCGCGGGGTCACGGCCTGGGGACGGCGGGGTCACAGCCACTCCGAGCGCAGCGCGCTCCTCCAGAGGCCCCGGTGCCATGGACCAGGGATGGGCTGAACTCGGGAGCCAAAGGGCACACCCTCAGCTCCAGTGCGGCGGCTCCCTCTCACCCACGCAGGGACCCCGTGACATCCGTCTGCCTTCTCTTCTCCTCTTCATCGTCTCTTCCCTCTTCTCTCCTTTCCTTCTCTTCTCTCCAACCCTGAGTCCTTTCATCTTTGGAGCCCTAAGAGGTGAATGGTTGGGAGAGACGATTGCAAGGTTATCCCAATTTTCTTTTGTTTCTTGTGTCTTACCATGGATGTTATCTGTCAGAGAGCCACTGGAGCCTAATTTCTTAACCAAATCTGTCTCCTCCCACTTGCTTCCTCCTGTGTTCCTAAGTGGCTGGCCATCAGCAGAAGGCCTGTCATCCTGCCCTTGTTGTGCTTTTCTACTTACTCTTCCACATGAGTTGAGTCCACCTTACTATGCTTCCTTGAGAACTGGGGACAAGTCTAGCACCTTCTCTGCCCCTGCCCCTGCCCATCAAATACTGCTGGTCCCTGGATGGCCCCTTCTGGTGCTCTGTTTACCAGCAGCAGAGCCAGCCTCTTATTAAGGTAGTGAAATTTCATGCATTTGCACAAACTAAAATTGGATGTCACACGTCCCTTAGATTTCTAAGCCTCTCATTTACTGTCACCTTCTCAGAACCCTGCCTTTGGAGCAGCTCTGTTGAACTTCCTCCTCCTGACCAGTCCTTTCTCCCCACTTCTGTTTCTAGATTCGTAGATATCATATAGCTAAAGGATTTCACATGGCTCAGTGGGATGCAGTGAGCCCTTGCAGTCTGTACACATAGAATTTCTCCTGCTTGTGAAGTCTTTCTTCTGTCAGGTTTTGTTCATTTGGTCGGGCACTTCCTCCAGGAGAAATGGTGGGCTGGATGGCTTCCTTGTGCCCCACATCTGTTATCGTCTACTCATGGCTTTCATCCCTCTGGCCTTTTTCTCTGCATTCTAGGGGAGCTTTTCAGGTTTATTCTCAACAATACTAATCTCATCGTGTGCAATGCTACTTCTGCTTCGTATGCCTCCAATGAAGACTTTAATTATGCTGCTGCATTTTTAATACCCCGACAGCCCTCCTCATCTCATCGTTCTCCCTTTCCAACATTGCTTTTTTATTTCAGCCTGTTTTTCTGCAGTTGTATCACAGAAACCAGTCTACTGATGGTGCCAAACAGCTTTCTCGACATTTTTTCTAGATCCAGGAATGGGGCATTTTCAGAGCCGTGTTGTTCTTCTCTGTCTTCTAGATGCGATTCCTTTCCTTGTTCTGTATTTCTGTGAAGACTTTTTTTGTCTTTACCTCCAGGCATGGTGAGGTCTGTTCACACTCGATGCTCGTCAGCAAGTGGCACGTGACAGCTGTCCGTGATGCTCCCCTCTTCCCAGCAGAGTCATGGCCAGCCCTTCTTAGAGCCACAGTCAGGACAGGTGGAGGGTCACAGATCCCAGTCCAGGTCCTAGCAGCTTACCCGGTGTACACTTTGGCTAGAGAAAGGTAGCATCTTCTTGCCCCAGCCCCCTTCTTGTTCTCTCAGTCTCTGGACTTCTAAAACCAGCATTAAGAATCCGAGAATGCAGCATTACAGATTTGTTAACACCTCTCACCTCTTCCTCTTCTGGTCTCCCCCACCTGCAGTGCCCTCAGAACATTCTGTATCCCCACCAGCCCCTGCTCTACCTCCTACCCCTTTATCCTCTAGGAATCAATGACCAGTCTGTGTAGAAGACCATTGCTGGGGAGCATGCAGTTCTTGACACCCAGAGCAGCACCAGGATCCCCTCTTGTACAGACCCTGAGTCTGTAGCAGACAATGAAGACAGCGTGTTTTCCTTTTCCAGGCAGTCTCTGCTTAACCAGGAGAAGCCTGGTTGTACCAATAGGTGAATCCAGCTCTGTCTGCACATGGTCAGCAGAGAATCATCCCAAGTCCTGGCATCAGTTTCCATTTCTTCTTTTGTTTTCTCTGCTTCAGTGAGTAATACTTCTATCCACCCAGGTACCCAGCCTGGAAACTGCAGCATTATCTCAGACTCCTGACTCCTGTCCCTCCCTCACTCCCACATTCTGTGTGTTCTCCAGGTATCTCTCAAATGTACTCCTCTTGCTGTGTCCCCCATTTTAGATACTTCTTACCTGGATTTTGTCAATAAATTGAACTCTCAAGTGTCTCCCCCACCCCAGGCCCACTTCACCCACAACCTCTTGCATGACCCATCAGCCCACTTCCTTGAGGTCATCCTGGACTCCTTTCCTTCCTCTCTTCCTCTCACAGCCTGCACCTGATCTACCAGAAAATCACTGTTGGCTCTACCTTCCAACATGCCCAGAATCCTGGTGCCTTGCACCCCTACACCTTAATCTGAGCCACTGACATCTTCTACCCAGGCAGCCTCGGTGCCCTCCTGACTGGTTTGTCCACCTCTGCTTCTGCCTTCTGTGGTCTGTCATCAACTGCACAGCCAGAGTGATCAGCTTAAAACACACATCATGTCACTTGTTTGCTCAAAACCCTGAGATGGCCCCTCTTTCCCTCATAACATTGACTTCTAAGGCTCCTCCCAGCCCTGTCCTGCTAACTCTCAGACCTCATCTCCTACGGCCCCTGCCCTGTGATGCTGCTCTCGTAACCCCACTGCTTCTTGCTCTTTCCATAAGCACACTGGGCCTTCACCTCAGCTGTTCCCTCTCCCTGAGATGCTCTTCCCTACTATCCCCAGGGCTTAAACTCCTCTTCTCCTTCAATTTTTTGTTCAAATGTCACCTTCTCAATGAATCCTGCCCTGATGGCCCTGTATTAAATCGCAACCCTGTACCACTCCCGATGCCCTGTTCTGCTCTCCTGTATCTTTTCCCATAGCATCCCCACCTAACATATAATTCACTGATATGTTTATCTTTGCTGCCTGTACTCTTCTATCGGATACAAGCTTTGTAAGAGAAGGAGCCCTTATCTGTTTTGTTTGCTGACGTTTCCCAAATGCTGGAAACAGTGCCTGGACAGAGCAGACACTCATTAAGTATTTGCTGAAGAAATGAATGAATGAATAGCATTCTGCTTAGTCTCCCTGACTATATTTTGGCAGCATCCAGACCAGCACTAGCCAATCAAAAATCCTGCAAGTCATAGATGCAGATTTAAAAATGGTTTCTAGTAGCTGCATTCAAAAAAGTGAAATAGATCAATTTTATTTTAATTATGTATTTTAAGAGTATATAATTTTATCATATATTTTTTAAAAATATATGTTATTTAACCCAGTCTATCTAAAATATTATCATGTGAACATGTAATTGATGTAAAAAAGCTATTAATAACTTTTATATTTACCTTTATATACCGATATACTTTAAATATAAATATGATTTTATATTTACCGTTTTTTCTGCAAGGCTTCAAAAACTCGTGTGTATGATTACACTCACAACACACCTCAGCTGGGATAGGCCACGCTGTAAGCGCTTGCAGTCTAGATACTGCCAGGATACAGTCGGGGACAAAGTAGAATTTTAAGCCACCTTTTAAGCGCTCATTAACCACGTGTGGCTTGTGACTACTAAGCGAGGCAGCGCATCTCCAGACGGACCTCTCTCCTGCTCTTAGAGCGAGTGGTCTTGCTCAAACCACGAGTCCGAGGGCTCTCCTCAGTGATCTAGATGCTACACTTCCGGCCCTCTGAACCTTCTAAACTGTGTGCCTGCACATAGCTCCATTGCCCCCTCTTTCCTTCCGCACTGGCCCCTGAAGTCCGTCAGTACTAACCATTAGAAGTTCCCCTAAACTCCACAGCTTGCTTACATCCTGTGTCTTTACATGTGCCCCCACCTTGTCAGCTTGTCACTGTCCTGGCCGAGAAAAATGTGCTGCTCCTGCCCAGAAGCCCTTGCTAAGCTCTGGGCAGTTACGCATTCCCTTCTCTAGGCTTCCATCCTCGGACTGTGTTTCTTCTCTTGCGTATATTGTGCCAGACCGTTAACCAGTCCCTCAAGGGCAGAAGTCAGGATTTACTGGCACATAGTAGGTGTTCTATAAACCGATAGATGGGTGGATGATCGCTGGATAGGCAAGTAAACAAATGAACAAGTTCTAAAATCACCTACAAGCTCAGAGAGGGGTGGAGAATGGGTCTTTTGCAAATACTGTTCCATGATGTATATGCCAAACTTATTCATGGTTATAATGACGATTGTTCTGGTAAAAATGGTATCTGGGGTGCCCAGCTTTGATACACACCCTTCGTCTGGGGAATTATTCCTTTGGTAGACGAGGACTCAAGTACGTCACCGTCATCTTGGTATAAGGGTGATGACATGAATTATATGGTCAGTATCCTTCAACCCAATGTGGCAGCTGAGGCTAGATGAGTCTCCGGATGCAGGCTCCGACAGACCCCGCACTTCTCTAGCAATGACAGTAGTGTGAGAAGTACAATAATGGCAATAAGTTAACAATTGTATGATAATCTAACGTTTAATAAATTTTAGACTTATAATTTCATGCTTTGACTCAGATGGTCAGGAATGTAACTGTTTTTCTGTAACTGAATTTAACTTAGCTGTGGCTCCATCTTTTTTCATTTAAGAGTAGAAACTGGAAGAGCTTTCTACTCTTAAATGAAACAACATTGTAAAATGATTATAAATCTATAAAAAATGTTTAAAAAAAAAAAGTAGAAAGCTCTTAGTCTTACGTTTCAGGTTGACTTGATCACTTCAGGTTAAAACCGCAGGTCTCTGGAGGGCAGTCAGTTCTCTCTCTTGACGTGGTCAGAGCCCCACACTGACTGGGGTCTGTCTTCAGCTCTCACTGACGTCCACACCTCTGTATGTAACTCAGGTGTGTTCATGCAGAGGGGGGCTGTTGGATTGAAGAAATATTCGTAGAAGGCCTATAGGCCACTGCCAACTCTCTGCATGTAGGATTTAATCCACAAATCTCTCAATCTGGAAACTTTTAAATCCAGTTTATCTTGAGGTTTAAAACACCCTCAGACCACCAGACTTACCTGAAGTTGGCAGTTAATAATTTATGATGTTGTATTTGTCAGGACCCTTTTGGCTGCAAGTGAAAAAAAAAAAACTAACTCAAATTCACGCAACAAAAAGGGGAAAAAATGAAAAGATGAAATGGACAGGAAGGGAGAGAAGGAGAAGGGTGGAGAAGGGGAGAGAAAATTTTGAGATTACATTATATACTTATCAGCATTTTTTTGATGACAACTAACCAAAATCCAGCTAAAGTTGGTTTAGACAAAACAAAATAAAAAGAAATGAATTGATTCATGTAATTGAAAAGTGCGGGTTACGTTTAATTTGGACAGGGCTGGAGTTTGATACTCACTAGATGTCCCTGCTCAGGCAGGCAGCCCCATGGCCCTGAAATCTCAGGCTAGTGTTCCGTCTGCTTTGTAACTCCAGTGTAAAAGGAGCGCTTCCTTCCTGGGGTTTTCAGCCAAGTTCCGGGGCTGGCCCTGATCGGCCTCCTTGGGTCATCGGTTTGCCCGGAGCTGAACCAATCTCCATGACGCGGACACTCCCCTTGGCCAAGCCAGGGTCCATAACCACCACCAGGCAGCCTGCCTGGTATACAAAGACTTGGGAAGGGGAGGCCTCCAAAGAAGAAGCAAACCAGAGTGCCAGAACATGGTTTGTTTTTGTTGCTGTTACCAGGCAGGAAAACATGACACATTTACTATAGATGGAAAACATCTATGTCTAAGAGGAAAGCCTGCTTGAAGTCCAAATTCATATCAGAGAGTGCTGGGCAACTATATGGATTCCGAGTCAAGAAGGAGGCTGTCTCTAGGCCTCCAGCCCTCAGTGCAGTACTTTTTGGGCTATTGATTATCCCGGATTCCTTCTCATCCTTCTGGAGCCCTGGGTGGAAGGTCCTGGGAAGCTTGGCCTCTCTCTGTAGCATCACGTGCCTGGGCATTGAAGGAGGGAGGGTTACCCATCACCATCCTAACATCCTCCACCCACCCACCCAGTCAGCATCCTCCCCTGGTCAGTGTTCATGGGGCCAGCAAGGCCGAGGGAAAGGGCCTCTGCAGTGCTGTGGAACTTGCCCTTTCACTCCTCCTACCCAGGTGTGGGAGTGTCTAAACAAGAAGAGACACAGAGGGTGGCTTGAATGCTTTGAATAAGGAGAAAAGAGGAGAGAAGAATTTAAAGTGACCTATTTCAGTTTCCTGTTCTATTGCAGAAAAGCCATAAAATGAACCTGAGCTGTGGCTTCTCTGTAGCCTGCGTCTGGCGGGCAGGACCCTCATGTCACTCCATGTCACCGCTTAAGAGCTATAAAGCCCCATTCACAGAGCTGGTGATTATTCACCTTGGGCCTGAGGTCATGCCATATCCACAATCGATAAAACAAACGACAATAACAACAACCAAAAGGAAAAAACCCCACTTCAATTTTCTCAAATCTCTCAAGATTTAAAAAGGAACAAAAAGTTACTGGTGTGTTTGCTGACTGGAGTGATTATGTGGTTCAATCATTTTGATTTACAATTGCATCTTTGTCCTTGTAGAAATAACTCTCTGCAGCTGAACAACGGGAGATGGAAATGGATTAACCTTCCAACATGGGCATATAAGATGCGTTCTAGGGAGCAGGCCTCCATTTGAGGTTAATGCAAAGTCTCCAGTTTCTATGAATACACAAAATTAAAGAGCATTCTTTTTTTTTTTTCCGCCTTCATTTTCTTTTCTTTTGATCTGCCATGAAAAGGGAATTACCAGCAGCATCTAAGCCTCCGCTTTATTTTTCCCCTTGCGCATTTTGCATCATAAAGCGCTTGAATCTGTTTGACGTGTTCCAGGAGCTCTGAATCTTCAGCTGTTACGTGAAATAGACTTCAGAAAAATGAGAGACAAGAGGTCATTCTGGAATGTAAAGTTTATGGGCCACATTGCAAACACAATTGGCTTTTTTTACTTTCCAGAAATAAATAGACCTGAGTGTCCTCTTTGCACGTGAAAGGGCCACGACACTAGGCCAGCAATTCTCCAAGCTCGGCAGGCATCAGAGTTACCCAGAGGGCCTGTTAAAACAGAGATTGCAGGTCCCCACCTCCAGAACTTCTGATTCAGTAGGTCCAGACTGGGCCTGAGAATTTGCGTCTCTAACAAGTACCCAGGTGATGCCAGTGCTGCTGGTCCAGGGACCCCACTCTGAGAACCACCACCCTGTACTGAACACACAGAAAACTGCTGGTCTCTCCTCAGCCGATCAGGGAGTAGAAGGTTGTACTCCCATGGCTCCATTACTGCCTCCAAATGCACGGAAATATGGAGGCGAGGGGGAGCCCCACTGGCCCGGATTACTGGAACCCCTGCTGTCCCACTTCAGCCTGGCCACCTGCTTCCCGAAAGGACGGTGGAAATAGACCAGGACCAACCAAGTGAGAACTAGCATAAGCTTACTCAGAGCTTGCTGTCACAAGGGAGTCCGCCACCATGCTTCACGCTTTAGCAGAGACAGAAAGCAGGCAGAGGAGTGGGAGGGCCTTATGGTGTGAAGAAAGACTGTTCCCAGATGGAGGGTGTGTATTTGACTTTGTCTCATTGGTCCTAAGTTGGAAGCAGGGACGAAATTAAGAAAATTGTCAGTTATTAATCAAGTCCTGGCCATTTTGGGGCTGATTGTTACAGAGGTTCTTGCTTGTCTTCCTTGACTGTTATCTAGACAGTAACAGCCTACAAGCATGACTTGCAGCAGGCGGGCTTCCTGAGCTAGTTCCCAGGGCAGGCTGCTGCAGGTTGTGGGTCAGAGTTCTGCCTGGATATATGGTCTGGCCACTGCCTGTTCATATATTCCATCTTTCAGGATGCACAGTAAACACTCCCTTTTTGTAGCTTGCTAAATCCTTGGTACATTCTACACTGGCCAATTTCAATTAAAGAATGAATGATTTTTATTAAGGACCTACTGTGTGCAGAGTATTATGCTAGGCATATGAAGTTTTATAAAACATAGGCACCCAACTCAGTAAGAAGCAGTCTAAGTCATGTGGGCAGCAAGGAGAAAGAAAGATGGGGCAGATGCTGCTTAAACTGTTCCAGCACATTGACTGCAGAGGGGAGAGGAAGAGGGAGTCCAGCGTTCCTTTCCTTCCCCGGGTCAGGGAGCTTGGTCCCAGCTGAGAGCTCAGCTTTGCGCCTTCACATCAGGAGTTGGCATTTTTCTCTGCTCTGCAGGGTCAGATCCCCACGGTCACGTCTGAAGTCCCTCTACCCTCAGTAAACCCGCTGCTTCTCTGCTGCAGGTGGATGATCTGAAAGCCAAGCTGGCCACACAGCAAGTGGAGCTGAAGCAGAAGAATGAAGATGCAGACAAGCTGATTCAGGTGGTGGGTGTAGAGACTGACAAGGTGAGCAGAGAGAAAGCCGTGGCAAACGAGGAAGAGCGGAAGGTGGCCCTCATCATGCTGGAGGTGAAGCAGAAGCAGAAGGACTGTGAGGAAGACCTGGCCAAGGCAGAGCCGGCGCTCACAGCAGCCCAGGCAGCCCTCAACACCCTCAACAAGGTAGGAGGAACATCTGGGCACCTGCTCGCCCCTGGGGAGGAGCAGTCTCCCCTGACCCGGAGGCATCCCAGGACCTTGGTGTTCCAAAGAGATACAGGGCCAAGTCGGGAGGGCTTGGCTGGGATCCAGCTGTCACTGGTTTAGTCATTAAGCAAACAAACATTTATTTAAGCTGATTATGTCAGGGTCCACGAGCTACCAATGAAATCCCAGAGAGGTGAGTCTGAGAACCGATCAGGACAGGAGAGGCCAACCGGTCCAGCTTCCCCGCTTCACAGGTGAGAAAGCCAGGGCCCAGAGGAGAACTGACTTACCCAGAGTCACAGGCCTCAATATTAGAGCCAGACTTGAACTCACCTCTTCCAAATCCAAGCCCAGAGATCTTCCAGCTGTGCACCCGATGGTCATTTCACCCATTATGTACCAAAGGATGCACCAGCCTTTTAAAGCCCTATGAAAATGTTTAAGATATGAGACTAAAATAAGACGTGGTCTCCAAGATATAAGAAAAAATCTACAAAATCAGACTTGGCAAGTATCCGGTTGTCAACACCATGTAACTGTGTGTCAGTTAAACTCAGCGTATATACATGACCGTTCAGGGCACAACCATGACTCAATATGTATTTAGGGCAGGGGTTTGTTTGTTTGTTTCCTTTAAGTTTATTCTGTGTGTTGGGGGAGCATGTGGTTACTACTTCTTCCTTTTAGAGTTTTGACAACTAACCTTCTTTCCCATTTGGGTGACCGTGGCTGAGAGGCTAAGCAAGAAAGGCAGTAAAGGGGGCAGACAGACTCGTGTCATCAGAGAAGGACTGGAAAGCTGACCGTTTATCGGGATGTGCACACAGGCTCTTTGGAGACCTCCCGCCAGTCACTGGGTCTCTCCCCTGCAGGATGCTTTCTCCTCCTTCTCCTGAGAGTCTAGCTGTTCGCCTTTCACATGGACCACTTGTTGGTCAGGGACTAAGACGACCTATGCTAGATGCGTCGTGCGCGCAGCTCCCCTCCGCTCCACAGGAGACATCTGTGCCTCCCTTCTCCAGACAGGCGCTGAGAGCGCTGGCCACCCACTCGGTGAGCTGCCCCTCGTTCACCATCGGGGGACTAGCCAGCTGTTCTCAGCATGTCGATTTGTGGGGTGTAAGCTGGACCCCAGTCCACTGTGTCACTCAAATTGCGGGGGAAACATTTAAGCTGAGTAGTCTCTGTGAAGCTCTCTCTCTAGACCTGATGTGGAAGGGGCCGATGCCCCACTTCCTCCCTTAAAGGCACAGTGGGCGGGACTCACCAGCAATTCTCACTAAAAATTCTCTCTTCGTCTTCGGTGTCCTGACTCTTAGATACCCTCATTGCAGGGGAAAGGTTTGAGTCAAAGCACTGCTTTCATTAGTTCTATGCAGCCATCTCATACCTCCCTTTGGAAGGTAGCATCTCTTGGCTTAGGGCCCAGTGAATCTGAGACTAAATTGGGGACATTGTAAAGTGTATAGTTACATATAAATTGCATTTAATGTGAGATATGAGTGCATTTTAGTATTTTTTTTATGATGTGGGATGAGAGTTCCCTAAAAGTGAGTACCTATAAAAGCCTTAAATGGGCCTCTACCCTCCATCAATAGGGAACACAAGATTTCTCCAAGAAATCTGTGGTTATCGTCAGGCAGACTGGGAAGTGGAGGTATAGCCCACTTATGCCACCACTTCTCAGTCTGGACCTTTTAATCCAGCCAGGCCAGCCTCTCCCTGACCCCTCACAGCAGCATCCGTTTCAACCACTGGGCCTCTCATCAGATGGTGCTGCACTGCCACCATCTAGGAGTCCCTCTCCTTTCATCTCGTTCTGTCTAAATACTGCCCATATTTCAAAATCAAACTTACATTCAAGATCAATCTCTCCCTTTTTTTTTTTGATTTCCAGAGCACAAAAAAGAGACCACTTTATTTATGCACCCTCATGGAGTATTCAGTGATCATTTCTTGCCGAGAAGATGAATGTCTTTCATAAGATCTTTTGACACAGGATTATATTTTCTAAGATGAGCTGAGTCCCCGTACTGGCTAAACTATTCACTCTGTGTGGCTCTAGGGATGGTTTTGTCTTCTCTGAGCCTCCATTTCCTCATCTGTAAAATGGAGGTAATAGTCCCCACTAGGTTGGTACAAGGATTAAAGGAGATAACGAACGAAAAGCAGCTGAGAGTTGGCAGCCAGTCAGTAAGCGTTTGTTGTCGGTGATGGTGTCGTTATGACCAGTGACATCTCTTCCATTTGCTTCCACAAGGCTGGAAACAGCGAGAGCCCGTAAGTACGCTTGATTAGTTCGCTGGCTAGTTACCTGATCATTATTAGTAGAAATAAACGCTTAGAGATGAAACTCATGGAAATGATGGGAAAGGATTCTGAAAACAGCACTGGACTTGACGTCTAGCTGCCTCTGCCACAGAGGAAGTGAAACTCATTTTTCACGAGTGCCTACGTCGTACTGGACAGTGTGATGCGTGCTGTCTTCTGACCGGCTGTGTAGCCTGGCACAAGTCATGGAGTTCTTGGCCCCTCACTTTCTCTTCTGTGTTACACAGAAAGGGGCAAATAAGAATTAATGGGCTCTTTATCTCACACTCCCATCCAGTCTCTTAGCAAATTGTGTCCATTCCACCTTCAGAATATATCCAGAATTCAGGTGCTTTGTACCGTCTCTCCTGTGACCACCCTGGTCCCAGCCACCATCACCTCTTCATTGGACTATTACAGTAGCCTCTCAGTTGGCTCCTTGTTTACATCCTCGTTCCAGTGCTGTCTCAAATTTTTCTACATTCACAGGACTATGGTATTTAAGGACCACTTCCCTATTTTCTCATCATTTTCAAAGTTAACAATAAATCTTTAGTTAATACATAAAGAATACCTGTAAATCAGAGTGTGGCAGTGAGTCTCTGCACATTTTAAGTCTCTGCTTTGGCAGTTTTATTTCACTTTTATAGCTCAACTGAAATAAATCCAGGATAATTTTTCCTGCCTTTAGTTGAAGAATGGTTTTGCTTGCAATTTCATGGCTTCTTTTTTTCTCCCAACAAAGTTACTTGGCATTTTCTGTTTATTTCCTATGTATTTCGTAGAGTAAGCTTATTTTTTTTATTATACAAATAACATACAATGGCACTTTTACCAGTAAAACTAATTCAAGTCGCATAGAATGTATAGGGTAAAATATAAAGTTGCCCTCCTTTGCACTCCAGCCCCAGTCCTCTTCCAAAAGAGGACTCCTGGGATAATCGGAGCTGTACCTAGTCCAGCAGTTTTTCTGTGTATTTATATTTGTGCAAAGGCACATGTAAAATCTATCACATTTAAGTACAACTGGGTTACGGCAGCTTACTTTTCCTCGCAAAACAAGACTGTTTCATGCCAGTACGTACTTTGAAACCTTATTTAGTGCTTTGTAGTATTCCATGCGATCATTGTACTTCACTTTATTTGGCTATTTTTCTATTGTTGTATATTTTGTTTCTCTCTTTGTTTCCAATACATATATCCTCGTGCATACATCTGCACTGTATACATGCAAATATTTCTTTGAGCCAAGTAAGAAATACAGTGGTTTGGAAGAACAACATGGCAGGCTGAATAATGCCTCCTCCACCCCCAAAGCTGGTCACGTCCTGATCCCTGGGATCTGTGTTTTACTGCATATGGTGAAAGTGTCTTTGTAGGTGGGTGATGTTAAGGATCTTGCGATAGGGAGCTTATCCTGGGTTATCCAGGTGGCCGCTAAATGCCATCACAAGGGTCCACAGAAGAGGGACAAAGAGGTCAAAGGAAGAAGAGAGTGAAGTGATGACAGGAGCAGAGAGGGTGGAAAAGCTAGTGTGATGTGCGGTCATGAGCCAGGGAATCAGCCAACTCTGTAATCTGGGAACGGAAGGAACAGGGTCTTCCCTTCAGCCTTCAGGAGGAGCCCTGCCCACGTCTTCAGTTTAGGAATCCTGACCTCCAGAACTGTGAGGTAATACATGAATGTGTTTTAAGTCACTGAGTTTGTGGTAATTTGTTACAGAAGCAATAGGAAACTCACGTAAACAGTATGCTCTTTTTTAATAAATAATGCCCAGTTTCTGTCCAAAATAGCTGTTCTTGCTTATAGTTCTACATACTGCTTTCCCCACATCCTTGCCATTGTAATTTTTCTCAATAAGAAAACAAAAAATTTTTATTAAAAAATTTTTTAAATAGTTTGATTCTAATGAGACTAGGTACTTTTTAAAATATTTAGATTCTTCTTTTGTCTGTTATTTTTTCAGATTCTTTGTCCATTTTCTCATGAGATAATTTCCCTTTTTCTTATTTACAGTTTTTTAAAATAAATTTTCACTATTATGTCTTGGTATATATGTTGTAAATATTTTCTCCTATTATTTGACTTTTAACAAGTTATATAAAAAGTAGATTTCATAATCGAATGATTTTGAGAATTCTAGGGTTACAGAGTTTAACAGATTTCTTTCCTACAGGACTTTTTGAGGCCTTTGTTATGTGATAAGCTTGATACTAAAAGTGACAGAGAGAGCACAGAAAAATAAAACCTCAGATTAATCGAATTTATGAATAGTGGTATAAGACATCCATATGAAATGCTAGTAAATGAAATCCAGCAATTTATTCAAACAGTAACATGTACCAACTGGTAAGTTTTCCGTATGTAATCCTACACCTATGAACATACCCAACCGTGGTCAAAGGGAAAAGCTCTGTTGTCATCCTGAGAGATGTCAGAATGGCCCTTAACACAACCCAGCATCCATTCCTATTAAAACTCTTATTAAAGTAGGAATAAAAGGCTATTTGGATATTTTACTAACACACAGCAATCCCAGTCCAGGAACAAAACATCCTGTCTAGTGGTAGAGCATTAGCGAAATTCCCATTAACATAGAAAAAGCGCAGTAATGACCACTTCACTACTATTATAAAACAATTGTCCTAGAATTTCTAGCCAATGCAATAATAAATGAAAAATGGTAATCATGTAAATGTTGTAAAATACTAGACAAATGTATTGTTATTCATGGATGTCATAAAAATATAATAAAACAAATAAAAGGGAAGGGTTAAGGGCCCATTACAGAATTTAATAGCTTTCCTGATATCAGCAGTAGCCAGTTAGAAAATTTATTTTCAAAATAGCAACCAAAACACACAGTAAAAATAAGCATAGATAAATGTGTTAAAACTATGTAATGACAACTACGTATCTTTTTTGAGTAGTATAAAATATGAATAGGCAGATAGGTGTACCAAGTTTGGTCAGGGAAGATTTAATATTATAAGGATGTCACTACTCCTCAAATAATTTATAATTTAAATGTAAGTCTAATTTAACTCCAGTTTGATTTTTGGCTTATTTATGTCTAATATCATTAAAAGGTCGTATCATTTAGCCAGCTATTAAAAATTTAATAACCTAAGTGCCCAACAATATGGAGTTGGCTAAATAAATTATGGCCAATGTTATGATACCATTTTCAACCTCACATTGAAAAAAAAAATGTAATAGTGTTACCAGATGTTGAAAAGAATGAGAGTGTATACAGATCCTCTCAAACACTGATGACTAGTATTGAAATTCCTGGAAAATAATCTGGTAATGTGTACAAAGAACATTAAAAACGTTCTTATCCTTTGACCTAACAAATCCACTTCTAGGAATGTTATCCTAAAGAACTTATCTAAGATTTTCACAAAGATTTATATGGAATGCCCAGCAAAGCATTATCCATATGGTAAATTTGTGGAAATGACCTAGGTT
Source organism: Camelus dromedarius (assembly GCF_036321535.1). Classification (NCBI taxonomy): domain Eukaryota; kingdom Metazoa; phylum Chordata; class Mammalia; order Artiodactyla; family Camelidae; genus Camelus; species Camelus dromedarius. Next base: position 22,155,959 of record NC_087451.1, read on the forward strand.
TCCAAACATTGAAACTTGATTTATGCCTCATCCCTCTGATGGTATACTGTCTCCAGAAATCCTGTTGAAGAGGAACAACCGGTGACTTTCCGTCAGACCTCTTTTTAAAATGATCAGTAAGTTCTGCTTGTACTAGCTCCGAAATATGTCCCAAATCCAGCCCCTTCTCACCGTCACACCAGGAAAAGCCTTAGCCCAGCGGCCGCAGCCTCCCGTACTCATCCTCCACGTGCAGGCCTGCCCCGCCACGGGGTTCCTCACGGCAACCCCCTCTCAAAGCAAACCCTGTCATTGCAGCCCCTGCCCACACCCCTCCACTGCCTTCCCGCTGAAAGTAGAAGAAAATCAAACTGTCCAGTGGCTCTGGGCCCCCTCGCAGTCTGGCCGGCCTGCCTCTCCGCCCTGCCACTCCTGGCCATCACGCCTGCACAGCGGCCAAGCTGCTTCCACAGCCGGACCGAGCGCTCGCAGGTCCACGTGCCTGCAGCAGCCCCCTGCGGACCTCTGTAGCACTGCCTCCTTCCTGTCGCTTACATCCCAGCTGGCATGGCATGCAGTCCCAGTGGCCTTCCCAGAGCTCCCCCCGAGTGACAGTGGCGTCATCGCTCCCCAAGAATCCACTATTCCATTAGCCCTCTTTCTTCTCAAAGCACCTCTCAGTTTCCAGTGTATCAAAGGTTGGCTTCTTTTTTTACCCACCTCCCTGACCTAAATAAGCAAAAGGACTTTCCGTTTCTTATTTACCGCTCTGTTTCCATGTGCCAAATGAATGACTGTGCAAACACACTCATGCACTCAGCAAAAACTCCCCGACTGCCCTTTGGGCCAGGTGCTGCTCTGGGTACACGTGATGCATCCACGAACGAAGACCCTGCCTCTATGAAGATAATTTCTAGCACAGCTGAGCGGTGAGAGACAAGAAGCATCACGAGAAAGCAATGTTTACAATGCGTCAGAACATGACAGATGCTGCTGAGAAAAGAAAACCATAGAGCAGATTCAGGGGGAGCTCTGGGCCCGGGGCCGCTGGGGAGGAGGGTGGAGGAGGCAGGAGGTTGCAGCATGAAAGAAAGTGTGAACCTCCTTGAGAAGGAGAAATTTGAGTACAAACTTGGAGAAGAGCAAATTCATCAGTCAGACGCCTGGGAAGAGCAGTCAAAGCCAAGGTAGCAGCTAGAACAAGAGTCTCGAGGCAGGAAGGGGAGCCTGCCTGGTGCTGGCTGGCTCAGAACCGCGTCTGCCTTCTTCTGAGGAATGTCTGTTCCATCCTGTGTGCCTATTGGCAGTGCCACCTCACCTGCCCCATGGGGATGGGCTCCAGGAGCCTCACCTAACTGAACAAGATCTTTTCCCAGGACTTTTTTACTTTGACTTACAGTGGACAAAAAAAAAATCTTCTTCCTTCCTGATTGCAAAGTGATGGATGTGAGCCTGGAGCTCCCGGCACCGTTCATCTCATTCAGTCGTTCAACACACTTGTTGATGAGCACCTAGTGTGTGCCAGTTACTGTTCTAGGCACTGGGACTGCCGTGGTTAACCAAAGAGGTGAGGTCCCTGGTCCCAGAGGAACACTGTAATTCCAGAAGGAAAAAGTGGTCATCATTTCCGATTGCCCCGAGCTCTGTGAGGACGAGCAGGAATGAGCCCGTGTAGGAAATGACTAGGAAAGGGAGGTTGGCCGGAGAGTCTGTCTGAGAGGTGGGGCTCTTGAATGGAGATCTTGATGGATGGGAAGGGCTCAGCCACGCAAATATCTTAGAAGAATTGTTCCAGGCAGAGGTCCTGAGGTGGGAATGAGCTTGGCAGATAGTACGCTAGGAGGAGTTGCCCGTGGCAGAGCTTAGCGGGCAGCTGAGAAAGCGGCCCAGGTTGAGGTCAGAGAGGTAAGTTGTGTGGCTTGCAACACAAAGAAACTGGCTTGCAAAAAAGGAACTCATGCACAGGGAGAAGCAGAAACAAGAGAAGGTCTGGAGACTCCTGCTGACATCCAAAACGCAGTTCCCCTGGTCCTTACAAACGGCATCCAGCCCATCCTCCCCAGATATGTGAGCGAGAAAATTCCCCTTTGTCCTTCAGCTGGGTTTTCTGTCTCTAAAACCAGAAGAGGTGTGATTAATTTATAGGTATATATGAATATTAAAAAAACTGGGAGGAATTACATTGAAATATTAACAGTGATGTATCTGAGTTATAGAATTCAATTTCATCTTTATACATTTTGTATTTTCTTAATTCAGTACATCATACATGCTTAACTTAAACTGTTTTAAAATTGTGGGGTTTTGGTTTCTGATCGTATTTTTTCACTGTGTCCTCTTCTGCCCGGGAGAGGCTGCTTTGACAGGTATGCAAGCACACCTCCCACACCGGTGCTGCCTTCGGCCCTGTGCCTGACAAACTTGTCATGACCAAAAGTGAAAACAGTTGTAAGGAAAAACAGAGAATCTTCCTAGGTGCTTCCATTAGGTGCTAGAAATAATCCCCCTTGCGTGTTGATTTCCAGGCCCATATGCACCCCCAAATTAATTTGGCACAAGAATCTCATCTTTGAAATCAAGATCTTCCCCCCACTTACAAAATAAGCCCTCAAAATAAGTGCTTTTGAGGTCATCGATTTCTCACCGACAGTCCCCACAAACCTTAAATCAAAGTTATATGCATTTCTGACAAAATTTCACTTACAGATTTATTGCTTCCAACTTACGGATGAAAACACTGAGGCCTGGAAACTTGAAGGGACTTGCCAAGGTCAACACTTTCAGCCATATCTTTCCAGAACAAGTGAAACTTGGAGCAAAGGACAAACTGACGTCTAGACAGAGGCAGTGACTGCACAGGCAGTGCCCAGCTTTCTGTCTGAATTATTTCTTGGCAGGAAATGCAACTTTGCTATCAGGACAGTCAAGTGTAGTTAGAACAAGCTCATGGAACAAAGCAGTTTAATTAAAGAAAAAAAATTAGTTGGGTTATAGTGCTATTCTCTTCAGTCTAAGATGGAAATTAATTTATAATAACCTTATCTTTTATTCATGGCATGCTGCATATTTCAGGGTATGTTGGCATCCTTATGTTTTTCAGCTGCACATGAAATAATTGTGTGTTCCTGATGGGCTGCGAGTCAAAGCGCGGAGAGAACACAGCTGAGTCTCAGCTAACCATTCAGGGGACTCTGGAGCCACTGGGGAGTCGCCTTGGCTCCCTTTCCATGAGCCATGAGATTTAGAATTCCGAGGGCTGCTGCAGGCTTCCCAGGGCCCTCTCAGGTCCATCACCCAGAGCCCAGTGCCATGGTGGCAGAGGACAGAGAGGGCCCATCCGTTTTCATCTAACGACCTGCCTCTCTCTTCCAGACCAACCTGACGGAGCTGAAGTCCTTTGGTTCCCCGCCCCCGGCTGTCAGCAACGTCACTGCGGCGGTGATGGCGCTTGTGGCCCCTGGGGGCAAGGTGCCCAAGGACCGCAGCTGGAAGGCCGCCAAGGTCACCATGGCCAAAGTGGACAGCTTCCTGGACTCCCTCGTCCACTTTGACAAGGAGAACATTCACGAGAACTCCCTCAAGGCCATCAGGCCGTACCTGCAGGACCCCGAGTTCAATCCCGAGTTCGTGGCCACCAAGTCGTCTGCAGCCGCAGGCCTCTGCTCTTGGGTCATAAACATTGTGAGGTTCTACGAGGTGTTCTGTGACGTGGAGCCCAAGCGCCAGGCACTGAGCAAGGCCACCTCGGACCTCGCTGCTGCCCAGGAGAGGCTGGCTGCCGTGAGAGCCAAGATCGCGGTGAGTGACCCCCAATCCTGAGACAGACCACACTCTCCACCAGGCCCCAGGGCCCAGAGGCCTGATTTTTAAAGAAAACCAAATTCTTTCGCAAACTCCCCTGACTTTTCAACAGAGGAAACTTCATAAATGTCTTTCTAAACTACTGTATCATCCAAACAAGACAGATCCACTGGACCATGGGCTTACGCTTTGGTCCTGAAGGATTTCCTCCTTTTCCTCCAAGGAAAGAAGAGATGACAGATGGATACAGATAATAGATGAACAGTGTTATCCACTGAACCAGTGGATATCATATTAGCCACAAATGCATTCAGTATTTTTTGCACATCTGATAGTTAAGAACAAAAGGTCAAAAGCTGGAGATTCTTTTTCCTCTTTGAAATGTAGGTTTTGGTCACATTTCCTCACCTTGTGCACCATTACCTTCCATGCTGGCCAGCTGTCCGCCCCTCTCACTCTTAGTGGTGTGGACATCTGGGCCTGCTGTGCGTGTTTGATGCTACCTGCATCATTTTATAGAAGCTTTTAAAAAAGCACATAGCATATTGTAGTTTGCGGGGTGGTCCCTTGGCCATAAATATAAAATTACTAACCTCTTTGTTGATATTTTGGTGGGGGGAGTAATTAGGTTTACTTATTAATTTTTTTAATGGAGGTACTGGGGATTGAACACAGGACCTTGTGCGTGCTAAGCACGTGCTCTACTGCTGAGCTACACCCTCCCTCCTGTTTGTCGATATTTCGATGTGTCCCTCATCCAGGATTGGGGGATGGAGGTGATCTTGGATTCACACCTGTTTGGGAGAGATTTACCCTTGAACTTCATCTTTGCCATTAAAATGGATGTTACCAAAATGAGAGGTAGAAATCAGAACCCTGCAGGACAGCATAGCAGCTGAAATTCCATCAGCAGACCTACCAGTCCACTGTGGGGGACCTTTAGAAAGGCCTTTAAAGTGCCCAAATTTCAGTTTCCTGTAGTTAAACGAACACAGTAATCATCCCTGCTTCCTGAGTCTGCTGTGAGGACGAAAGGAGAGAAGGCACGGAAGCACAAGCCCAGAGCCCAGCTGTGGGAACGCAGGAGTCTCTCGGCCATGGATGCCGAGCGTTCCTCCACCCCGCCTCCTGCACGTGCCGTCGCGTGCATGCACAAGCCCCGGTAATCAGTCACTGCTGTCATCAAGTTCAGTCCAAAACAGTCCCTGGATCTTTCATTTCTACACGTGCCTTCCAGGCCAATAGGATTCTCGCTGCAAATTTCTCCTGACGCTAAAAAGGGGCTTTACAGGTTGTGAAAAGGAGGACTGCAGACATGTGGCATGTCTCGTGGGTTTACTGATAGATTAAATTCTATGGCTGAAGGCTCTAGTTCAGAGATCCTTGCAACCAGTCTCTCTATAAAGAAGAGATGCTTTGGCAAAGCAACTAGTCTCTCCATATGTTTGCTTTATAAATCCAGATGTTCATGGGCTGGTTTACTGAAAATGTGATAATCACCCCCACAGTGGCCCTCTTGAAAGAACACCAAGGGCAAAACACTGTAACACCCCCTTGACTGTTGGTGGAGAGAAAGATCTTCTGATAATTTTCATGTTCTTCAGTCTCTCCCAGAAAAGTGTTACAGGAACTGCATTTTCAAAGAAGTCTTACTCAAGTTATTTTAACCAAAGGAACATTTGGTGCAAAGGCAGTGTTTTCAAAATGTTTATACCTTTTCAGTAGCCAACATGCACGCGATGGGCCCATTCAACCTGTGAAAGCAAGCAGAATATTTTAAAAATACTTGGCTACCTTAAGAAAGCACTTCTTTTCTGCCAAAATATTTTTTGAAAAAAATTCATTCTCACTCTTAACAACCTCCTCTCCATCCTTTGCTTATATCCTCATGTCTGTCGATATCCCAAGAGTGCAGACACTTGCCCAGTATGAACAGAAGGGACAGGCCAACACCTATCCCAAATTGGAGGCCCACCCAGGCCAGGAAAGTGCCTCCCTCTGTGTCCCTGAGGTCATTGCCGGCCTCCTCCAGTGGCAAACCCCCCAAGCTTTATTTTTAGGATTTTAGGATAATTCCAACCAAATAATTCTATATTCAAGATCCATAAAGGGGAAAAAAGCATCTTTCAAAACAGATTATACAAGGTAATTTCAATTTGATTTTATATATATATATATATAATTAAAATATATACAAGTATAAATAGTGGTGGTGATCTCTGGGTGGTAGATTCTGGATGGTTTTTGATTATTTGTCTGTATTTTCTCTTTTTTCTATCATAAATGCATATGATTATTATAACTTATAAAAATAATAGTAATACAAACAAGCAAGGCATTTGCATTGAGTGTTTGCTCACACGTAAGTCAAATATCAGATCAGAGAGAAGAGCTTGGAATGAGAAACAACAGTCTCCTGCCCTTTTCCTTTTTTGTGTGAATCAACTGATTGTTGATGCCACTCAGAGCTTGCTACCCAGTGGCTGACATGTGCTGTATTTAGCCTGCACATAGTGTTTGAAAATGATTCCATTAATTGCCAATATTTGAAACAAAAAAATCTGATTTCTGGCCAGTCTTTTTTTCCCTTTCTTTCTTTCTTTTTTGGTGGAGGGTAGGTTAATTTATTTATTTTTAGAGGAGGTACTGGGGATTGAACCCAGGACTCCATGCATGCTAAGCATGTGCCCTACCACTTGAGCTACACCCTCCCTGCCACCAGTCTCTTAATAATCAAAAGATTCCTGAATATCACTAACTGACCCTGGAGTTAAGTAGTGGCTTCCCACTCAAGCAGGCATTTTTTTCATAGTCCCCACCAGCTCCTATTTTTTTTTTTTTTTTTTTTTAACATTAGACTCATCTGACTAGTTCACATTGTCTTCCTGGCCTCTGCTCATTGGAATTTCCATCCCCTGTCTGTGTGCTGTGCTGGCATCCTTATTCTGGTTGTATCGTATTCAGGCAGTCGACTTTCTGCCGGATGAGGCTCTAAGATTCTTATCCCCGTGTCTTCCTGGCATCGTTACAGCAACTGTGTTTAGCTGATGTCACCTTCATTTCGTGCTCCATCACATAGACACCGCTTCCTTGGAGCCCTCGGTTTTCAAGACGAAACCATTACCCTTTCCTTCAGCTCTTCCCCCTCCCTCCTACCTCCGACTTCTGTTCTCATTATTACCGTTACTTTTGCTTTTGCATCACCAAGACTGAAAATATCTACATTCTGTTCTGTAACCAACATTAATTATCCCATGCTCTGTCCACTGACTGATTCAAAAAGTTGAAAAATCAGTAAATTCCATCTATAGTCTATGAACCTGCCTATATTGTTCATAGTAGATCTGAGTACAGTTACATTTCCTTTGTTTATACAAACTTTTCCCCCTCTGAAGTTTTTACTTTCTTCCTCTCTCCCCTCTCTCTTTGATTAATTCCTTTTGCCTGGCCTCAATTTTTTAAACACTCCGTCTAGTCCAGTGTTCTACTGAGTCCCCTTTGCTCATTCTCTCATGTCCCCAGCTCAAAGCTCCAATCAGTGTCAGGGAGTAATCACATTCTCTGCTTCCTTGGGTTCTTTCCAGTGATATCTAGATCCCATGCCTTCTTTCTTGATTTCGTCTCTTGTTTTGCAACAGCTCATTCTTAAGTAACTTTCTCAGAAATGTTATTGTAAGAGGTAAATTTTCTAATGTTCCATCCTGGAAATATCTTTTTATTTTTGAACTGAATCGACAATTTTGCTGAGTATTAAATTCTGGTGCTAATTTTTTCCCCTCAGAACACTACTTTATGGGTCCCATTCCTTTGGGTCCCATTCCTTTGGGTCCCATTCCTTTGTTGGTGCACTGTGCTTCTGACTTCCTGGAACTCTTACCACATTTTCCTTATTCTTGGTGTCTGAAACTTTACATGGATGTGCTTAACGGCCGCTCTTTCTTTATTCATTGTGCTTGGCATGTAGAGGCTGATTTCCTTCGGTTCCAGAAGATGATTTTGTATCTCCCTTCTGCCTCATTTTCACTCTTCTTTTCTGGAATGCATACTGGTTGGATACTGGACCTTCTGGTGGGTCCTCTATTTCCCTCCCTCTTTTTGTCACTGTATGTTTTCTTACACTGTCAGAGTCCCTCAGATTCATCTTTTAACCCTTCCCTTGAAGCATTACTTTTCACATTATCAATAGTGATTACTTCCACAAGTCGGTTTTGTTCTGTGTTCCTTTTCCTAGGCTCCTCCTCTTGTTTTATGGATGAAACATCTTGAATCTCCCTGAGAAACTAATTATGAAGGGCTTCCTGCTCAGCTGCCCTTGTTGTAACTGAAGTTCTCTTTTTCCCAGGTCACTTTCCTCCCTCTCGTTCACCTTTAATCTCAGCTTTCATCAAATGCCATCTTGTCCTTTCATGTTTACGAGAGTAGTGATCAAAAGCTGCTTACAGCTCTGCAGGCAAGGGCAACCTGGCTGACTGGAAGAATCTGCTTCCTAGATCAGATGAGTTTTGGTGCATGCATCCTAAGTGCCGGTGTTCTTTCTCTGCCACCGTCGACTTTCCTGCTGGTGACACCGAGGCCTGGGGCGTTGCACACCGGGCATGGGGGTGGACACGTGGGGCAGGGGTCAGCAGGCTTCCAGGCATCCCTGTCATCTTCAGCATCCCCCCCGTTGCACTGACGTTTCCAGTCACCAGCGTGTGCGGGGCTCTGCAGAGCTGATCAGCTCCCCGCTTGGTGAACGGAGGCCAGCTCTAAGCTGCAGCATCCTCTGCACCGCTCTGGCAGTCTCTGCTGCCCTGTCCATGTGGTCTTCCATCAGTCTGTGGGAATCCCTCACAGCTGAGGGGCCCTCAACTGTTCCTTGGTGTCATGACTCTTTGAATTGCTTCATAATCATTTTAGAGAAGTCTCTGAAGAAGAGGAGGTAGATGAGCGTGGCCAGCCTGCCATTGTTCACAGGGCGGCTCACCGCCTGCCCTGTACGCTGCCTGGCGGTAGCAGCTCAGCCCCTCCTGTGACCTGGTAGTGACTGACAAGGCAGCCTGGAGCCCATTATCGCACAGACACGAGACACGCCTGGAGGCGTCTACTGCATATCCACGTGTCTCTGTGCAAATGTGGGTTGTAGGGGCAGCGAAAGTTGTATGCTTAATAAATTTAGAAAAAACAGGTCTTTAAAAAAAAGTTCCTGTACTTTGGGATAATTGAAGAGAACAGATGAGGTCAAGGAGAAGTTTTCTTGCCCTCCTAGGACCTTAAGGCAAGGGGAGGACCCAGTTGCAGACAGCCCGACCCCAACCCACAGACCGGCTGCAGCAGCAACCCCAGGACCCTTCTGGCCGTTTTCAGGCCTCCCCAGGCATCGGTGAGCTCTTGCTTCTAACAGCAGCACTTGTCCTTTTTTGTCAGGCTTCTGGTACCCAGTACAGGGAGAGACAGAATTTAAGCGTTTCCCTCCTTGGCCATCAACGCTTTTGATGGACTAGTCTTGGGAAGTGACCAGTGACCACTGAACCAGTGACCAAGGAGCTGAAAAAGAAAACTCAGTTCTTTCACTTGGGGGAGGACCCTCTGGAATTGCACTGGCTTCTGTGTGAGAACGCCCCTGACTTGCCTTCCCCGGTCCCTCATGGCTCCCCACAGTTGGAGCCTTCCTTAAAAATCACCTCCATGGCTCTCTTAGCAATCTTGGAGCCTGTGGAGGGCTGCTGGGAACAGGCCTTCTAAAACGATAAATGTCTGGAAGGCTGTGGTCCAAGGCCATTTTTGCTGGTTATAAGCAGGGTCTCCAGATCCAGAGGGAGTACACAGGTCTTAAAATTGAAAGTGTTTATGCTCAGGATGAAACTGAATTCTATCTAGGCAAGAGTCGTGCTTGTGTTTCCAAAGCAAAGACCAACACAGTAACTCCCAGTGGAAAACAGAACAAAACCAGAGTAATCTGGGGAAAGGTAACTCACGTTCGTGGAAACAGCAGCGTAGTTTGTGCCGAGTTCCAAAGCAATCTTCCTGCTAAGGCCATTGGACACAGAATCCATGTGATGCTGTACCCCTCAAGGATTTAAATTTATTGAAAAGTAAATAAAAGTGTGGATTTGTTCTCTTGCTTAAAAAAAACAAACAAACAAAAAAAAAACCCACCTGCACATGAACCCTATTTCAGAAGTACTGGAAGTGACTTGGGCTAGAATTACCGACAGACCTTGTGTTCCTTCCTAAACAGCACCTTAATGAAAACCTGGCCAAACTCACGTCCAAGTTTGAGAAAGCAACAGCGGACAAACTCAAATGTCAGCAAGAAGCAGAAGTGACCGCAGGCACCATCTCCCTTGCGAACCGCCTGGTGAGTGTGAGCCTCACGGCAGATCTTTAATTACAGGAGCTGAGCTTGTCAGGTGGCCCAGAAGGTGCAAAACAGATGCACGGAAAGAGCCGAGTGCTGCTTTGACGGGGGTCGGGGGGAATTGCAGTGTGCTGGGATGCAGGGACCGAGTCCTGAGAAGAGCGTGAATACACACCCTGGTCTAGTCAAAGACTCTCCTGCAGGGATGGGGTGGGCATGGGGCGGTGAGGAGCGTCGCTCTATCAGTCAGGCCTCTTCTGAGAGTTGCTTACATGGATGTGCATGGCCAGAAGAAGCCTTGAAGGCCAAAGCTAGCACTCGATAGGCAGGCTCTGAAGCGCTCACCTGTGCGATGTGTGGCGGTAAGGGTGTGGGCAGGACTCGGAGCTGAGACGGAGCAGAAGAGGCAGATGGCTGACCCTGAGCGTTTCTGACCATGAGCTCGGTCTCCCCAGCAGGGTAGTCAGATGTCTCACATGGCGACTCAGGCCTCCCAGAGCAAGTGCTCCGAGGTAGCAGAAGGTCCCACTCTCTTAAGGCCCAGGACCCAAAGCCAGCGCGGCCTCCTCCCGCTGTGTGCTGTTGGTCCCGGCAGCCGCAGGCCCGGGAGAAGGTGCGGAGACACGGCTCCTGACGAGAGGCGAGTCAGGATTTGCAGCCTTTTCCAGTCCCCTGTGGCTCACATTTCTCATCGTAAATCAGCTAAGAGGCTGCAAAGCTGGTCCACTGGTTGTGATTTCTCCTCGACCAAGAGCCTTTACAGCACCTTCCTCACCAATGAAAGGAAGTAGAACCATTTGTGTTCATAGCAAAGCCAGGTTCTCTGGTCTGGGGGAAATGAGCCGTGACAGTCGTGGGACCGGGCTGTGCTCGGGGAAGATGCTGTGCCTCAGGTGTGTGTCCAGGCCGCTGCCTGTGGCACCTGCTGCTGCAGAGCTTTGCTGTGCTCGCTTTCACTGAGCTTTTGGTTTAGAGACAGCTCCTCCGCAGACATGCAGGAAGTAGTAAGGACCTCCCCGCTGGCCTGTCTTCTGTTCAGTTCCCTGTCTTGTTTCCAGAATTGAGCATGGCCTTCTCTGCCCAGCTGGAGCCTTTCCTGAGTTGGTCCTCGCAGGAGGCAGTGGGATGTTCTGCTCTAGGGCTCAGGAGGGGTGGGCTCTGAAGCCGCCCCTGCCTCTGCCGGCCTGCAGGTTCTGATGAGATACTCGGACATCCTGGTCTTTACCGTGTGATCTAAGAATGGGGTGGGGTTGGGCAGGAGGGCCAGTCCCTCGGGTCTCTCCCAGCTCTGACGTCGTAGGATGCCGTCTTTCAAGGGGAAACAAAGGGTAAGTCATAGCACAGAAGCGAGCTTCACCCAACAGTACCCAACAGTCCCCCGCAGAAAGAAGCTGTCCCCTCCGGGAGAGGATGCCTACGGGGGGGGGGGGGGGGAGGGGCGCCCCGCTGACTTGGGCCGTGCAGTCAGGACGCCTTCTGCAGCCTTGTTACTTTGTCCACGTCCGTGTGTCAGTGCTTCTGGCTCTGGGTCTTAATTACCATGTCCATCTCCCCACCCACTGTGAGTTGTTTCTAGTGCAGTTAGTTTTACTTATTTTCATACCCCCAGCATTTGGAGAGGAAAAGAGGGAGGTGCATAATTTTCTATTAACTTTGCAGACCAGACAGGGTACAAGTGACGGACACACAGAGTCATACTAAATCCTCTCCACAGTCCTTTGAGGCGGGCGTATTGGTCTCCGCCCCTGGGCAGAGCCTGGAAGCCTGCCTTCAGACCTGTCCTCTCTCCACAGCCCGAGGAATGCAGAGCAGAGAACAGGGCTCGTTTCCTGCAGTGTTTGCTGCAACGGGTACAAACCCCCGTTGATCAAAGGGCCACGTAAACCGTGTTGTGCGTCTCCTGCCACGAGGTGCGCGCTGTGCCTTCTCCGAGGCTGAGTCATGTCTCTGGGGCCGGCGGGATGACGTGCCTTCCCCCGTCTGCCCTTTGAAATGGTAGGTGGGAGGACTTGCCTCTGAAAACGTGAGGTGGGCAGAAGCTGTGCAGGACTTCAAGCAACAGGAAAGGAAACTGTGTGGAGACGTTTTACTTTCTACGGCTTTTATTTCGTACCTTGGCTTCTTTACGAAGAAGTACCGGCAGAGCCTCATGGACGGGACCTGGCGACCCTACCTGAGCCAGCTGCAGGTACGTACAGCCTACCTTTCTCCTGAGCACACCAGCCTGGGGGGACCAGTGAGCTCAGGTGACAATCATAACCCCAGTCTTCTAGTCCCTTCTTGCAGACCTTCTCCCACCACCACCTGAGCATCCCCCAGTGACCTCTGGGATCCAGGAGGGAGACACATGCACTGGTGTCTTTCCACACGTCCCTACCCGGCCACCCGCTGCCCCCAGGCTGTCTTTGGACACTCCTCAAAACTATAAAACACGAGGGGCAGCAAAAGCCCCTGTGTTTCCCTCCAACCTTCCTGCTTTTGTGCCAAACTGCATAGTAGCAATGGAGCCCGGGGGCCTCCTTCCCCAGATGCTGCGCTGCACCTCGTTACTGGGCCCCAAAGCTGCATGGCCCATCCGTGACCCACAGACACCCTTATGAAAGCAGCCTCACTTCCTGGCCCTGTGTGCTCCTCACCTCCTGGCCCTGTGTGCTCCTCTCCTCCTGGTCCTGTGTGCTCCTCTCCTCCTGGCCCTGTGTGCTCCTCACCTCCTGGCCCTGTGTGCTCCTCACCTCCTTGGTCTTGTGTGCTCCTCACCTCCTGGCCCTGTGTGCTCCTCTCCTCCTGGTCCTGTGTGCTCCTCTCCTCCTGGCCCTGTGTGCTCCTCTCCTCCTGGCCCTGTGTGCTCCTCTCCTCCTGGCCCTGTGTGCTCCTCTCCTCCTGGCCCTGTGTGCTCCTCACCTCCTTGGTCTTGTGTGCTCCTCTCCTCCTGGCCCTGTGTGCTCCTCTCCTCCTGGTCCTGTGTGCTCCTCTCCTCCTGGCCCTGTGTGCTCCTCTCCTCCTGGCCCTGTGTGCTCCTCTCCTCCTGGCCCTGTGTGCTCCTCTCCTCCTGGCCCTGTGTGCTCCTCACCTCCTGGCCCTGTGTGCTCCTCACCTCCTGGCCCTGTGTGCTCCTCTCCTCCTGGTCCTGTGTGCTCCTCTCCTCCTGGCCCTGTGTGCTCCTCTCCTCCTGGCCCTGTGTGCTCCTCTCCTCCTTGGTCCTGTGTGCTCCTCTCCTCCTGGCCCTGTGTGCTCCTCTCCTCCTGGCCCTGTGTGCTCCTCACCTCCTGGCCCTGTGTGCTCCTCTCCTCCTGGCCCTGTGTGCTCCTCTCCTCCTGGTCCTGTGTGCTCCTCTCCTCCTGGCCCTGTGTGCTCCTCTCCTCCAGGCCCTGTGTGCTCCTCTCCTCCTTGGTCCTGTGTGCTCCTCACCTCCTTGGTCTTGTGTGCTCCTCACCTCCTTGGCCCTGTGTGCTCCTCTCCTCCTGGCCCTGTGTGCTCCTCTCCTCCTGGTCCTGTGTGCTCCTCTCCTCCTGGCCCTGTGTGCTCCTCACCTCCTTGGTCTTGTGTGCTCCTCACCTCCTTGGCCCTGTGTGCTCCTCTCCTCCTGGCCCTGTGTGCTCCTCTCCTCCTGGTCCTGTGTGCTCCTCTCCTCCTGGCCCTGTGTGCTCCTCTCCTCCTGGCCCTGTGTGCTCCTCTCCTCCTGGCCCTGTGTGCTCCTCTCCTCCTTGGTCCTGTGTGCTCCTCTCCTCCTGGCCCTGTGTGCTCCTCTCCTCCTGGCCCTGTGTGCTCCTCACCTCCTGGCCCTGTGTGCTCCTCTCCTCCTGGCCCTGTGTGCTCCTCTCCTCCTGGTCCTGTGTGCTCCTCTCCTCCTGGCCCTGTGTGCTCCTCTCCTCCTGGCCCTGTGTGCTCCTCTCCTCCTTGGTCCTGTGTGCTCCTCTCCTCCTGGCCCTGTGTGCTCCTCTCCTCCTGGCCCTGTGTGCTCCTCTCCTCCTGGCCCTGTGTGCTCCTCTCCTCCTGGCCCTGTGTGCTCCTCACCTCCTTGGTCTTGTGTGCTCCTCACCTCCTTGGTCCTGTGTGCTCCTCTCCTCCTGGCCCTGTGTGCTCCTCACCTCCTTGGTCCTGTGTGCTCCTCTCCTCCTGGCCCTGTGTGCTCCTCTCCTCCTTGGTCCTGTGTGCTCCTCTCCTCCTGGTCCTGTGTGCTCCTCTCCTCCTGGCCCTGTGTGCTCCTCTCCTCCTGGCCCTGTGTGCTCCTCTCCTCCTTGGTCCTGTGTGCTCCTCTCCTCCTGGCCCTGTGTGCTCCTCTCCTCCTGGCCCTGTGTGCTCCTCACCTCCTGGCCCTGTGTGCTCCTCTCCTCCTGGCCCTGTGTGCTCCTCTCCTCCTGGTCCTGTGTGCTCCTCTCCTCCTGGCCCTGTGTGCTCCTCACCTCCTTGGTCCTGTGTGCTCCTCTCCTCCTGGCCCTGTGTGCTCCTCTCCTCCTTGGTCCTGTGTGCTCCTCTCCTCCTGGTCCTGTGTGCTCCTCTCCTCCTGGCCCTGTGTGCTCCTCTCCTCCTGGCCCTGTGTGCTCCTCTCCTCCTTGGTCCTGTGTGCTCCTCTCCTCCTGGCCCTGTGTGCTCCTCTCCTCCTGGCCCTGTGTGCTCCTCTCCTCCTTGGTCCTGTGTGCTCCTCTCCTCCTGGCCCTGTGTGCTCCTCTCCTCCTGGCCCTGTGTGCTCCTCACCTCCTTGGTCCTGTGTGCTCCTCACCTCCTTGGTCTTGTGTGCTCCTCTCCTCCTGGCCCTGTGTGCTCCTCTCCTCCTTGGTCCTGTGTGCTCCTCTCCTCCTGGCCCTGTGTGCTCCTCTCCTCCTGGCCCTGTGTGCTCCTCACCTCCTTGGTCCTGTGTGCTCCTCTCCTCCTGGCCCTGTGTGCTCCTCTCCTCCTTGGTCCTGTGTGCTCCTCTCCTCCTGGCCCTGTGTGCTCCTCTCCTCCTTGGTCCTGTGTGCTCCTCTCCTCCTGGCCCTGTGTGCTCCTCTCCTCCTGGCCCTGTGTGCTCCTCACCTCCTTGGTCCTGTGTGCTCCTCACCTCCTTGGTCCTGTGTGCTCCTCTCCTCCTGGCCCTGTGTGCTCCTCACCTCCTTGGTCCTGTGTGCTCCTCTCCTCCTGGCCCTGTGTGCTCCTCTCCTCCTTGGTCCTGTGTGCTCCTCTCCTCCTGGTCCTGTGTGCTCCTCTCCTCCTGGCCCTGTGTGCTCCTCTCCTCCTGGCCCTGTGTGCTCCTCTCCTCCTTGGTCCTGTGTGCTCCTCTCCTCCTGGCCCTGTGTGCTCCTCTCCTCCTGGCCCTGTGTGCTCCTCACCTCCTGGCCCTGTGTGCTCCTCTCCTCCTGGCCCTGTGTGCTCCTCTCCTCCTGGTCCTGTGTGCTCCTCTCCTCCTGGCCCTGTGTGCTCCTCTCCTCCTGGCCCTGTGTGCTCCTCTCCTCCTTGGCCCTGTGTGCTCCTCTCCTCCTGGCCCTGTGTGCTCCTCTCCTCCTGGCCCTGTGTGCTCCTCTCCTCCTGGCCCTGTGTGCTCCTCTCCTCCTGGCCCTGTGTGCTCCTCACCTCCTTGGTCTTGTGTGCTCCTCACCTCCTTGGTCCTGTGTGCTCCTCACCTCCTTGGTCCTGTGTGCTCCTCTCCTCCTGGCCCTGTGTGCTCCTCACCTCCTTGGTCCTGTGTGCTCCTCTCCTCCTGGCCCTGTGTGCTCCTCTCCTCCTTGGTCCTGTGTGCTCCTCTCCTCCTGGTCCTGTGTGCTCCTCTCCTCCTGGCCCTGTGTGCTCCTCTCCTCCTGGCCCTGTGTGCTCCTCACCTCCTTGGTCTTGTGTGCTCCTCACCTCCTTGGCCCTGTGTGCTCCTCTCCTCCTGGCCCTGTGTGCTCCTCTCCTCCTTGGTCCTGTGTGCTCCTCTCCTCCTGGTCCTGTGTGCTCCTCTCCTCCTGGCCCTGTGTGCTCCTCACCTCCTTGGTCTTGTGTGCTTCTCACCTCCTTGGCCCTGTGTGCTCCTCTCCTCCTGGTCCTGTGTGCTCCTCTCCTCCTGGCCCTGTGTGCTCCTCTCCTCCTGGCCCTGTGTGCTCCTCTCCTCCTGGCCCTGTGTGCTCCTCTCCTCCTGGCCCTGTGTGCTCCTCACCTCCTTGGTCCTGTGTGCTCCTCTCCTCCTGGTCCTGTGTGCTCCTCTCCTCCTGGCCCTGTGTGCTCCTCTCCTCCTGGCCCTGTGTGCTCCTCTCCTCCTGGCCCTGTGTGCTCCTCTCCTCCTGGCCCTGTGTGCTCCTCACCTCCTTGGTCCTGTGTGCTCCTCACCTCCTTGGTCCTGTGTGCTCCTCTCCTCCTGGCCCTGTGTGCTCCTCACCTCCTTGGTCTTGTGTGCTCCTCACCTCCTTGGTCCTGTGTGCTCCTCACCTCCTTGGTCCTGTGTGCTCCTCTCCTCCTGGCCCTGTGTGCTCCTCTCCTCCTGGCCCTGTGTGCTCCTCACCTCCTTGGTCCTGTGTGCTCCTCTCCTCCTGGCCCTGTGTGCTCCTCACCTCCTTGGTCTTGTGTGCTCCTCACCTCCTTGGTCCTGTGTGCTCCTCACCTCCTTGGTCCTGTGTGCTCCTCTCCTCCTGGCCCTGTGTGCTCCTCTCCTCCTGGCCCTGTGTGCTCCTCTCCTCCTGGCCCTGTGTGCTCCTCTCCTCCTGGCCCTGTGTGCTCCTCACCTCCTGGTCCTGTGTGCTCCTCTCCTCCTGGTCCTGTGTGCTCCTCTCCTCCAGGCCCTGTGTGCTCCTCTCCTCCTGGCCCTGTGTGCTCCTCACCTCCTGGCCCTGTGTGCTCCTCTCCTCCTGGCCCTGTGTGCTCCTCTCCTCCTGGCCCTGTGTGCTCCTCTCCTCCTTGGTCCTGTGTGCTCCTCTCCTCCTGGTCCTGTGTGCTCCTCTCCTCCTGGCCCTGTGTGCTCCTCACCTCCTTGGTCTTGTGTGCTCCTCACCTCCTGGTCCTGTGTGCTCCTCTCCTCCTGGCCCTGTGTGCTCCTCTCCTCCTGGCCCTGTGTGCTCCTCTCCTCCTTGGTCCTGTGTGCTCCTCTCCTCCTGGCCCTGTGTGCTCCTCTCCTCCTGGCCCTGTGTGCTCCTCTCCTCCTTGGTCCTGTGTGCTCCTCTCCTCCTGGTCCTGTGTGCTCCTCTCCTCCTGGCCCTGTGTGCTCCTCACCTCCTTGGTCTTGTGTGCTTCTCACCTCCTTGGCCCTGTGTGCTCCTCTCCTCCTGGTCCTGTGTGCTCCTCTCCTCCTGGCCCTGTGTGCTCCTCTCCTCCTGGCCCTGTGTGCTCCTCTCCTCCTGGCCCTGTGTGCTCCTCTCCTCCTGGCCCTGTGTGCTCCTCTCCTCCTGGCCCTGTGTGCTCCTCTCCTCCTGGCCCTGTGTGCTCCTCTCCTCCTGGCCCTGTGTGCTCCTCTCCTCCTGGCCCTGTGTGCTCCTCACCTCCTGGTCCTGTGTGCTCCTCTCCTCCTGGTCCTGTGTGCTCCTCTCCTCCAGGCCCTGTGTGCTCCTCTCCTCCTGGCCCTGTGTGCTCCTCACCTCCTGGCCCTGTGTGCTCCTCTCCTCCTGGCCCTGTGTGCTCCTCTCCTCCTGGCCCTGTGTGCTCCTCTCCTCCTTGGTCCTGTGTGCTCCTCTCCTCCTGGTCCTGTGTGCTCCTCTCCTCCTGGCCCTGTGTGCTCCTCACCTCCTTGGTCTTGTGTGCTCCTCACCTCCTGGTCCTGTGTGCTCCTCTCCTCCTGGCCCTGTGTGCTCCTCTCCTCCTGGCCCTGTGTGCTCCTCTCCTCCTGGCCCTGTGTGCTCCTCACCTCCTGGTCCTGTGTGCTCCTCTCCTCCTGGCCCTGTGTGCTCCTCTCCTCCTGGCCCTGTGTGCTCCTCACCTCCTGGTCCTGTGTGCTCCTCTCCTCCTGGCCCTGTGTGCTCCTCACCTCCTGGTCCTGTGTGCTCCTCTCCTCCTGGCCCTGTGTGCTCCTCTCCTCCTGGCCCTGTGTGCTCCTCTCCTCCTGGCCCTGTGTGCTCCTCACCTCCTTGGTCTTGTGTGCTCCTCACCTCCTTGGTCCTGTGTGCTCCTCACCTCCTTGGTCCTGTGTGCTCCTCTCCTCCTGGCCCTGTGTGCTCCTCTCCTCCTGGCCCTGTGTGCTCCTCACCTCCTTGGTCCTGTGTGCTCCTCTCCTCCTGGCCCTGTGTGCTCCTCACCTCCTTGGTCTTGTGTGCTCCTCACCTCCTTGGTCCTGTGTGCTCCTCACCTCCTTGGTCCTGTGTGCTCCTCTCCTCCTGGCCCTGTGTGCTCCTCTCCTCCTGGCCCTGTGTGCTCCTCTCCTCCTGGCCCTGTGTGCTCCTCTCCTCCTGGCCCTGTGTGCTCCTCACCTCCTGGCCCTGTGTGCTCCTCTCCTCCTGGTCCTGTGTGCTCCTCTCCTCCTGGTCCTGTGTGCTCCTCTCCTCCTGGTCCTGTGTGCTCCTCTCCTCCTGGCCCTGTGTGCTCCTCTCCTCCTGGCCCTGTGTGCTCCTCACCTCCTTGGTCTTGTGTGCTCCTCACCTCCTTGGCCCTGTGTGCTCCTCTCCTCCTGGCCCTGTGTGCTCCTCTCCT
The DNA here is from genome assembly GCF_036321535.1 of Camelus dromedarius. Classification (NCBI taxonomy): domain Eukaryota; kingdom Metazoa; phylum Chordata; class Mammalia; order Artiodactyla; family Camelidae; genus Camelus; species Camelus dromedarius. The sequence continues at coordinate 22,174,641 of NC_087451.1, forward strand.
CCTTGGTCCTGTGTGCTCCTCTCCTCCTGGTCCTGTGTGCTCCTCTCCTCCTGGCCCTGTGTGCTCCTCACCTCCTTGGTCTTGTGTGCTTCTCACCTCCTTGGCCCTGTGTGCTCCTCTCCTCCTGGTCCTGTGTGCTCCTCTCCTCCTGGCCCTGTGTGCTCCTCTCCTCCTGGCCCTGTGTGCTCCTCTCCTCCTGGCCCTGTGTGCTCCTCTCCTCCTGGCCCTGTGTGCTCCTCTCCTCCTGGCCCTGTGTGCTCCTCTCCTCCTGGCCCTGTGTGCTCCTCTCCTCCTGGCCCTGTGTGCTCCTCACCTCCTTGGTCTTGTGTGCTCCTCACCTCCTTGGTCCTGTGTGCTCCTCACCTCCTTGGTCCTGTGTGCTCCTCTCCTCCTGGCCCTGTGTGCTCCTCTCCTCCTGGCCCTGTGTGCTCCTCACCTCCTTGGTCCTGTGTGCTCCTCTCCTCCTGGCCCTGTGTGCTCCTCACCTCCTTGGTCTTGTGTGCTCCTCACCTCCTTGGTCCTGTGTGCTCCTCACCTCCTTGGTCCTGTGTGCTCCTCTCCTCCTGGCCCTGTGTGCTCCTCTCCTCCTGGCCCTGTGTGCTCCTCTCCTCCTGGCCCTGTGTGCTCCTCTCCTCCTGGCCCTGTGTGCTCCTCACCTCCTGGCCCTGTGTGCTCCTCTCCTCCTGGTCCTGTGTGCTCCTCTCCTCCTGGCCCTGTGTGCTCCTCTCCTCCTGGCCCTGTGTGCTCCTCACCTCCTGGCCCTGTGTGCTCCTCTCCTCCTGGCCCTGTGTGCTCCTCTCCTCCTGGCCCTGTGTGCTCCTCACCTCCTGGCCCTGTGTGCTCCTCTCCTCCTGGCCCTGTGTGCTCCTCTCCTCCTGGCCCTGTGTGCTCCACTCCTCCTGGCCCTGTGTGCTCCTCTCCTCCTGGCCCTGTGTGCTCCTCTCCTCCTGGCCCTGTGTGCTCCTCTCCTCCTGGCCCTGTGTGCTCCTCACCTCCTGGCCCTGTGTGCTCCTCTCCTCCTGGCCCTGTGTGCTCCTCTCCTCCTGGTCCTGTGTGCTCCTCTCCTCCTGGCCCTGTGTGCTCCTCTCCTCCTGGCCCTGTGTGCTCCTCTCCTCCTTGGTCCTGTGTGCTCCTCTCCTCCTGGCCCTGTGTGCTCCTCTCCTCCTGGCCCTGTGTGCTCCTCTCCTCTTGGCCCTGTGTGCTCCTCACCTCCTTGGTCTTGTGTGCTCCTCACCTCCTTGGTCCTGTGTGCTCCTCTCCTCCTGGCCCTGTGTGCTCCTCTCCTCCTTGGTCCTGTGTGCTCCTCTCCTCCTGGCCCTGTGTGCTCCTCTCCTCCTGGCCCTGTGTGCTCCTCTCCTCCTGGCCCTGTGTGCTCCTCTCCTCCTGGCCCTGTGTGCTCCTCACCTCCTTGGTCTTGTGTGCTCCTCACCTCCTTGGTCCTGTGTGCTCCTCACCTCCTTGGTCCTGTGTGCTCCTCTCCTCCTGGCCCTGTGTGCTCCTCACCTCCTTGGTCCTGTGTGCTCCTCTCCTCCTGGCCCTGTGTGCTCCTCACCTCCTTGGTCTTGTGTGCTCCTCACCTCCTTGGTCCTGTGTGCTCCTCACCTCCTTGGTCCTGTGTGCTCCTCTCCTCCTGGCCCTGTGTGCTCCTCTCCTCCTGGCCCTGTGTGCTCCTCTCCTCCTGGCCCTGTGTGCTCCTCACCTCCTGGCCCTGTGTGCTCCTCACCTCCTTGGTCTTGTGTGCTCCTCACCTCCTTGGCCCTGTGTGCTCCTCTCCTCCTGGCCCTGTGTGCTCCTCTCCTCCTTGGTCCTGTGTGCTCCTCTCCTCCTGGCCCTGTGTGCTCCTCACCTCCTTGGTCTTGTGTGCTCCTCTCCTCCTGGTCCTGTGTGCTCCTCTCCTCCTGGCCCTGTGTGCTCCTCTCCTCCTGGCCCTGTGTGCTCCTCACCTCCTTGGTCTTGTGTGCTCCTCACCTCCTTGGTCCTGTGTGCTCCTCTCCTCCTGGCCCTGTGTGCTCCTCACCTCCTTGGTCTTGTGTGCTCCTCACCTCCTTGGTCCTGTGTGCTCCTCTCCTCCTGGCCCTGTGTGCTCCTCTCCTCCTTGGTCCTGTGTGCTCCTCTCCTCCTGGCCCTGTGTGCTCCTCTCCTCCTGGCCCTGTGTGCTCCTCTCCTCCTGGCCCTGTGTGCTCCTCTCCTCCTGGTCCTGTGTGCTCCTCACCTCCTTGGCCCTGTGTGCTCCTCTCCTCCTGGCCCTGTGTGCTCCGCTCCTGGTGTAAGTAGGTGGATTGTACTCCCTGGCCCTCACGCTAGTTCCTGACTGGATCTCTATCCAGGGTTTCTGGGTGTCTGTGTGCATCATGACACTTCCACATCCCTCACAGCCCTCAGTTCTCACCCAGTCCTCAGCCTGCACTCCCCACCACCCCGCTTGCAGGAGCTAGAGGAGAGCCTCAAGACCGGGTCCACGGCCCGACAGAAGCTGGGAGTCAGAGCAGCAGCTGCAAGAGTGTCGGCACACGAAGTCCCCACGTGCAGTAAGGGTTGGACCCCGAAACCCACTTGTAGGTGTGTCCTTAGAACACAAAACCCCCGCTGTCTGGTGGCAGTTGGCTTCACAGCTCAGCTCATAAAATCTGACTCACCTGATGCTTTGCCGAAGAGTGTTTTTAAAGCTGTTACAGTACTGGGAAATAAACAAAAAATAAGGCTGTTTCTTATTCATCTTGAACACTTGTGAAAAAGGAAATTGTTGAGAAGAGATCATTAGCGGCGTGAAGGAAGGTGAGCATCCCAGTGGCCGCGAGCAGGACTGTCCCGGCTGGTCTGGGGTCCTGGAGCACCTCTGTGCCACGGGTCCCTGTGGCAGTCTGGGAAAACTCTGGGTTCCTCCCACAGTGGTGTTTCTGAGCGCATGAAGTAGAATGCATACAATCACAAGGGAAACAGTTCTATTGAAATACATCTCTGATCCCAGGATGAGAACCTCCAGTGGCTGCTTTCCCTTTTGAGGTTTGCTTGAAGGTCTAACACTGGCCATGGGTGCCTTCACAGATCTGAGTATAGGGAAAGGAGATGGCCTGGAGAGGTTTCCTCAGGCGACTGGGAAGACACACTGCAGAGAAGAGAGGGATGGTGTGGTTACAAGGGCATCCGTGTGAACCCCGAAAACATTCTGCTCAGTGAAAGCGGCAGACACAAAAGGTCACGCACCGCATGATAGCGTGTGTGTGAAACGTCCAGGATAGGTGAATCCACAGGCACGGAAAGCAGACAGGCGGTTGCTGGGAACTGCAGGAAGCAGGGAATGGGGAGGGACTGCTAATGGACACGGGGCTTCCTTTTGGGGTGAAGAAAGTGTTTTGGAACGAGACAGAGTTGATGGTTGCACAGCACTGGGAATGGACTGTGCCATTGACTTGTGTGCTCTCAAATGGTTAAGTTATGTGACTTTTACTCCAATTTTAAAAAAGTGGGTGTGGGGGGATATAGCTCAGTGGCAGAATGCGGGCTTAGGATGCACGGGGTCCTGGGTTCAATCCCCAGTGCCTCCGCTAACAACAACAACAACAAAGGTATATGTGCTTGCAGTGAAAAAGATTACTTGTAGAAGAATTAAATGAGCTGAGAGAGGCCAACAGAGACAGAAGAGGGAGGGTTTGGTGGGCACAGGCTCCCAGGGGGACAGGGCCGAGGGCTTGCTCCCAGGCCTCCCAGGGCACCAGCAGGCAGGCGGGAAGTGGGGGTGGTTGGCAGCAGGGGAAAGGTGGGCACCTGCAGTCCTTTGCAAGCTGGGCATTGGTCCACAAGTGGTGACAGTGATGAGAGGAGAGGAGAAGGTGCTCAGTGGGGCTGGCGTGGGGCCCGGTTGGGGACGCACAGAAGTGCAGCAAGCGGGGACCTATTAACGTGAGTGAAGGAGTATGGAGGCTACTGACTGAAATACAAATAATTGGTGGCAGAAATTTGGTTTAGGTGAACATACTGAAAAACAGAGGATCGCAGGGGTGGAATTTCTGCTGCTGTTCTTCCATCAAGAAAAAATAAATAAAAAGACTATCAGGACTTTAGGAAAGCCTGCTTCCAGAAATAAGCACACAGACAGAAAAGCGCTCCTCAGGGGGATTTGGGTCTTGCATTTGTTGGAGTTGTGTCCATCCTTGGAGTGAGCCCCTGTGGAGTCCATCCCAGCCAAGGGCGCATGCTTCCACTCTGAGCACATGTGGCATTTCTTCACCGCCAGGTGCCCATCCCAGTGACCCCCATGCTGGATCCCCTGAAGATGCTGACAGATGATGCCGACGTGGCTGCCTGGCAGAATGAGGGCCTCCCCGCGGACCGCATGTCCACGGAGAATGCCACCATCCTCCTCCACTGCGAGCGCTGGCCGCTCCTGGTGGACCCTCAGCTGCAAGGCATCAAATGGATCAAGAACAAGTACGGCGCAGCCCTCCGGGTCACCCAGATTGGTCAGAAGAGGTAGGTGGCTGCACATAAAACTTCCCACTTTGCCACTTAGGTTGAGGAAAAAAAATGTTATGAGTGGGTTTTAAACCCCAGTGGATTGTTTCTACGCTCCTGATCCCCCCATGAATCTTCTCGAGTTTGTCCTCTCATTTCAGGAACCATCTCAAGGAGAGATGCTTGGGTACTGAGTCTCTGCTCTTCTTCCCCGTTAGAAATCATATGCATCACTTCTCACCCCATCCCCAAGTCCTTTCTCCGCCAGCCCGGGGCATTCATCCACCTGCCTCTCCTGGAATACTTCCTGCCTCCCAGCCTCTCCCACTGTCAGGCATCGCTGTGTTTTGAGGTCTCTCTCACACTCAGCCGAAAGCTGCCTCCCTCAGCTCTCTTCTAACTGTTGCTCCGACCTCTGCCCCGGAGCCGCATGGAAGAGGCCTAAACTCTCTCTCCTGAGGGGCCACCAGACATTGGCAGAGGGCTGCTTAGCAGCTGAGGTAGTTAGGAGACCTTCAGAGCCCTTTGTCCAGCCACGAGTCCATGTGGGGCGTTACTGCACACGTCGAGGGACGGGAATGACGGAGTGTGTCATCCGCCACAGTCATCTAATCCTCGCCTTCCCTTCAAACTGTGATTAAAATACTCCTTTCTAACTGACCAATAACTGCGTGCTAGGCAGAAGTTTGTTCTTTTTGCTCATTCTTACATCTCTAGTGCTGAAAATAGTGCCTGACACCTAGTAATTATTTCTCTGTTCAAGTCCACTGACTACCTTTCTGTTGAGCAGTCTTCTAGATTTGTTGTGTAGTATTTGAATATGGGTATTACATTGTGTATAACACGTGCTAAGACTGTTAAGTATAGTCTCCCTTGAATGAATGAATATGTGTCCAAGTGTGTCGTTGGCGTTTAAATTTTGTGCGGTTTGACATACTACACTTTTTGGGGGGCAAGGTTTGTTACACATTTCCTCTATAAATCAGTGCTTCGAAAAGTCTTTTTTCTCTCCAGAAATTATATAAATATTCACCTAGATTTTTAAGGTTTTTTATGGTTTTCTTTTTACACTGAAATACAATCACCTGAAATATATTTTAGGGTACTCTATAACGTACAGACCTAATTTTCATTTTTCAAGCAGTTAGCCTGTGTTCCAATACCATTTATTAAATTCTCCATCTTTTCTCCGATTAATTAGAGATTACATTTTACTCTATATTAAATTATGTTATTAGAGTCTTTACTCTTTTGTATTTATATAATACTATACCAGCCTTTAATTGTTTAGTTTTATATTTAGTAACATTTATTGTCTCAAAGTAGTCTATCATAGTAAAAAAAAAGGGTACCTCAATAAATAAGTAAATAAATAAATAAAATTGCATTTTGTAGTTTGTCCCTATTTCTAAAAGATACATCAGATCACTTAAATACCATTTTAAGTAGAGAAAAATGTGCCACTGAAGTCATCCCAGAGGGCTGTGTCTCCAAGTTTACCCTTGTGCTGCAGAGGCACGGCTGTCTTATTAAATTGCCTCTGAGTCTGTGCTTTGCCACAGGCTCACCTGCCCCACTTTCTCCTCAGCTACCTTCAAACCGTAGAGCGTGCCCTGGAAGACGGAGATGTGGTGCTGATTGAAAACCTGGAAGAGTCCATCGACCCTGTGCTGGGACCGCTGCTGGGGAGAGAAGTCATTAAGAAAGGACGGTGAGAGTCAGCTGCACTGCCGGTCCTCTCCGAGGAGCCGGTTCACGGCCCCTGGTGGAGCCTGGACAGACCTGCTCTTCCGAGAACGTCCTCTCCTCAGTTCGCCTCAAAGAGCTCCCCCGAAGCACACCTTTCAGTCTTCCAGAAGCAGAATATTAAGCTGCCCTGGTGTCCGAGGGAAAGTTTTCTGGAACAGCTTCCAACAGCCAACTCATTAGCTCGCTTCAAAATGGCCACAGTGCACCAGCTGGAGGAGCTTTAGAGGGAAAGCGGTCAAAAAGCAGGCTGACTTCTAACCGTGAGCGTTTTATTGACACCAGTCATCTGAGTTCTGAGAACTCAACTGTGTCGATTGGATGAGCCTGTGTTGCTTTGGGTGCTGGTCGCTGACCAGGGCTCAGCAAGGGTCTGCCAGGAGGAGGAGGGGGAGGAGGGGGGGGAAGGGAGGGACAGCTGTCAGGAAGGGCTGCGTGGACTCGGGAGCCTCACCCACCGCCCAGGCCGTCGCTCACCTTCGCATATCCTTCGGGTGTGCTTATTCACTTAATTAGCCATTTCCACCCATAGAAGCGATGCTTCATCAGCCAAGAGAAAATGTAGGCCCTACTGCTACCCCGTAAGTCGCCTTTGTGCAAGAAAGGTGCCCTTCCCTGCAAACGCTTTACCGCCATCTGCTGGAACTGTTTCATGATGTGCTAATCTATGCGGCCGCAGAGTGACCGGCTCTCCCTCCAGCCGTGCCTACAAAATCAAACGTGGTGACTGTGGGAGAAAGTCTGTCACCCTCCACCCCTGCTCCCCACATGAGGGCAAACGGGGATCCTAGGGCTCAGTCTGTACACGCTTGGGAGGAGCCCATCTGAATACGATGACGTTTGCTATGATCTTGCAAAAAAAAAGAAAAATCTATGGTCTGTCCCTGACCAGACCTCCAAGCAAGGCACCGCACCTTCACATGAGCCTTTGTGTTCCAGGTTCATTAAAATCGGAGACAAAGAGTGTGAGTACAATCCTGAGTTCCGGCTCATCCTTCACACCAAGCTGGCCAGCCCTCACTACCAACCCGAGGTGCAGGCTCAGGCCACCCTCATCAACTTCACCGTGACCAGGGCCGGCCTGGAGGACCAGCTGCTGGCCGCCGTGGTCAGCATGGAGAGGCCAGACCTGGAGCAGCTTAAGGTGCGTCGGGTACCCACCAAGGAGGGGAGGAAGAAGACGCTCTGTCACCAGCCCCTGCCATGCGCCCCACTCTGGGAGGGCTGGGGGCTGCTTTTTCAGAAGCTGAGCAGCGTGGGTTCTGCCAGAGCTTGGAGGAGTGTCACCACCATCTAGCCACCTGGAGCCCCATGGTAGGAACGCAGGATGGAGCAGGTCACGAAACAGGAGGTACAGGGCAGCAGGGGAACCCACACGCTCACCCGGGAGCAGGCCAGGCGTGGCCGTCTGGGGACATGCTGGGGCCAATGTGAGGGACTCTCGTCACACAGGTTCACGTGTCTAAGTCCACAGCTAAGTGGGGTCAGTTCTACCAGGGCAGCAGAAACAGCTTCACCCACATTAGGATAGATAGAATCTTAGTCAGCTTGGGCTGCCGCCACAAAGTACTGTAGACCAAGTGGCTTGAACAACAGACACTTCTCTCTCAGTCCAGAAGCTGAAAGTTGGAGATTGGAGGCCGGCGTGGTTGGTTTCTGCTGAGACCCCTCTTCCTGGCTTGTAGGCGGCTGCTGTCTCACCATGTGCTCTCAGACCTCTTCCTTGTGTGCAGAGAGAGCACGCTCTCTGGTACCTCTGCTTATAAGCACACGAATCCCACCACGAGGACCCCATCCTCATGACCTCATTTAACCTTAGAGGCCCCACCTCCAGCACAGTCGCATGGGGGGTTAGGGCTCCAACATAGGAATTTGTGGGGGCACAGTTTTGTCCACAGCAAGCTGTATCCTTTGTCACCCTCTCCTTAGACATGATTAGATTATAAAAGCAGGGCGATGTTAGAGAGCCAGGGGGCTTAGACTTGGGAGATCAAAACAAGGTTCTATGAGGAGGTGACATGAGCTGATTCCTAAACAATCTGAGAGCTTCCAGCACAGAGCGCTCCTGCAGAGAGAAGAGTGTGTCCTGGCTGTCGGGGAGGATGGAGTCACGTGTTCTTAGGAGACAGAAGATAGGCCGGGGTGGTTGTGACTGGAGCCTCCGAGAGGAAAATTGTTCTTGCCACAAACCCAAAAGCAATAATCCCAGGCTGTACAAGAGCAAAGAAACCACGGCTGCCCAAAGTTACATGTGGGCCCCCCACCCCCACCCCAAAAAGAGAGCGAGAGCGCCCAGTGCTTTAGGGTAAGGAGTCTAACCATCAGAAAGGGGAGATGAGGCAGGAGCTGCTTGAGGAGGGCAGGGTAGAGCTCAGTGGCAGAGCTCATGCTTAGCATGCCTAGGGTCCAGGGTTCAATCCCCAGCACCTCCATTAAAAATAAATAAGTAAACCTAATTACACCCGCCACAAAAATATTCAAGCTTTGCTTGGATACCAATGCCCCAGTCCAGGGATGCTCTTGTCCAAACCGTGTAGAACAGTTTCTAGTTGTCTTTTTAAGGCCATCTGTAGGAGAGCTCTTCCCTTTAGGGGCAGTTAAGTGGTGGTGGAGAGAACCCTTCAGAGAGCTCAAACTTGACCCTACCCTCTAACTAGTCCCAGAAATAAGTTCCATTTAGTGACCTGACCGTGTACCAGCACTGTGTCATGCACTGCAGAGCACCCACATGCACAGGGACAGGGTTAACCCAGCTGAGGTTACTGAAGTATTAAGGGGAAACACAGCCCAGGGTCATGTGACTGGTAATTGGCGCCACTGGGATTCAGTTCATCTGCTGAACTCACCTGCTCGCCGTCCCAGGCACTCTGATCTCCTCCCTCCAGTTTGCTATCCCTAAGGGAAGGGACGCCAGCCCCATAATCCTTTATGTATTCAGCTGACCCCAAGAACAGGATGCTCTGGGCTCCTATACCTGACTCTCCCTTCTTTGATACTTGCAGTCAGATCTCACGAAGCAGCAGAATGGGTTCAAAATCACCCTCAAAACGTTAGAAGACAACCTGCTCTCCCGCCTCTCCTCAGCCTCCGGGAACTTCCTGGGAGAAACGGCCTTGGTGGAGAGCCTTGAGGTCACCAAGCAGACTGCTGCAGAAATTGAGAAAAAGGTAAGTCCTGGCAGCCAGGGCTGGGAGGCAGAGGCCCTCCTCCTGGTCCCTGAGTCCAACTGCAAGGAAAAAAAGAAATCAGTGCAACATGTGGCTCTGCCATCTTCCTAAGTTTCTTCTGGAAAATCCAGCTAGGAGGATTCCTGAAGTGCCTGCCTCATCCTGCATGGCGGAGCCCCCACCTCCTGGGAGATGCCCTGGGCAGTTCGACTCCACCAGTGGTTGACGAGCACTTAACGTCTGTGCGGGGCCTCATGTTCCGTACAGGGGTGCTCACCCGAGCCAAATGGATCTGAGAGTCTGTGGAATCGCCCTGAAGCTGAGGAATCACACTGTTGTACAACTTGACAGGCGCAGGCCTGAGAAAACCCACAGCCTACAGAGATCCCACAGGTCTGGTTCTAATGAGAAAACTTCAGTGACTCCCAGGAATCTCAGCTCTCAAAAAACGGCATCACCCTGCAAAACGGCTTAGTATATAGTCCCCTCCTTCATTTCACAGCTGTTGGGAGACCTTTCCTCCCCACTGTGGGGCTGGGAGCCAGGCCCGCCCCTCACGCTCCCCAGCAGACTGTGGAACCGGCGCAGGCCCTTTCAGGTTATCAGGCCTGTGCTCGGACCAGGGGAGTAACTCAGATGCTGGTTCTGAGCAGGGTCTGCTTGTCTGTTAACAGTGCCCGGGAGCAATACACCTTTGAAGGAATACCTTTATTGTCCAGATACCGGGATTTCTCCAAATATGAGAAAAAAGGGTTTGTTCCAGGTGGGGACAAGTTAGGGAAAATGAAAAGGAATGATGGGAAGGCAGGTAAACCAGGTCATACCCATGCTGGGATAACAGACAGCTAAGGTTGGAGTGAGCAGCTGAAAGGAGGAAGGTGCAGCCTTGTCTCCACGACTGCTGTGTGACCACCAGGCTTTACTGCGGGTTCTCATCGCCTCCGTGTCTCTAGAGAGGGGCGTGCGGAGTCTGTGAAACACTCACAGCAGAAGTTCCACTGCCTTGGGCAGGAGAGATGGGGAAACAGACCCCAATGCACACAGAGGCGAAGGTCAGAGACGGAATCGACCGTGTCTGTCTCTTCTCCCTGCTTCCTCCTGTCTTCTTTCTTTACCCTTCTCTTTCACATCGAAGAACAATTACTGAGTGTCTGCTGTGTGCCAGGCATTGTATGAAGCCCTTTGTTGAGTAATGGACCGCTGCTTATTTTTCTAACAGGTGCAGGAGGCCAAGGTGACCGAAGTGGAGCTCAACGAGGCCCGGGAGCACTATCGGCCAGCCGCCGCCCGAGCCTCTCTGCTCTACTTCGTCATGAGTGACCTCAGCAGGATCCACCCAATGTACCAGTTTTCGCTCAAGGTGACTCACACCTGGAGATTTTGCATAATCCCAATAAAGCAGCATAGCACAGCCAGCATGGCTCTCCCTCCATGAGAGCCTGTCCATGTACTTCGTTAGATCCTTAAGATCAGACTCAGGAGAACAGCTACACTGCCCTATCTAATATGACTCAGTGCTTGGGGCTCAGTGATCTGGCCGGAGCTGAAGGCGATGCCACAGCAGGTGTTGGCCTCTGTTGCTCAGTCAGTGCACGTGACATAGAGCAGGCACACCGCTTGCTGCACATGTGGAAGAGGACACCAAGAAATACCAGAAGTGACCCCTGCCCCCAAAGAGCTTAAAATATCAAAGGGGTGATCAAATGTGCGTGTCATTTGTATCAGTTAAAACCAAAGCAGGCCATAGTAATGGTCCAACTTTAAGGTACTTTCCTGATTTCCCTAATATCCTCAAAGCAACTGCTTCACAGTTGCTGAAATATTTCTAAAATCAAAGACGTTAACAAATTGTAAGTACTCACCAAACTTATCTAGGTCATGAAAAAATGAAGACCTATATATTTTAAGTACGTCTCTGAGAGTGTGATAAGGCTTTCTCCTAAAGACCAGAACTGGAGAGGCGTTGGGGTGGGGGAGAATTTCTGAACAACTTCTGTGGTTTAGCCTGACAAACAGAGAGGACACACACACACACACACACAACACAGCACACACCTCATCTGTGAAGCTCAGCTGCTGTCTGGAGGCCAAGGTGTAGGGCTGAGAAATCAGAGGGCCTCCAGGACCTGGAACACATTCAGCTGGAGCCAAACCCCATCCCACAACTCAGAGTCTCTGCAGATTAAATGAACTGCGTTTGTAATATTTTGTGTTTTTAAAAGAAATCCAATACTTGGCATTCTAGTCAGGTCAAAGCAGCATATGAAAGAACTATAAAATATGGAACAATAGTATAAAAGTTAGCACCGTAAGCCTAGTAACTACAGGCTCACGTCCCTAGTCCTGAGAGTAGCTGGACTCTCCCGCAGTGACTAGTCCTGAAAAATGGAAAGTAGATGAAGCCCATGGAAATGTGTGTTCAGCAAAACAGAGGGAAAACTGGAAGTCTGCACAGCCGAAAACTAAGAAGTTCTGATCATGTCTTGATTTTTATTTTCTTTAATGATTCATTCTATTCATGTCACATTCAAAATGCAGCATTCCTAGTATTAATCTTTATAATTAGTCTATATCTAAGTTTAAAACAATGAAAAACTGAATGTGTAGTTCATACAATGTAACTAAATCAGATTATGCTCCCACCATTACAGGAAGGGTCCACGAGAGAGAAAGGACATGTAAGTGGACTCATCAAATGTCTGCAGAGTTACTAGAAACAAAAACAAACAACAGCTGATATCCTGATCATTTCCAAAAGGAAAAGTGATTTAAAATATTCCGAGTGCCTGTTATGTATAAGGGTCTCTTATAATCAGCAAAGTTGTACGAGATACTGATTTCTGCCACCAAGAATTTTATAATCTAGTGGGGAGAACCATCAGTCATAACTGGTTATTGTTTCCAACAAAACTTGTTGGATTTAATGTAATTATTTTGGCCACTGGACATTTATTTTTCACTGACCAAAACTGTAGGCTCTTCTCTCTGTGCCCCATAGCTTTGCCCACTTTGGGACACTGTGATCATTTATATGAGCAAACTAAGACAAGAGTTTTCTTGTTGCCACTGTCCCTTCTTGGCAGGTTCTGCTGGGAAGACGTTTCTGTGACGGGCAGATTGTACTATCTGTCACAGGTAAGACTACTCGCCATGTGCAGAGAGCTGTGTGAACTCCCAGTGTCCTGCCTCTTGCCCCCAGGCCTTCAGTGTCGTCTTCCGGAAGGCTGTGGAGAAGGCTGCTGCCAACGAGAGCCTCAGGGAACGAGTGGCCAACCTAACAGACAGCATCACCTTCTCTGTGTACCAGCACACCGCCCGCGGGCTCTTCGAGTGTGATAAGCTGACCTATCTTGCCCAGCTCACCTTTCAGGTAAGAGTGGGTTGAAGAAATTCCCAGGAAACAGGCCATTTTATAGTGCCCAAACAGCAGGTGTACAGAAACTTTCTTTTTTTGAGGTCAGTTCCCATAGTCTGTGAAGACTTGAGCTCTAAGCAGAGGCGTCAGACAAGAAGGTCCGCTGTCAAACCCACTGCCCTCACCGCTGTCCCACTTGTGGCAGACACGCTTAATCAATCGTGCTTTTACTTGGGGATCCTGGATGATCTAGGCTCTTCCTCAGTGTAGCCCTTAAGCAGCCTCTACCTCTCAACCCAAACTACCACTGAGGATGAAACTGGACGGTCCTACCAATAACTCGATACTTTTTGAGAAGCAGTAAGAGCTTTGTTAGAGTAACCCTCATTATTTACCTTCAAGGTTAGTGTCCCAACCTTCCCCCGAATAAGGAATTGCAGATTTCTTTCTATAGCCATAGCAGCCGTGGCCTGAGAAAAGTCCTTAAGAACTCTGATTCTCAAGGGCTTGGGTGCATCACGGCTGCCGGTTAATGAGAAACCCTTGTCTTCTGCTTATTCTCGCCATCAAAAAACCATGAAAATTTATTTCCTTACAATTATCTTTCTAATCATTGAGGATTGGAATTTTTTCCCGTATATAAATTAGAAGCACAGACTAGACTATCCTGCAGGCCTCTTCCCATTCTGACAGTCCAGTAGTCTACGATCACTTCTGCGCTGACTGTTTCAAAGCCTAAATTCACGGAGGAGTGTTAGCGTGGCTCATCCCTCTCACCCTGTGTACACCCCTCTCCAGCCCAGATGGCAGCTCAGCCATCACCAAAAGGACTTGAGCCCCAGCGTGGACGAATTTCCCTCCTGTCACTCATTTCCCCTAAACCCCAAGATACTTCCACCCCTGGCTTTCACTCTACCCTCATAAACATCCCAGCCTCATTTTACAAGGACCCCTTCACCTCATCTGCTATTTCTAGCCTTTCTCCGTAAAGACTTTTCCTCAAACTAACCAAATTATTTTTTCTTAGTGAGTATTCCCACCTGTAACTTCTCAGCAGAGAACACCTTATGCAGGGGGAAGAACAATCTCCTGAGCACCTCTCAGCAGGAATTACTAGCTCTAACCAAGCCACATGCTTCACCTCCCCTGCACGCCCCTTAATAACTCCCACCTGGGCCTCTGCACTTTCCACTGCCTCCCCCCCAAGGAAGCCTGTCTAAATCTGCCATCTCTTGGCTTCTCCAAAACCCAATTCAAAACCCCTTACAGAAAGTTGAGTCAGACCTACCCCCACCCCTGTTTGCTGGCCACTCCCTATTCTGAAACCCGCCAGCGGGGCTGATTCACATGCGCACTTCTATACATTCATCTGTGTGTGTCATCTCTTCAGTTAGATTGCAGGCATATGCTTCATGGCATTTATGATTGATCCATAAAGCCCTTGCTTACCAAGATTCACTGGGTGCATTTAGGTCACGCTGATACCTGGGGTGCAGACAGAGGCACCCAGAGGCGATCTGCACAGATACGCACTTTGTCCCACTCCCCTCTCTTTCAAAAACCAAAACTGATGGGCAAGCTCTAGTGTTAGAAGGAGCCATCATGATGCTGAGTGACAACCCTGAAGGTCTCCAGGACCCTGTGACCGCCACCAGCTAAAGAAATCAGTGCTGTCTTTCCACATTGCAGATTCTCCTCATGAACCAGGAAGTCGGTGCAGCAGAGCTGGATTTTCTGCTTCGCTCTCCAGTGCAGACAGGCATCCCCAGTCCCGTGGAGTTCCTCTCCCGTCAGGCCTGGGGTGGCATCAAGGTCAGTGCCAGTCCCTAGGGAACAAAAAGTCAAGTCCTCCTCTCCTGGAGTTCTCTCCTGGCACTTGTCCCAGGAAGTCAGCAGGACTCTTGTGGGGGCTCACCATGAGCTATGTTAACATCAGTGCGCCCCTCGGCCTGCACCCCTACAGCAGAGCTCCCCTTCCCGGGCCTCCTGGGAAGGCCTGGCAGAGGAGGAGAAGGTGCGTGCTCATCTGAGGGCTCTGCCTCCGGGATGCAAGGGAACAGCAGCATCCTGTGGGTGTCTCTGACTCGGCTGCCACGCACGGGGCTGGGGCGCGGGCTCCTCTGCGGGGCCCTGGGCTGGGTGCAGAGGCTGCACTGGCACTTCCACGAAACGGGCAGATGCCAGGGCTCTGCCCAGGCATCCGTCTCCATGGGAATCGTGACAGCCTCAAGGCAGGGGACTCACTCCAGCCTGGGATTCTCAGCCGTTAATAAGGGCTCACATTTATTGAACACCTTAGAAGTGCATTACCTTACTGTATTCTCATGGTCACCTGGGCAACAGGTATTATTTGTTCCCATTTAACGTATCAGGAAACTGAGGTCATGCCTCTTTTAAGTAGCACATCCGGGAGTTGAGTTCTGGTCTGTCTGGTGGTAAAGCCAGGGTTTTTTTTTTCCGCCTTGTTATTCAGCTTAGTTTAGTTGGATTCTGTGAACATTGACTAGATCACCACTGTGGGCCCTTTCATCAGGGACCGTGCCTGCATTCACAGGGCCTGACGTGGTGCTGAGCAGTAAGCGTGCACTGGGTGAACACCAGCACCAGAGTCCAGACTTGCTCCCCAGGTGAGCAGCTGCCCAGTCCCCACCGAGATGAGCCCCCGGCAGGTGTGAGGACCAGCATTGGCACAAAACGAATCTCATTTATGATCTTGCGTTTGTTGTCTTTTATACGTGTTTGGTACCAGGAAGAAGTCTGAGTCTGGAGTAATATGATTGGCTCTGTCTCTCATAATTCTATTTTTTACTGATTTTTTTTGAGATAATGATTATAAGAAATAAGAGATTATCCTTTGTACCTCATTTCCCCCAGAGTCCCGTCTAACATTTCCGTTGCATAATATCACATCCAGGAAGTTGACATTGATACAGTTCGCTACTGTCTTCTCATTTCACCTGTGTTTCATGCATATGTGTGTGTGTGTGTGTGTTTAGTTTTATCATGTGAAGATTTGTGTAATCACCACCACAGTCCAGATCCAGAAAACTCCATCTGGTGTATATGTCGCCCCGTTATAGCCATAACAGCCTCCCTGCTCCGATCCCTAATGCCTGGCCACCACGAATCTGTTCTCCATTTGTATAATTTTCTCATTTCAAAGATGTTATATAAATGGAATTACACTGTATGTAACTTTGGGGACTGGCTGCATCACTCAGGGTAACTCCCTTGAGATCCATTCTAGTTGATTTACTTCATAACAAAAGCCCAGCACTTAATCATTTAAATGCATGCTGTCCTCTTCAAAGGAGTCATCCTGGGAAATTTGAGGCTAATTTCATTCATGCTACCATTGCCCAAAATGTTTTTCTAACTTTTTTTTTTTTTCAGAGTCTGTAGCTCTTCTTTTAATCATCTTTAGGGCTATTATCTAAATCAAGAGTCACCAAACTTTTTCTGTACAGGGCCACAAAGAAAGTGTTTAGGCTTTGAGGGCCAGACTCCATCACAACAATTCAGCTCTTCCAGGGTTGCACACAGTAGGTAAGCACGTGGAAATGGCTGAGTTCCAATAAAACTTTATTTACAAACGCAGGTGGTGGGCCAGATTGTCCCTGAAAGCTGCAGTTTGCTAATCGCCAATCTTAATAATAAAGGTGTGACTTGAATTTTATATATTAACTTCATCTATCATTGTGAAGCCCATCCGGCAGATGAGAAGGGGAGTAACATGTTGAGAAAGAAACTAGGGGGCGCACCATTCATGACACCAGTCAAAACCACAAAGTTACAAAATGCCTAAGACTGATTACAGTAAGTGCAGACCATCTGTGTGGAAAACCATCGGCCTTTCAAGGCTACATAAGACAAGACATGAATGAAGAGACACACTCTAGATCAGCACTGTCCAAAAGAAATGTAATGCATGTCACACGTCATTTAAATTTTTCTATTAGCCACATTAAAAATGCAAAATGAAAAAAATATAAAATTAAATGAATGAAAGAAATTTTAATAATGTATTTTCTTTAACCTAATATGGCCAAAATATTACCATTTTAATATGTAGTTGCTACAAAAATCATTAATGAGATATTTCACATTTTTGTAATAAATCTGAATTCTGATGTGTATTCCCTTACAGCACATCTCAATTCAGATACTAAATCTTCATCAGAAATACTTGATTTGAATTTAGATTTTATAAAATTTAGAGTTAAAAGAGTTGATTCATATACCCAAATTGTTTCAAGCTTATTTAATGGTTCTCAAATTACTAAAGCAAATTCCAGTTTCTAAACTTAAATTTTAAAATAATTAAAAGTAAATACAAATAAAAATCCTGTGTTGCAGTCACACTGGCCATGTTTCATTAGCTCAGTACTCACAGTGGTCGGTGCTGCCTTGCTGGACCGTACAGCCCCAGAGTGTGAGGATAATGACTCACAGTCTGACGCCCTTATGGGAGATAAATTCTGGAAAGCACTTCTGAATGAGCCCATTTGCAGAACTGGAGCAGCAATGGACAGGAACTAGTGAACACAGGCTCTGGAGTCAGACATCCCTGGGTGTAAGTTCAAGTTTGAGTGTGTGTGGTCTGTGACATGTGGTCTGAGACATTGTTTCCTTATTTGCAGGATGGCTCCCCCCACACCTTCCTCACAGGGCTCTGTGGACACATCAACGCCCAGTCAGTGGAAGCTGATTGTGGTCGTGGTTGTGGCCGCTGTATCTGTCTCCCAGCACTGCCTTAACAAAGCGCCACGAGCCGGGTGGCTTAAAACAGACATTTATCCCCTCAGAGTCTTGGAGGCTAGACGTCTGAAATTAAGGTGTTAGCAGGTTATGCTCCCCCCTAAAACCTCAAGAAGATCCTTTCTTGCCTCTTCCAGCCTCTGGTATCTCCAGACATTCCTTGATTTGTGGCAGCCTCCCCCCACCCTCTGCCTCCGTCTCCATGGTCCTTTCACGGTCACCCTCCCTCTGTGTGTCTCTGCGTCTCTTCTCTTCTCATAAGAACATCAGTCATCTTGGATCAGGGCCCACCCTACTGACCTCATCTTGACTTGATCACATCTGCAAAGAGCCTGCTTCCAAATAAGGTCCCCTTCGCAAATCTGGGAGGTTAGCTCTTTAACATACCTTCTGGGGGGACACGATCCGCTTCCCACAGTTATGATTATTAATTTCCCACCTGTAAGGTGTACATACACTGCGGCTGACAGGGTCGTGCCTGATGGAGTCTGCCCAAGGAAGGAAGAACTTTGAGGAACTGTGAGTCGCCCAGTTGGGCCGCGTCCAGTTGTCTTTCTCTGCCTTGTCCCCTAAAGCCCTCTGCAGCAAAAGCCATAGAGAGGAAGTGATTCAAAAGCGCTCTTTACTGCTTTCAATTTACGGAGCTCAATTCAAAAGCTACTGTGCAATTTGGTTTCTTTCCTCTTCTCACAAAATGGATTGTTTGCTTTGCTTTGCTTCACTCTGCTTTTCTGCTTTGTTTTGTGGGCAAAGCTCATCTGGCTGTTCAAAGGCTTTTGCGAACAAGTGAAGCTCTATTTCTCTCTCTCTGAGTTTTGTTATGTGGAGCCGCACAGTCCAGCCCCATCAAACCAGGCGCATCCGGGCCGTGAGCAGGTGCCACACCACGCAGAGTGCGTGCCTGGTGCTGTGCCTTTGACAAGTACTCTTTTTAAGTGTTCGGTTGGATTTTTGCCTAAAGAAACAAAAGTACAATTGAATGGGACATGATAAAACAAAATATTTTAAAAACATCCAGTCTGATGAGGAAGATTGATTGTCTTGTCTCCCCAGAAGAACTAATGAGCAGGTAATGAATGAACTCTGTAATAAAACACTGCTTTTATTGGTAGCCTCTGTAAGGATTTATAAAGTCTCATCAAATGTTGAAGTTTAAGGTGATGGGCATGTTCTGTCCTTCACTGGAAAATCTCATCAGCAGTGCACGGCGCTGTTAGCCTTTGGAAAGGGCCCTCACTCCTCCTCCGGATGCCCATTTAGCACAGCTGTACTTTGCTGCACCATCCGATGTAATTAGGTTAATTAGTCATTTCCATTTAGCTTATTAGAAGGCTAGAAATCCCTTTCCCTCATTTGGAAGATTAAATGTTGCAATTGTGTTCAACCCAGAGCCTCAAGAAAGCGGGTTTCAGATGCAGCCATGGCAGCTGGGAGCCCTGATCATGGTGTAATTTCCGCAGTTTTGTGGTGACACCAGAGGGGGTAATGGGACTGCAGGAGGGTTAATGGCGACACAAGCTGGGAAGAGGGGCTAAAATGCCTCTGAAAAGAAGATGAGGGTTCATTCCTCGGCACAGAGAGAAATAATTACCGCGGCTGCAGCATTGCTTAGCCTGTCAAGGGTCCTCCTGCTGGCTGCCCAGCTGTCAAACTTTATTAATGGAGCGTTTCGGAAGTGCTGGCCGCCCCTAGGCCCAAGGCACACAAAGATGGCTCAGAAAGCTCTTGCCCACAGGGAACTCTCAGTCTTGCGGGAGTGACAGACTAGCACACCAGCGACTGCAATTCGGTAGCTAGAAGAGCTTCCGGAAAGCACCGGGAGGGGCTCGGCAGTCGGCAGAGCGCTCGCATCTGCGTTAGAGCGTGGACCACGTGGACAATGATGACTCAGCCTCATTTTCCAAATGAGAAAATCAAAGCCCACAAGGGTTTGAAAACGGACTCCAAGCCACTCTCGCCCCCTGGCGCCCCCTGGCGCCCCCTCCGCCGCCCACACACCACTCCGCGCGGCTTCTCACCAGAGTGGCAGGTGTGTTCCCTGCTCTTCGCGGTCAGGGTGAAGACTGCAGGCCACGGAGCCCACCTGAAGAGGCACATAAAGACAGGACGTGTTGTCCACGTGGGAGAAGAGCCAGGACGAGCCCAGGTCATGTGTCTGTGTCCTTCTCCAGCCCGACCTTCTCCTTGTCGCGCTTCAGACTCCTCCACGCAGTCACCCTGACGCATCAGGCCCCACGCTCTCCCTACTCCGGACTTTGGCTCCTGTAGGTCTTTCCCGGTAAAATGCCCTTCCCTCCTCTCTGCCTCTCTCTCTGCCGGGCAGAATTCTACATGCCTACTAAGTCCTCCCTCATCGCTTTCTCTTGAACTTGGGATGGTAAGCTCCTCGAAAACCCGTGTGTTTCTGTTCATCTTTGTATTCCCAAGTACCTGGCATGTCGTCAGCATCCAGTAAATATCAAATGAATGAATGAATGAATGATCTCAAATAACTAGAATGTACAAGTTCCTTAAAATTCATGGCACTGTGGTGGGTGCTTTGGACACAGTCTTTTAATCTCGTTGGAGAGAACAGACACACAGGCAGAGCTGGGCAGTCCTGGAACGGCTGCAGGTGACCGGGTGTCTGAGTTGAGTGGTGATTATGGAGCCCTCTGAAGAAACAGGACGGACCCCCGCCCAAAATGCGGCGCCGCTGTCCAGACTGATGAAGCCTCGCATGTACCTGGAGGGTAGAGAAAGTCTGTTACTCACATTGTGAGACTTTCTGGGCGGAGCAGGGGAGCTCCAAGCAGTCTGAAAATGGCTTGAGAGAGCCAGGAAGCCCGGGGCTTGTATGGGAGTTGGGGGAGGGGAGGCAGGGGCTGGCGTGGCACAACCTCTCCCCAGCACCAAAGCGGGGAGGAGCCAGGCCTCCCTGTCAGCTTGCCCCCGATGTGGAGCTGAAGAGGGAGGGGGAGGGGTGCGCTGAAAAGCGATCAGCAGTCAAACAGCCAAAAAGTGAGTCCGTCTCTTTATTAAAGACATCAGCCAACTCAGTGAGCAGTTCTGAATGGTCCACAAAGGAAGGGTTGGGAGGGCTGTGGGTTCTGGGTTGGAGATGACGGACGTGGGGGCGTTCACTGACTTTGGACAGGACTTTAACAGCTTATGGAACCTTAACACACAATCATGACCAGCACAAGGAAAGAAAGGAGTGGAAGCTGGTGGAGAAGAAAACAGGACCTCTCACGGTGACAGTGGTGTGAATGAGGCACTGGGGTGGGCACTCTTCCAGGGCCGAGGGCAGGCCCACGAGGACAGAGTAGGACGGCAGGAGGCCACCTGGCTGACCGGGCGGATTGGGGGGAAGCCCGAAATGAGGAGATTTAATTCACAGGCTATGCATTTGGACTTAATCCTTATGGAAGCAGGCGACACATGGAAATTTTAGAGTTGGCATTATCACAAAGACAAATGATCCTAGAGACACTTTGAGAGAGAAACTGACAGGCGTTGCTGGCAGCATGAGTACAGGAAGGAAAGGGAGGAGCCAGAGACACCGGGGTCCCGGCTCCATAACCAGGACAGTCATGCATCCCCTCTGTCCCTCTCTCCCTGCGGGGCCCTCCGGGCAGCGGCTGCCCAGGCTCTCCTGCTGATTGTATGCCAGGCACCTTATTTGCTAACCTTGCGTACTAAGGGGGCAGTTTACTGAAGGCGAGCTGATCAAAAGCCTTGCTCTTCCTTGCATTCACCTGGGGGAAGACACAGGTCTCCAGGAAAGATATAAATAAGACAGAGTTATGTCTGTAACACCATCTTGCCCCCCTACCCTATGTAAATGACAGCTTTCTGGAGAAATTGCATGTCAGAGCAAAATTCTTGAAAATTTTCAGGCACTTTCCTCAATGGAAGAATTCTGTAATCTGGATCGGGACATTGAGGGATCTGCCAAGACCTGGAAGAAGTTTGTGGAATCAGAATGTCCTGAGAAGGAGAAGCTCCCCCAGGAGTGGAAGAGCAAGACAGCCCTGCAGCGCCTCTGCGTGCTGAGAGCCCTGCGGCCCGACCGGATGACCTACGCCCTGCGGTAGGCGCGGACGTGGGGGCGGGCGGGCGGGCCGGTCTCCGCGTGGCCACGCTCCCCAGTCTGCGTGCACGGGCCACGCGTTTATAGTAATGGGGGCCTTTGTACCAACGTCCAGAATCCCATGAGGCCCATTGCTCTGTCTCCTCCACGTATTTTCTTCATAACTAAGCGAACCGTTTGGAAACAGGTACTCATCAGTACCAGCATCGGGAAGGATACTGATCCATCCAAGGTGGCAGGAGACGGTGGGACCCAGAGAACAGAGGGAAGGCTTATTCTTGGCAGGAAGAACATCCTTTTCATCACAAAGAAGAGAGAGAGAGAGATGGGTGTGGCTGTAGTTGAGGATTTTGTCTGATGACTTCTGTTTGCTCTGAGAAATAGGAAGCAAGACTATCGTTGCGTTTGTGTGACAGGGGAAGTGGCAGGGTTGAAGATTTGAGGAGAGTGCAGAAGGCATGAAATAGGACCTGTGAAAAATGGAAGAAGGCTGACCAGGGGAACTCAAAGGGTTCCCAGTGGCACTGAGGGCCCACCTGTTAAGACCCTGTGTTTGTATGGCACAGTCCGCACCATTGAATGGTCTTCTGCAGCACATCCAACAGCCCTGGGGTAGATTCAGAGTTAAGCTGATCTGGAGCATGGGTCGTTCCAAGTTGGTGTGTTGGAATAAGAGTTAGGGAGGTCTGAGGTATTGGCAAGAGAATGATTCGAAGTCATAGGCCAGGCAGTCTGGAGAGACAGTGATTAGTCTGGGGCTGGAGGGTAGGAACAGGAATTACCTAAATAGGCGTGAGAAGTCTTATTGGCAGGATTTAAATGTTCTAAAACTGGATTATGATGAAGAGCATACAATTCTGTGAACTTATTAAAAAGTATTAAATAGTATATTAAAATGAGTGAATTTTATGATACGTCAATTGTATCTCAAGAAAGTTCTTTTTAAAAAAGAAGTTACAGGCCATCGAGTATATGCTGGATTGAATAAGACTTGTAGTGACAAGAAAAAGGGGATTGTTTAAAAAAAAACAGGGAGGCCAAGATACTGAAAATCCTGCATTTGTGGCATCAATAAAGGCAAAGAATAAGTGAAGTAAGGGTAGATGACTAAAAAGAACCGTAAGGAGAGAAGGTTTTGGTGGGGTGTTTCCATTTATGGTTTCAGACATAGAAAAGGTTTCCAAGTAAAGACAAGGTTGAGGGTTTGGCCAAGGAATCAGGTGGTTGATGTGGGGACGAAATGAAGATTGTTGAGAATCTGGATTGTCCACGTGATGCTGGTGTCACTCAGGCTGGTGGAGTGACAGTCCCTGAGCCAAGAGTCCACGTGATCAGTGAATGAGTACGGTGACCAAAGGAGTCGTAGATGACACTGATGTGCAGGGGTCGTGGGGGACACAGCCAGGGCACATGAGCCTCAGTGGAGCCACAGGAGCGGGGACGTAAAGATTTAGAAGTCATTGTCACCTGTGAGCAGGACCGTGATCCACCACCCAGTCCTGAGACGTGGCAAGTGTAGGAGGATGAGCCCAGCTGAGGCAGCTACAGGGAAAAAGTGTCCTTGGAGGAGAGTGACGGCCAAGAGGCGGGCCACAAGGTCAGTAAGTGGTTGCAGCTGGAAGGTTCTGCGCAGCGTGAAATGGACACGGAAAAGGAGCGTTGGTAAGTGGCGTGAAATGAAAGGAAGCACAGAGCAGGAGAGAGCGTAAGGGGAGAGGTGCCTGGGGACCTTAAATCGTGGATGGGGACAGAGGGTCATTGGGCGACGAAGTGAGTGGTTCTTAGCTGCCTGCAAGCTTTCGGAAGCATTGCTCCTTGCAGTCTTCTGAGGGAGGGTGGTGATGTAACAGGACATCCAGGCTTCACGGAGGAGTTGGAGGTGGCCTGGATGGAGGGATGCAGAAGGAGCCCTGATCTGGGGGAGCAGGTGCACAACTAAACACAGGTCTTAGGTGTTCACTTCATCAGTGAGTGGTGTGTGGTGTTGGTCCTCGTGCTGAGGCTGGCTACCAAGCCCGTGACCTTGAGTACATCCTTCGGTGACAGGAACCTCTGTTTCTCAAATGTTCTTATTCTGTGACTGATGTACAGACACGTGCCTTTGTTTTTCTGGCAGAGATTTTATTGAGGAGACGTTAGGAAGCAAATACGTGGTGGGAAGAGCACTAGACTTTGCAACATCTTTCGAAGAATCGGGACCAGCCACTCCCATGTTTTTTATCCTGTCTCCGGGGGTGGACCCACTGAAGGATGTGGAAAATCAAGGTGAGAAAACCTCATCCCGGAGCCAAGCCTGCGCCAGCCCCATGCACTGTCACCTGCGTCTGGCGGTTTCTCTTTCCCTGATTCAAGGCTCATTTTACGATGCTCGATATTTGCTAACCATACAGAAATCAGAGTCATTGCTGACCCAGCACCAGGGGATCATGGCCAGAGGGAGGTCTGCTCTGGGCTATAAGATGGAATCCACAGCAGATGGTGCATGAGGAGACCTTGTCCCACCACGCACTCACCCACCTTTCCCCTACCATAGCTGGAGCAGTGGTTCTAAAGTAAAAGTCCGATCTTTCACAGGCTCCTCTTGCCTTCACGATAAAGTCCAGACTCCTCAGCGTGCCTTACAGGGAGCTTCGCCCTCCAGCCCCTCCCTTCTTCTGCAGCCTCCTCAACATTATTAGTTTCCTGTTGCTGCTGGAGCAAACTATCACAAACTCAGAGGCTTCAAACAGCCCTCGTGATTATTTTACAGTTCTGGAGGTCAGAGGTCACAAAGGGCCTTATTGTCTCCCTCTTTTTCCTATAAGGACCCCATGATTATATCAGGCCCATTCATGTAACCCAGGATAATCCCCCCAGCACGGGGTCTTTAATTTAATCGCACCTTGTAGGGTTCATTTTGCTGTGTGCACTCACATGTATTCACAGATTCTGGGAATTCATACACGGACATCCTTGGGAGCTCGTTATTCTGCCTGCATTTCCCTACTCCTTCTTTCTCTCTCTATGTGGAAGCCATTACATTCTCCCAAGCACTCAGTTTGTCCTCTGGCATCGCCTTCACCAGACTACCTTCTACTCGTCCTTCAGACGTGAATTTCCATGCCACCTCCTCCAGGAACCCCTCCTTGACTTCCAGGGTACTAGGTTTCCCTCCCATGTGCTCCCAGAGCGTCCTTCTATCTGTGTATCACACTGTAATTGTCTAGTGACTGTGGTGTCTTCACGTGAGTGTGAGAGCTCCTTGGGAATAGCTGTCCTTTCCACCACTGTGCCCCCAGTCTCAGGCACTGTGCTGTCCATGTTGTAGGCACTCTGTAAGCAAAAGTTAAATGAAGGAGTGAGCAGATGAATGACTCATCAAAACTGTAAAACTAGCAAAACTATAGCATGTTACAAAGTTAAGTAAAGACTCAATGGGAAAACTCTAATTCAAAAAGACACACGCACCCCAATGTTTATAGCAGCACTATTTACAGTAGCCAAGACATGGGAGCAACCTAAATGTCCATCCACAGATGACTGAATAAAGAAGATGTGGTATAGATATATGCAATGGAACACTACTCAGCCATAAAAAAGAATGAAAGAATGCCATTTGCAGCAATATGGATGGACCTAGAGATTATCATACCAAGATTATCATACTAAGTTAAGTAGGTCAGACAGAGAAAGACAAATACCGTATGATATCACTTCTATGTGGAATCTGAAGAAAAATGAGACAAATGAAATTTACAGAACAGAAACAGACTCCCATACATAGAAAACAAGCTTATGGTTACCAAAAGGGAAAGTAGTAAGGGAAAGACAAATGAGGAATTTGGGATTAGCAGATACACACTACTTTATATAACACAGATGAAAAAACAAGGTCCCACTGTACAGCACAGGGAACTCTATTCAATATCTTGTAATAGCCTATAATGAAAAAGAATATGTATGTGTGTAACTGAATCACTATGCTGTACATCAGAAACTAACACAACATTGTAAATCAACTACATCAATTTTTAAAACTCTTTTTAAAAAATTACTTCATCTGTTTAACAAAAAGTGAAAAAAAAAGACTCAATGAGTTTTTATCGAGCCAGATCCTTATAGGTAAGAATCCAGACCACGTAATACACCACCACAAGCAGTCTGTTATTCTATATGCAGTGAGAGGAATGTGCACCATATGCCTGGTGTGTGGCTGTAAAGAGTAGGATCTGTATAAGGAAGAGAATTATCTTATTAACTAATTTAATGTACGTTTTTGCAATCTCTTAAAAAGTTCAAATAGCATTTTTTTTAAATACCAATAATAACTAATTTAAAATGAAAAGCAGCAGTTCCAAGCGCCAGCCCTTCCCATACCCGGTCCCCCCGCCCGGACACTGTGCTTTTGCCCATTTCTGGATTTATTCCTTCTGATAGTTACTTCTCTATTTGTTACTAATAATTTATATCACGATTTCTGAATTTATCAGTTTTCAGTATCTATTTATTCCCTGATAAGAAAAATAAGAATTTAGCTCCCATTACCGCCAACCAGGACTTTCTGTTTTCTCCTAAATTTTTAACAGCTTTGCTGAGATATAATTCACATACCATACAATTTGCCCATTTAAAGTATACAATTAAAATTTGTTAATATTTTCACACAGCTGTGCAACTATCACCACAATCTAATTTTAGAAAAAGTTTGTCTCCCCAAAAAATAACGCTGTATCTATTAGCAATCACTCCCTATTCCATCCCATCACCTCCTCAGCCCAAGTCACCACCAGTTTACTTCCTGTCTCTAAAGATTTGCCTATTTTGGACATTTCCTATAAATGAAATCATGTGGTCTTTTGTGGCTGACTTCTTTCACTTAGCACGTGTTCAGGGTTCATCCACGTTGTAGCACATGTCAAAACTTCATTCCTTTTCATGGCTAGATAATATTTCATTGTGTGGCTACCCCACGTTGTATGTATTCATTCATCACTTGATGGATATTTGGGCTCATCTCTTCTGACAATTGAGAATAATGCTGCTTTGAACATCACTGTACAAGTTTTCACGTGGACATGTTTTTAATTCTCTTGAATATTTACCTACGAATAAAATTTCTGGGTCACATGATAACTCTATATTTAACTTTCTGAGAAATTGCCAGTTTTTGAAAACAGCTGCACCATTTTACATTCCCACTCACAGTGTATGAGGGTTCTTATTTCTCCCTATCCTCATCAACACCTTTATTGTCTGCTTTTAACTAGTCATCACTCAGTATCCGCAGGGGGTTGGCTCCACGAACCCCCACATATACCAAAATCTGTGGTTGCCCAAGTCCCTTATATAAAGTGGTGTGGTACAGTGAATACAGTCGGCCCTCCATAACCATGCTTATAAAGCCCGTGAATATGGAGGACAACTGTGTATTTTTTGAAAATAATCCTCATATAAGTGCAGTTCAAACCTGTGTGTTTCAAAGGTCAGCTGTACGGCTGCCATAGTTGGTAGGAAGCAGGGGCTCGTTGAGGTCTGAATTTGTATTTCTGAAATGATTTTAACAGCTTTTCATGAGCTTATTGGCTGTCAGTGTGTCTTCTTTAGAAAAATGTCTACTCAAATTCTTTGCCTATTTTTCAAAAATTGGGTCATCGTTTTATCATTCAGTCGTGTTTTATTGTTCAGTTGTGTTTTTTTATATATTCTGGATACAAGCTCCTTATCAGATACTAGATTTGTAAATATTTTATTCCACGCTGAGCATTGTCTTTTCACTTTTTTAACGGTGTCCTCTGAAGTACAAAACTTTTAAATTTTTTAAGTCCAACTGTTTTTTTTTTTTAGTTACTTGTGCTTTGATATTGTATCTAAAAAAAAAACCACTGTCAAACTAAGATCACAAAAATTTACTCTCCTATGCATTCTTCCAAGAGTTTCATAGTTTGGCTATTCCATTAAGGTCCACGATCCACTTTAGGTTAATTTCTGTGTGCGGTACAAGAACGGGTCCAACCTCATCCTTTCACATGTGCATATCCAGTTGTTGGCATCATTAGTTGAAAAGAGCATTCTTCTCTGACTGAATTTCCCTGCCCCCCTGTTGAAAATCAATTGACCATAAATGTAAGAGTTTATTTCTGGCCCTTAATTCTATCCCATTGATCTTCACATCTATTTGTACGTTGGTAACAGTCTTGATTACTGTAGCTTTGTATTAATTTATGAAATCAGGAAGTGTGAGTCCATGAAATTTGTTCTTTTTCAAGATTGTTTGGACTAGTGTGGCTCTCTTGCATTTCCATTTAAGTTAGGATTTAGAATTTCTGTTTTTTTCTTTTAAATTACTGGGATTTTAATAGGGATCAAATTGAATAATGTTGATCAATCTGAGTATAACTGTCTTAACATTATTAAGTCTTCTGATCCATCAACACAGAATGTCTTTCTATTTATTTAGGCACTCTTTAATTTCTTTTAACAGTATTTTGTAGTTTTTGTACAAGTCTTGCATTTAAAAAAATTTATTCCTAAGTATTTTATTCTTTTTTGATTCTGTTATAAAGAAAATTGTTTCTTTGATTTCATTTTTGGAATGGTCACTGCTAGTGATTTTTGTGTGCTTTTATATATTGATCATCTATCCTGCAACCTTGCTGAAATTGTTTATTGGTTCTAATAATTTTTAGTGATTTTCTTAGGATTTTCTAGATACAAGATTATGTCATCTCTGAAGAGAGATAGTTTTACTTCTTCCTTTCCAATCTGGATGCCCTTTTCTTTCTTTTTCTTGCCTAATTGCCCTGGCTAACATTTCCAGTATAATATTAACTACAAACGCCAAGTTTAGACATCTTTGTCTTATTTCTGATCTTAGGGGAAAATCATTCCATATTCACTGTTAAGTATGATGTCAGCTGTGGGTTTTTTGTAGATGCCCTTTATCAGATTGAGGAAGTTGCCTTCTCTTCCCAGTTTGTTGAATTTTTTTCTTTTTTGTCATGAAATGGTGTTGGATTTTCTCAAGTGCTTTTATTGCATCCACTGATATGATAATATTATCTTGTCCTTTATTCTATTAATATAGTATATTACATTAATTGATTTTTGTAAGTTAAACCTACCTTGCACTCCTGGGATCCCACTTGGTCCTGGTATATAATCCTTTTTGTATGTTGCTGGATTCAACTTGGCGATGCATAGCTGAGGGTTTTTACAACTATATTCCTAAGGGATATTTACCTGTTTTCTCTCCTTGTAATGTCTTTATCGGATTTGGGTATCAGGGTAAGTCTAGTAATCTATACATCAGAGTGAGTTGGGAAGTATTCCTTCCTCTTCTATTTTTTTTTTTTTATATTTTGTCAGAGATTGGTATTAATTCTTCATGAATGTTTGCTGGAATTCAGTGGTGAAGCCACCTGAGCCTGAGCTTTTCTTAGTGGGAATTTTTTAAATTACTAGTTCAGTCACTTCACTTGTTACAGATCTACTCAGATTTTCTATTTCTCCTGAGTCAGTTTTAGTCATTTGTTTCTTTTTAGGAATTTGTCTATTTCATCTAAATTATCTAAATTGTTGGCAAATACCTCCCAAACTTTTATGTCTATATTAAAATGTTTGGTTCCTCTATTTACTATGTTCACTTAAATACTATTAGTAAAGCAATTTTTTATTCCATGAATTTTAGATAATTTCTCTTGACTTCCCTCTGTGTAAGCTGAGGCATCCATATTCCAACTTACATCAGCTATGCTTTTATTTTTACATAGTCAGGGATGAATATATATTCTACTCTGTTATCATCATTAATTTTACTCTAGTTTAGTCTGTGGGTTAATTTTAATACTTGAAAATGACTTATATCATAAATAATGTATATATTATTCACTGAAGAGGCAAGTAAATGTTGTAGGATTACATTCCCTTTTTTCTGGATCCAGTAATCTCTAGGGGTCTCTCAAATAAGAACGTTATCAGCATAGAGGTTCAAGGTCATACCAAATTGTAGTTTGATTCACATTTAGATGATCTTCTTGGGTAGCGTTTAGTTCTTCCTGGAGTGTCTATAGGCCTTTTCCTTGTTCTAAAGAGAAGAAATACCTGCCGGCTCTACCAGTATTACTGCTGTCTCACACTTCTTACTCGCTGCATACGTGAATGGAATCCACCTTATTCTTCTTGAAAATGCTCTACCTAAAGCCCACCTACATCTTGTTCTAAAAAAGATAAATTGCACTTTAGCCTCCCAGGAGCCTGTCATTCAGGTACTTGTTTTCTTTATCTTCTTATTTAGTCCTGCTGTCTTTGTACCTTATGTCTTGTCTTTTCGATTTTCGCCCTAGTTTTGCTAGCATGAGTCGCCAGAAAAAAACCACGGGATATAAAATTTCTGAATCCTTGGTTGTCTACAAAGACTTCAGTTTTGCCCATGTGTTAGTTTGCTAGTTCTGCTAGGTCCAGAATGATTTTTACTCAGAATGTGTCCACGCTGCTCAGCTCTCCTCTAGAATTCACTTTCATTCACAGGAGGTCGTATGCTAGTAGGGTGCTATTCATCCCTTGTTTCTTTGTTGGTGCCCTGTTTTTCTTCCCTGGAAGCTTTAGGATCATCTCTCTACCTTGTGTTCTGAAATTCCATGAGCTGTGTTAGCTGTGGGTCTTTTTCATTCACCTGCTCGGCACTCAGCATGCCATTTCAAGTGGAAGAGTCAGACTTCTCTTTATCTCTGGAAATTTTGCTCTGTCATTTTTGGTAAACATGACCACCATTGATCAAGTTGCTCATGCCTGAAACCTGGGGATCAGTCACCCTAGACTCCTCCTCCACCACCACCACACTCAGTCCTGCTGGTTCTGCCTCCTGGTGTGTTTAAAATCGGTCTAATGTCTGTGTCTCCATCGTGCCTGCCTCGCCTGAGTCAACACACTCTCTCTCACTTGGACTATCACAGTAGCCTCCTAACTCACCCCTGTCCTTCTCCCCTACCTGCAGTCTTTGACCTCTCTGCAGCCAAACTCATCTTACAAATCTCAAATCTGATTGCATCACTCTCCTGCTTAAGTCTCTCTGGTGGCTCCCCATTGTTCTTAAGGCAAAGGTACAATACTATTAACATGGTCTCTGTGACCTGTGTGGCCTGGCCTTTCCGTTCAGCCTTGCATCTTACCTTCCCCAAAACTCACTCTACTCCTGCCACGTAGCTCTTTTAGAGCCTCCATCATGTGCCTTCCTGACCCAGGGCATTTGCACAAGCATCTCCCTTTATCTGAAACACTTCTCCCCAACTCTCCAGTCCAGTGCCTGCTCATCCTGCACAGGTCCGCTTCCCTGACCTTCTCCCCCCGCAAGACCATTTGGTTCCCGAGGATACACATATTTGCTTCAGAGCATTTAATACAATTCTAATTAAATCCTTCTTTTATCGTTTTAACTTATGTTTCCCTTTTTGTCACTAAGATCCCTGAGGTCCAGGACCATGTCATCTTGTCCATCATTTCGTTACCAGTGTCTAAATTCATACCTAGTACAGAGAGGTGCTCAGTAAATATCGGTTGAATGAATTAACAAACAAATGAATGAATAACATAAGAACTGTTATCATCGCTAAGTTATTCCCGAATTTCACCCTTTTATAGAGTTCAGTATCCCTTCTGTCCCCTGGAGGTTTTATTCCTTTCATATTGACAACTCTAGTCTCCTTATTTTTATCCAATATTTTCCCTTTTGGAAGCTTTTATATACCCTGTTTATGAGCAATTTCCTACTGTTCTCTGCCAGTTGACCTCCAACTATTCCATCATGTAGTTTGAAGCTTTCTTGTCATTCCAGGCGAGCTGACCTGTCCCTGAACCATATTGGTTATTTGTCTCTGAATGCATTATCCTAACCCTGCCCTTGGCTTAATCTTAACGTGCATTTCCTTACCAGAGGCGATCCTGCTGTACATCAGCTAGCGGTTACTTTCTCGCTCGCTCCCTCCCTCCCTGCCTCCTTGATGGTTCGAGTCACTTTCTCAGGCACCTATTTAGGACATACACTGTGGTGACATCATGTTTTCCATATCTTGGATCTAATCATTTTGCCTGATGGACTCCTGTTCTTAAGTTTGGAATCCACATGATTGACTCGAACGCTTTCCCCGATTTCCCCTAACCCCCGCTTATTAAGGGAACTTACTGTCTCTGTGCTTGGGCAGAGTCTGTGCTCAGACAGTTCACTGTTCTGCTCCACGTAGACTCTTCCAGTGCTTGGCATCCTTTCCCATCTTTGAGTGTGTGGCTTATGCTCTTAACTCCTTCATTTCTCTGTCCCTTTGTTTCATCACGGCAGCTCTTCATAGCGGGCAGGGTTTAAAACCCTGAGAGTCAGATGGAAGAATTTGCTCCCCCATCCTCATGCCACCCCTTCTCCCGAAATGCATGAACCTGTGTACAAAATTCTGTATATGATTTTGGGGGTTCTCTAAGCTTCTGAAGCTCATCCTTTAGCCCTTGGTTAAGCATCTGTGCTTTTCTGGCACTTTGTGCCTCTTAGTCTCCTCCAGGATTTCCCTTCCTCAACAATTTGGAAGGAAGAGGAAGAGGAAATTCCATGCACTTTTCTTGGCCTCTGATTTAACCTGAACCTACCCCCACCCACCCTCATTGCATTCCTTCTTGCGATCTCAGGTTAATCCTCTACCACTGCTTTAATTTACCCTCCTTCTCTCTCCTCATCACCTTCTTCCCAAATGAGTCACACTTCCATATTTGCACATTTATTTTTGCTTTCGCTTCGTCTAAAAGCAATCACCCGTTGTTTCCAGTCACCCGCAAGACCTTCCTCCTAGGGTTACTATGAGGATTAAAAAAAAGTATCAGATGTGAAAAGGCTTTGAAACATTAAACATACAGTAGCACTGTACAGCATTACAATAATGATGATGGCTTGTCTGTTCTTTGAGGCAGCTCACGGTTTGGTCCTTCCTTTCCATCCTTTTGTCACATCCTTTCAAAGCATGGCATCATCTTTGGCCCTCCCCACAGAGGACCTCCCCTTCCTGCCCTTATGAGGCGTCTTCTCTGGTTCTTCTTTTACTTGACTCTAGCATGATCTTGCTTGGTCTCCATCCTCCTTTGTCCAATTACCTGGCTGTGACACAATGAATTCCATTATTTCTATTTATCTACCACCTCTGCCTTTCTTGCCTCCTTTTTCTCTTTCCAACGTGCTGGTCAGGCCATTGAGCTCATTTAGATTTTTGTCAGCCTGCTGCCAGGTGTGTTCAGAGAAACAGTCTTCACCTTAGTGTCTTTGCCAGCAGATTATCAACACTTTGCTTAGAGTCTCTTTTTCCTTGCTCCTGACTCCACCCTGTTTTCCTTCAGTGTCGAACAGATTGGCAGAGTGTTGTCTCTGCGCAAAGGGAGACTCACCTGTTCGTGTGCCAGGGAGCAGGGAGGACACCTCCTCCACTGAGACGGGCTGTGCGGGAACAGAACCGTAACAGTGATGTGCAGAGCACATGGCGGTCGGCTGAAGCTGTCCTCCCTGGTGCTGTGCATTTTCTCGGACAGGGGGAGCAGTAGAGAGTGAAGCAAAGTGCTGGGAGTGCGCAGGGTGGGGCCCATTCGGAAGTTTAAAGGGAGTGGGGAGTGGTCAGTGTGGCCAACCTCTGGACACGTGGAAAGATCACCAAACACTCCCATGTGATGGAGAATGATCAACTTGTTCTGGCCCCAATTCACCAAGTATATTATTTCTCTATTTTATTAGTGCTTAGATTTGTCCAGGGTTGAGGTTTTACAGAAGCTAGGTGATACAGAAGTAGGATGGATAATGGAGAGAAACATTTTAGAAGATCATGGCTCAAATTAAGGATTATTGGGTCCATATTCAAATAAGAGGGAGGTAAAGATGAAGATGAGAAAACACAGAGGAGCCAATGGACTGGACAGTTTGCTGAGGTAGAAATAATATGTGAGGAGCGGGTAAGAGAGCGAACAGTCTTGGCAGTAGGAAGTGATCGTTGTGAATAACTGTGGAAGAACAATGCGTCAGATGTGGGCTAGTTCTCAGTGATAATAAAGGCCTCTGTGCAGCCGCTGGGAATGAGCAGCAGACACGGAATGGAGTTAAGTTCTCTGAAAATGAGGAAGCGTGAGGCTGGATGTTGGCTGAGTCATCCAGAGTGACATTAAAGTTTACCAAGATAATGATGAAACAGAAAACACGGAAGATTTTAAACCAAGTTCCAAAGCCCCTAATGAAAGTGAGTCTCGCCGGGAAGTTGGTAGAAGGCAGAAACCGTAGAAGTTAGTAGATAATATAGCCAATGGCATTATACAGAGTGGAGAAGAAAGAGCCTGCAAGTAGTAAGAGAAGTCTCTAAAAATGTTCCCCTTCCTCCCAGCCCCAGGGGGGTGTGGAACTAGGGAGAGGACCACGGATCATCAAAGAGACTGGAGTTGGAGGAAGTCCAGCTGCCAAGATGCTAAAAGAGGTTCACAGTGGGGCACGGCTCCAGGCCACACAGCCACAAGGAGAGCTGGAAGGAAGATCAGGAAAGCTGCGTTCAAGGCAGCGGCAGGGGCGGTGTGGGGGGTGGTTGGCAGCCACTGCGCGTAGCATTCACGCTAATCTTCGCTTAAACCCCTCTTTTCTTATATCTTACGTTTGCGAATACAGAAAAGAAACAGGCTCTTCTGTGAGCAGAAAAGTCACCGAGGCTGTCTAATAGTCCCAGCAGCCTCATCCTGGTGTTTTCTCCGGAATAAGTTGTTATATTCTTGGTTCTAAAGCTGACGTCAGACCTCTTGCCAGCTGGATTTATAGCGTTTAATAAGGGCATTTCTTGGGTTCCTCTGCGTTGACTTTGTATCAACTATTCCTCACTTCAAAAAGGCACCGTCTGGTTTTGCCTCACATGGTTAAAGAAGACACTGTACGTCTCTTCAGTATTTAAAAGACACACCCAGTATGACAGTTTTCTTTCAGTTTCCCTGAGCAAGCATCAGATTGCGTCTGCAGTTTTAGTTCCCTTGAAACTAAACCTTTTAAGTACAGACTTTTTCTTCTCTTTTCAGTTTCTCCTCTTTTCTTTTGTGTCCCTCACCATCCTAGAAAAATTGCTCAATGATTCCTTCATGGTATTACATGTTTTTATGATCCTTTTGTCTAAAGAATATTATATAATCTCTCTGAGCTTTATTGGATCAAGCTAATAGCTGATGTCCAGGCAGCCCTGTCCCTGTATTAAGGTTATTTCTCTGTGTAAAGTTTTTCCTGGGCTTGCAGAGCGACTCTCGAGCCTTGGCCTTGCTCCAGGGACACGGCTGTGATATTAATGCGTTCGTGTAGCCCATCCCTTCCTCCCTCCCAACACCAGCAACCGATACTGAGATACAGAACTTTCGCACCTCCTCAAGCAAGCCCCTCTTGTCTTCCTTTTGCCTCTCTCCTCTCTAATTCCTGCAAAATGGCAAGAGTAAATGTCTATGTGGTAGGAACAATAGGGGAGCAGGGGAGGTGTACACGGCGCAACAGACAGGAAGCCAGAACTACCTGAATCCTGACCCTATTGGCCACACCTCCCGGGAAGTTCCAGGGAAAATATATATTCAGGGGACAAAGTAAGTTAGCCCCAGCCGCGCCCACATGCTTGCTACTCTGAGCCTCTGCACTCTCGAGCACAGGGGACCCGTGCCTGGCGTTCGGTGTGAGCCTCACAGAAGAGCATCGGCACGCCTGCCCTCTTTTGAGGATTAAGTGAGGAGGGAGGGGGAAGCGATTGTGTCTAGACAGGTGCTCCCTTCTGTTGGGGAACAGAAAGCAGGAAGATGCAGCAGGACCCACCTCGGGAAGGAAAAGGGTGATTGCATGAGGTCGGGGGACACGGGTTCAGGCAGCCTGAGATGGGGGAGGGATGTGGAGGCAGGCGTTTCCTTGTGGACACGAAACAACACAGGCCATCCCACGTGGGAAGCAACAATGACAACTCCGTGCTCATTGTAGGTAAAAAACTCGGCTACACTTTCAACAACCGAAACTTCCACAACATGTCTCTGGGGCAAGGACAGGAAGCGGTGGCCGAGGCCACGCTGGACCTCGCTGCCAAGAGAGGCCACTGGGTTGTCCTGCAGGTACGGTCCCCTCTGCCCTGCTGGGGGTCCTTCTTGACCCCATGCCTGTCTGGACATCCACAAATCTCTGGGCTTCTCTGCCCTCTTCCCTGCTCAGCCACCTGTTTTTCCACGCCTGCGTCCCCTGACTTCCTGGTCCTCTCTGTCTGCTTCTCCCGCTCTGTTCTGCTCCTCTCCCCGCCCCGGGTGACTCTCCTTCCCCCCGACCCCCCGCTGCTCCTGCCCCTTCTCCGCTCTAACCAGCTCTGCTTACAGGGAAGCCCGCCCCTACTGTGACGCATGCTCAGGAAGTCAGCATTCGGCTGGAGGCCACGCAGCCGGATTTTCCAGGCCCCTGATCTCCTCCCACGCCTTCCATGGACCTTTCCTCTGCTCTCCCTTTCGTATTACATGTTCTTCATGACACGCATGCCTTGAACATCACACATGTGGCTGGAAGCTGGCCCTTTCCTCGAGAGTTCACGCTGGTGTCTGGAGTCTGGAACACCCCCTGCTGAGTTTCACTAAACACTCAGAGGACGTTGAGGCCTGCCCTCCTACCCCTGTCTCGTGCATCTCGCACAGATGCTGGGCTGTGGCAGAGCGAGTGGCCGGCTCCTCCCTGCTCCTGTGACACCGTACAACCACCACTATGCGAGCATCCGTGGCTGTGCAGAAAGGACTTACTATCTGCTGTGTCCTTCAGATTTTCTTGGGGGAGGAGACATTCCTTATTTACCTTTTGGCACCCTGTGCACCTCCGTGGGCACAGTGGACACTCAGCAGAAGCCTGTGGGCTGGAGGAATCAGTGAGGAAGTCAGTGAAGGGAGAGGGTGACTGAAAAAGCCAGGCCCTGCCCTCCCCTCTGGCTTTGATCACCAAGCACCCGCTCCGTCTCCAGACTGCTCACGGCACCACTTCTCACTGTCAGGTCTTCATCCTTAATCGCCCAATTATTTATTTGGAGCCAGCAGCACAGGGATCCGCTGTTCCCTGGGACTTCTTTTCCAGGAACAATGGGACTCAAAGGAGAAAAGGGAGTGACAGTGGGGATTCCCAGCCCCTCCCGCATGCCATAGAGACCCGTGTCTGGGCACCCAGCCACCCAGGCAGTGAACAGAGAGTGTTTCCTCCCCCAGCACCTGCCAGCTCCCCCACATCTCCTCCCCATGTGGCTTCTGAGAGTCTCCAAGAGTAAACTCAGAGGTCGGGATTCCTGGAGCAGCAGCGGAGTCACTGGCCGGTGGGTGGCAGCGCTGCCTGGCCCCGGGCACCCACCGAACTCTCTGCTCCATCAGAGCAATTATAGGTGAATCCTGTCATTTAATAAATTTTCATTTCAGCAACCACTACTAACCCTTGCATAGCAATTCCCAGTCTTCAAAGCCCTTTCAAACCCGCCACCTTTGGTTATTTCCCTGTGAAATAAGCGTGGCAAGTATCATTGTTATTTCTCTTTTCACAGAAGAGGAAGTAGCACTCAGAGCCCAGACTGCTGGGGCCCAGGCACTGCGCTCTGTGCATTAAGGCTCCGCAGGCAGGCTTCCTCAAATCTTTATCGAGGTGCTTTTATCTGCCCATCATAATGAAACATACTGCAGTGAAGCAAAGTGACTGTCCTTACTAAAGGGAACGGTGCATTCTACAAGGTAGCGCTAAGACATAAATGTAGTTTTAGCTAGACAGACAGACAGGAATCACGTCGGGGGAGGAGGCCTCAAAGCCCAGATGCGCAGCGTGGGCTTGGAGAAGGGGCCTTCCCTGTGCGGGGGCAGCAGTGTCTCAGTGTGTTTTAGGGAGATAAGTTTGGCAACAACTAGCAGAACGGTTTGGAGACGGGGAGAGGGAGGAGAGCCAGCTAGGGGAGTAAATCAGTGCTTTTCAAATCTGAACGTGCACACGAATCACTGGAGAATCTTATTGGAATGCACTGAATCAGGAAGTCTGAGTCTGCGTTTCTAACCAGCGTCCAGGTAATGCCAACAGCACTGGTCCGTGGGCCCCACTTTTGCGTATCAAAGGTTTAAAACATCAAGCTGTCGATATGCGGCTCTGGACTTGGAATGCAACCACGGTTAGACACTTAGAGTGTGGCCTCCAGACCAGCGGCTGCAGCATCTCCTGACAGCTCCTTGGAAACGCAGATTCTCAGGCCCCACCCCAGACCCGCTGAATCAGCCACTCTGGAGTGGGGCCCAAGAATCTTTGTCTCAACAAGCCTCCAGGGGATTCCTGTGCTGGGTCAAGCTTGAGAGCATTCTGCTAGACAGATAGGATATCAGGGCATAGAAGTCAATGGCAGGGTCTGAGGAGCCCCCATCACTTGGAATCCCAAGATTCATGCTGGGATGTGATTTGTTTGGAGCTGAGGCCAGGTCCTGCCTCAGGCTCCCTTCCTGATAACTGTTTTTGCCTGCCTGGGGTGAGTGGGTCCTTCCTTCCCACCAGAACATCCACCTGGTGGCCAAGTGGCTCAGCAGCCTGGAGAAGAAGCTGGAGGAGCACAGTGAGAGCAGCCACCCGGACTTCAGGGTCTTCATCAGTGCGGAGCCCGCCCCATCCCCCGAGGGCCACCTCATCCCCCAGGGCATCCTGGAGCGCTCCATCAAGATCACCAGCGAGCCTCCTGCCGGCATGCACGCCAGCCTGCACAAGGCCCTGGACAACTTCACTCAGGTGTGGCCCTGGGAGGGAGGGCAGGAGGGGACCCCGCCCCACAAAGAGCTGATTCACCCCCGGGGAGAGGAGCGTGCAGCTGGGGTGGGGGCGCGGGCCGACGGGGCTGTGGAGCAGTGACCGATGTGGGCGAAATGTGTTCCCTTTGCAAGTGACCTCCACCCAGTGCCCACTGAGGGCAGCTCTCAGTTCCCAGATTCACCGAGGGAGGCCATGCTTAGGGTCTTTGTTTGGTAAGAGAACTTTCTGCACAGCTGCGTGCTAACTAAACATTCCAGGATGGAGAAGGACATATTGCTGTAAGTCTAACTGATGCGGTATCCTGGCCACACACGTATTGGGTAAACGTACCATTCTCCAGCAGGGGGAGGGTGTTCTTGTCTAGATGGCAGCAGCTGACATCTACATGCATCATGAGTACCAGGGGTTCAGATAACCCAGGGGTCAGAGCGTGGGGATCTGGCCTTGGGGTGCGTTAGACTCTCAAAGTGTGGCCCCCAGACCCGCAGCAGCAGCGACTGGGAACTTGTTAGAAATGCAGAGCGTCAGGCCCCACCCTGGACGCACTGAATCCAGCACCCAGGGATCTGGGTTCTAACAAGCCCTCCAGTGGATTCTAGCACACAGTCAGCTTTGAGAACACTGTGAGACTCCGAAGATCAAGGTGTAAGGTTCAAATGTAGGCTACTATATGACTGGAACCTCTGTTACTGGGAATTCCAGGACTCGCGTTGTAGAGTATTTATTTAAATCCAAGGCCAGGCCCCTGGGTCTCCGACTCCATAGATAAGTAACACCTGCCAAGCCTGCAGCTCAGGCCTCTTGCATCTTCTCAAGAAGGTATCCTTTCTTGTTCTTTGGGGAGTTGCACCTTCCTGGGAAAGAGAATACACAAAGGTGTGAATACTAGGAGGGCGGGGGCCACAGGAGCCAGCTAAAGTCCATCTGCCACACTGGGCCTTGGTGGAGTCGAAGGGCAGGGTTCTAGGGTCTGTCCTCTGACATCACCGTGCCGTAACACCAGTGGGTCTCTGGCTTCACGGAACCCAAGCGAAAACTCCCAAGTCCCAGGCGGCTCATGTAGGTAACCTGAGACGGGCTGTCCAGCAGGACAGCCGTGCCAGCCAGCCCAACATACACCGCCATGACAGCAGCCCTCTGGGGCCTGGTTTAGCTTAAAATGAGATGAAGACCACTTGGCAGCAGAGTCTCAGAAGGTTTCACCCAGTGCTTGAAACCCCTGTAAAAGAAGTCAAGCAGCCCAGCCCGGAGGGAAGTTTCCACAAGATTCAAGAAGCGAAACTTCTCCAGTCTCCTCCTTTTTCCTTCACCTTCCCAACCCAACTCCAAGGCCCCACATCATCTGGAACAGAGACTGGGGGAACACTACCTGCAGATTCAGCATATTTTAGCTTGCCAATTTTGTTACAGAATACCTGCCCATTGCAACATGCCGCAGAAGGCAAGGTGCTTTCTTGTCCAGGGCATCTCCTTTTCTTCCTTTTTTACTTTTTTCTAAATAGGTCTTGACTTCTAGGTACTCTGTACCAGAGGTCAAAAGTTCTAAATGTTCTCGATCTTATATTCCACGTAGGGAAGATATACTTTCTTAACTTTGAAATCTACAGACTTCTTTAGAGGAGGTTGTAGCTGGTTCCAGGCAAAGACATTTTTGCCCTGAAAAGGCATTGGGACCATATCTCAACTGATGGATGGATAAACAAAATACCGCATATCCACTCGCTGGGACGGTATTTGGCAATAAAAGCAAAGCACCGATACGTGCTGTAACATGGGTAATCCTTGAAAACACTGCCAAGTGAAAGCAGCCAGACACAGAAGTTCTCGTATTGCAGGACTCCCATCTATGTGAGATGTCCAGACTAGGCAGATCTGCAGAGACAGAAAGCAGATCAGAGGGTACCCAAGGCTGGGAAAGTGGGGGAGTGGGGAGCACGACTAATGTGATGCGGTTTCTTTTAGGGGTGAGGAAACAGTCTAAAATTAGATTGTGGTGGCGGTCACACAACTCTGCCGATACGCTAAAACCATGGGGGTGTACACATCAACGAAGTAAAATGCGTGGTGTGTGGATTGTATCTCAGTACAATTCAGTTGAAGAATCTTTTCAACTGCTGCTCACCAGAAACAAGAATGAAAAAACACTGGTAGCACAGCCATGTCGGTGCGTGAGATGCCACTGACCTGTGCGCTTAGGGAGTGGTCAAGATAGAAACTTTAATGATATGTGTGTTTTACCAACGTTGTTTTAAATTAAAAGCTGGGGAGGGGGAAGACATCAGGATGCAGTTAGCTAGCTGTATTGAAGGATACAGGCGCAGAGCATCCCCAGCGCTTCTGCCTTGAGGGTCTTGGGCAGAGCCAGGAAGGGGGCAGCAGACTCTTCACGTGTCCTATCTCCTAATAATTGATACTATAAAATTAAGCCCAGTAGGATAATCATCATCTGTAGCCATTCTTGGCTCCATTTTCTCAGTCTCCCCATGGGCCCCTGTCCTTGGGCTCATCCCCCCGCAAGCCCGTTGTGCAGTTTCGGTTATCAGGCGCCTGGGGAATGTAGCCCAAGTGCTGCTGTCCCTTCCGCAGGTGCTGTTTTGGCCACATTTAGCCGTCTTCAGTAACTCACTGTGGGAAAGAGGGAGAGATTTATGAGTAGGTTCAGTGTTCACAAGCGTTTGAACTGTTCCATCCGCTTCCACAAGTGCTCTGGTGAATACCCCTGTGGTTCCCACTGTTCCTTCAGAGCCCCGTCTTACCCACAGAAGGGGCAAACGGCAGAACTGAGCCCTTCCTATCCCTGCTGCCCTGATCGATTACTTCATTCTGACGTTCATTTGCGTGTGCCACTGTCAACCAGTTTCAGCAAGTGTGACTTCTTGTCTTTGTGCTTAAAGGCACTTTTCAGCTGGACTCTACTTTTTTTTCAAATGTGTCGTAGGTGAAAATACCTGCAGAGAGCAGCTCTGTCCAGATAGCAGTTACAAAGTTCTTGCTTGCACAAGGCAGTGACTTTGTCCTCTGTACCACCTCTGACCTTTCACATCCGTGCCTTCCTGGCAAACATGATACCCAGCCAAGGCTCCAGAGTGACCCCCACATATCCAGACAGAGACTGTCACGGGTTCTCCATGGAAAAGTCAGACCTACCAGAAGCTTAATCTCTCCTGTCTCCTCTGCTCCTCCTCCCCACATAAGCCAAGTCTAAGGACCACTTCTTGGAAGAAAAGCAGGACTAAACCCGGTCCAGCTGTGTCCTCTCTTCATGAGCCACGCCGTTTCCCCCACCTTATGTGCTGCAGCCTGGACCCCTCAAAGCTCTTGCTTCTGCAGCCACGTGTCCGATCACCCTGCTCAGGGCCAGTGGGCACTTAGGATGCAAAGGGCTCAGCGTCTCTCTGATCCCCACCTTACCCCTGCTTTTCACAGCTCCCCCGCAGATGAGTGGGGAGTCTTCCATCACATGGGCAGTGACTACAGCTACAAAGTTTGAGCGATGGGCAGGAAAAACATGGTGGGAAGGAGAGAAGTCAGAGCCCATGCGATGGGAACCCCACCTACACCCCACGCAGAGTGACGTTAACATGACCAACACACCACTCCCGGGGCCCACTCCCCTGCTTCCCATTAGCTGTGCTCAGGAGCCTAATTAGCACGTCCATATGTGCGAACTTTAACTGAAGACCAAACCCCTTTATAAGCTGAATCTAAACCTCAGCTCTGATTCCAAACTAACCCCCAGCCCCTCTGTAAGGTCTCCTCAGACCTGACTCCATGCCTACCCACAACAGAACCCCCAGTGCAGCTGGAGCTCAAACCCCACCAGGACAAAGCAACCGCGCCATCCTAACCCACGCCCTGGCCTGCCCTGCGTCACAGCAGCTCTGTTCTAACATCGAGGCGACACTTCCTTTCAGGACACCCTGGAGATGTGTTCCCGGGAGACGGAGTTTAAGAGCATCCTCTTTGCACTTTGTTACTTTCACGCTGTGGTGGCAGAAAGACGAAAGTTTGGGCCCCAGGGGTGGAATCGTTCCTACCCCTTCAGCACTGGGGACCTCACCATCTCCGTGAACGTGCTTTACAACCTCCTGGAGGCCAACGCAAAGGTAAAGTGTCCAGCAGGTCAAGAGGGCA
The DNA here is from genome assembly GCF_036321535.1 of Camelus dromedarius. Lineage (NCBI taxonomy): Eukaryota > Metazoa > Chordata > Mammalia > Artiodactyla > Camelidae > Camelus > Camelus dromedarius. The sequence goes on from NC_087451.1 coordinate 22,217,102, forward strand.
CCTCTGAGGGGGATGACGCGGCGTCAGCACAGGGAGAAAGGGGCAGTTCACTGGGGAAGGTCTCCACCCTCCCCAGATGGAGAGAGGAAGCGCGAATTTAGCCTGGTGGCCAACCCCAGGACCAGCGTGAGGCTGAGAAGTGAGTACCGCGGTGAGGGGAGGCCCAGGGAAGCTCAGGACACCAAACTAGTGACTCAGTCCCGTGTGAGCTCTTCCAAGTGGCGTCCTCCTAAGGCCCCCCAGCCACCCCGCGCGCTCCCACCATCGCAGGGGGCTGTGCTGGCAGGAAGAGACCCACACTCACTGGTACAGGTTCCCGGTTTAATTCTGCAAGGATCCACACCTTCTGGTGGTGTATGTGGCTCCTCACGTCAGTATGGTCTTGCCAAAGTTAAAGAAACCAAACTCCTGCTGCACCTGGCCTCCATTATTCTCTGTTCTCTCCATTAAAAAACAAAACAAAACAAAAATAACCCTTACACTAACAATCCGTGCTCCTCCATTTAAGGGAATGTTCACACCATTAAGCCTTTCCGGTTCGTGGACCAAACACAGCATCTGCAAGGCCACTCTCTCTTCCTTTTGGGGAAAATGAACCGACCAGGAGTGATGCCTCTGCCTCCAGCTCCAGGGTCCCGGGGAGCCCACACGCAACACATCGTCCCTTCACCTGCTGCGCGGCCACATGGCCTTGTCCCGGTGGCTTCCCTCTCTCACTTCAACACGCATAAGCTTGTGTGCTGTATTTCATTCACTTTGAACTTTCCAAAGAGACTATTAATTAATATGCTAATTAACGGCAAGGAATTAGAAAAGTACCCTGTTCCCGCTGCCCTCCATTTGACACTGGCGGATTTAAAGGACTCGCAGGTCGAGCCTGACTTCATCGCCACAGTTAGTGACCATGAAAGAGGAAAGGCTTGTGTGCGAGAGCCTTGGTGCCTTCCCTCTTCTGGCTCTTTGATGTAATTCCTCAAGCAGTTCTTGAGCTCCTACACGGGCCTGACCCTGCTGGGGCCCAGGGGTACGCAGGTGAATAAGGCCTTGCTCCTCATCTCAGGAACCATCCCATCCCTCGGCGTCCGCTCTGCCTGCATATCGGGCCGGCCCTGGGGCCGGTGTGGAGACCTCTCCTTCCCCGTCTCTTCAGGTGCCCTATGATGACTTGCGCTACCTGTTTGGAGAGATCATGTACGGAGGCCACATCACTGACGACTGGGACAGGAGGCTCTGCAGAGCCTACCTGGAGGAATTCATTAAACCAGAAATGCTGGGAGGAGAGCTGTCTCTGGCCCCAGGGTTCCCACTGCCAGGCAACATGGACTACAGTGGTTACCATCAGGTAGGGCTCCGCGCTTCCCTCATCACGCGGGACCTGGGTCTTCCTTCCATGCTGCCCCGCAGGACGGGAGATGCTCACACAGGGCCAGGGAAGAGCAGCTTAAAGAGCTGAGCTCACATCGAGTGTGGCTCTCAGCCTGTTCAGTTTGAGAGCTATAGGATTTCTAGCCTCAAATTAATGACAAAATTGAACTTTTGAGATCTTTTTTTATATTCTTGATGTTCGGTTCAATAATTGTCGCTCTTTTCTACAATGTCTGGGGCATCTATTTGATTGTTTTCATTCAGGATATTGATAAAACCATTAGGAGCAAAACTTCAGGTAAGAACTTAGCCAACTTTTGGTAAAGTGTGTATCAGTGAATCTGAATATCTCCAGAGGTTCGTGGCCTTGGGGACAGGTCGCTCGCCCCTCCTGTTCTCGCTTGGTTGCTGTGAACACAGATGCATGTACACGCGCCAAGCAAACACTCGTAGGGAGCTTTCTCATATTACCACTTTGGGTTTTCATTTGTTACTTCAGCTATGCCTAGTTAGCCTGAAATGGAAATGTATTAAGAGACAGTTTAAAAAGAAAGCTTTTTTGTTGCTTGACTTTTGAACATGCCTTGAATAGAACTCTTGGAATACCAAACTTAAGGGGAGTACTGGTCATAGGAACATTAACTACAAGCTTTAAAAATTTTTTTTAATTTCTAAAATTTAAGAAGGTAAGTCTTAAAAGTCATTCGATCCAGAAAAACGGCCTATGAGAAGAAATTAAAAATAAGACTCTTGAAACAAAAAGAATTTTTAAAATAAACACTTTGGAGCTTTGGCCAGGAAAATTGTGCAAGAGCGCCCCCTACTGTCTGTGGAGCAGTTTGACAAGAGGCTGGAGCGGGTGCCGGGTGACAGTAACATGGTTTACCAACGTCCAAACAACTGAGGTAGCTTTCCCTTTCCTTCACACCTCTCTTTAACCCGCGAGTCAGTAGCCGCGTATAGGGCCCCTGCCAAGAGTCCGGGAGTGTTCTGGGCACTGGAAGAAATGCAAAAATAAACACCAAATTTGCCTTTAAGGAAGGATGCATCTTTGACTTAGACCAGATGTTACTAACACCAGGAAATCATCAGAGTCAAATTAGGAGCTAAAATTGTGGGGTGTTTTCTCGCTGTAATGGAGAGAATGGTAAGAGGACTCAGTGGACATTCGGAGAAGGAAGTGAACCTTAGACAGTGGGCAGGGTTTTTTAGGGATGGCAGAGGCAGCCCCCTGTAACTGACCACAGAGATGTGTTATTTCTGTGCCACACTGTTTTACTTTTTTTTTTTTTAATTCAAATGCTTTCTGTCAGGTAAGGGAACTTGAAGCAAAGCTCACCTCATCCTACAGCAGGATTCGCACATTTATTCTGCATACATGCTCCTGTGTTCGCGTTTGGGTTTATCATCCCTGACTTAGAGAAACAGAGGGGAGAGAAAAGCGACTTAAGTGGGGAGGGCTGGGTGAAATTTCCAGGCAGGATAAGTATTTCTGACAGACTCCTAGAAGTCCCCCTCTGTGTGGAGGGGCAGGTATACTTCAGGGAGCTCAGAGAGGAGGTGCAATGGGAGATAGATATAAAGTCAGCTAAGTTTCCAGAAAAAAAAATGGTCTCTCGAATGTGGAACTTGTGGAAAACGGATCCGGGATACAAAAATGGACATCGTGAGATACGCACTGATAGGCTGAGCGTGTGCTGTTGTGGTCCAGCCCTGGGGAGCCGAGTCCACCTGCAGGGCCCAAGGGGCCCTGGTGCCGAAGCCCGCTCTGAGCCCCTGCAGAGGACCAGCCAGGGGGGAGACGGGCGCTCCTTCCAGCGGACTTGTCAGGGAGCGTGTCCTTGACTTTCAGTACATCGATGCGCAGCTGCCCCCGGAGTCGCCGTATCTCTATGGCCTGCACCCAAATGCAGAGGTCGGCTTCCTGACCCAGACGTCGGAGAAGCTCTTTCGCACGGTGCTGGAGCTGCAGCCCCGGGACAGCCAGGCCGGAGACGGAGCCGGGGCCACCAGAGAAGAAAAGGTAGATGGAGGGGCTGTCCAAGATGTTCTGGGGGGCAGAGGGCACCCCTCCTCCCGCCGGCCGGGATAGGGTACATAGCGCAGAATGCAGGGCGCGCATCTTCCCTGGCGCACAGCTGGTCCAGCCCCGATGCGCTGAGCCTTCACCCACGAGGGCCTCACGCCTGTCATGTGACCGCGCGGACCTTCGGGTTACACCGTGGGGCGTCCCCGCGGCCGGGTGGGTCAGTGCTTTGCTCGTCCGCTCTAAGGCAGGTTTTACTCCACTTGTCTGCCAACATGAAGAAAGGGCAGGGCTGAAAAATCATGGTTTGGGAACCGTGAAACTGACCTCAGGATTCCTTAGCAAAGTAAGTAATGATGCGTGGGGAGCTGTTCCTAAAAACCCCCAACCCCCCACCCCCCACCTTCATTCCACCAACTAGGTGCTCCTATGAATGAACCTGTTACTCTTTAAGACAAAAATGCTGTCTCTTTGTGTGAATGACATTTAGTCCGAGAGTCTACTGACACACACGTCAGGTGCTACTGAACACAGGAACTTCCTGAAACTTGAGGAAGGTGAAGGGGGTCTGTGGAGTAGAAAGGCAGCGGAGGGTGAGGTACGGGTTTAGGGTGACCAGAGGGCAGGAAAGGAATGTGTTCAAGGGGGGAGGGTATGGCTCAGTGGTAGATGGTGTGCTTAGCATGCTCCAGGTCCTGGGTTCAATCCCCAGTGCCTACCCTCCCCTCAAAAAACAGTGGAACCTCCCTGTGAAGCCCTTCCTTAAACAAGCCAGTTGGACTTCCAACAGATGTGCCTTCTTCAGTACTTACTGCCCGGATTTGTTTGGTTAGAGATTCCTCATAATTAAGAGGAAACATCCTTGGAAGACTAAAGGTTAGGAAACCTGGGGAGATACCCAACTTTCAGGCTCCAGAGATTGATTTTAGGAAAACAAACAGACTGGTAGTTAAGGGGCTGAGCGTTTGTTTAAAGGTATGGAGTGGTGTCATTAAAATAATTTTCAATTTTTAATATGCCTCAAAATGGACTAGGGAGCATGAAACTTCGATTCTGGGGTCCGGGGTTAGGCCCAGGGACTTGCAGTCCAGCGATGATGCAGGTGAGCCTATTTTGAGAAGCTGGCTCTCAGTCCTGCTAAGGCTGTTTTACTATTTGACGCATAGGATGTAAATTGAGAACAAAAGGAAGAGAAGAAATTTTATGTTGCCCAGAATCCAAACCACCTGGTATGAAAAATGTTCCTAGCTTAGAAACAAAGAGGCTGGGACTGTATAAGTAACAGACTTAGGATTCTTTAGGCAACATTCAAAGAAGCTTCTAGCTCTTGTAATTTCCTTATCTTCTTCTTCCAACTAATTCAAAAAATTTTGTGTGTGTGTGTGTGTGTGTGCGTGCGTGTGTCAGAGACGAATGAACTGTGATCACTTGCCAAACTAGGAGAACCTATTTGCAACACAGATACCAGGAAGTGGTCAGGTTTTGCTAATATACAGAGTTCTTACATGTGGAAAAAGGGGAGACAAGACGAAAGAGAAGAAAGACACAAAAGAAACCCAGGTAATAATACAAATGGCTGATAAAAATAGTAAAACATTCTCAATGTCACTCATAACTAAATGAAGTTACAAGAAATACTATTTTTCACACAAGGGTAAAAAGTTTTAAGTGTGGTGATATCCAGCGGTGAAGGCATAAGAAAACACACTCATCTCTGTTAGTAGAGTCTTAAATTATAGAACAATTTGACAATAGCTACTAAAATTTAAAATGTTCGTATATTTTACTCATAAGTCTATTCCTAGGAATTCAGCCAGTGGAAACACTCAAAAGGGCACAGATTTTATGATACATTTCTTTATTTCAGGATTGTTTGTAGCAGTAGAAATGATAAGCAGACCAAATACCCATCAATACAGCAGTGACTCAGTAAATTATGGTATACTGAAACAGTGAGATAACACATACTGTTAAAAAGGTAAATCCGTATGTACTAACAAGGGACTGCGTCCAAGATCTATCACTAGGTGAAAAAGCTATGTGCAGTATGATTCCATCAGTGACAGAAAGCAAGACAAGGGGGTGTGGAGGGAGGGGGTAGGAAGGAAGACACGGCAGACACGGTAAATACGAGGATGGATGGGTGGATGGGGTTATATGCATTGAAGGGCACCTGCAGAAATTATAAACCAAATAACTGACAGTCGGGCTTTCTCCCCCTTTAAGGGAAGAGGCAACATTGTGAGAGGATTTTGCTTCTGAAATCAGAGAAATCTGTAGTATTTACATTTTTATGATAAGTATTTATTACTTTTCCAAAAAGGAAAAAAAGGCAGAGGTGTTTGCTTGTGGAAACAGAGTAGTCCACCTCCCTTGGGACCTGTTCCTCCCATCGGAAGGGTCCTCTTTATGTCTGTGGATCTGCTTCTAACCCTCTACAGCCTGATCAGTGACAGACTAGAACTGGTTCCCCACGGTCACACCCCCAGACTGTCTTCTCACCTCTTTGTGAGTCATGTCCCCACGGCAGCTTACTGATACAGGGCTGTTTCTCCAAACTCAGCTCCAGACAGAAGTGCCATACAATTTTAGCCATTTGTCCTTCTGCTCCAGCAGCGACTTCCAGGTACCATTAAAATTCCATTCCAGTTTTCGCTTTGACAGCACCGGAGACCCATTTGTGGCAGGGTGATGAGTTTTTACTTTCTTTTTTCTAATATCAGCTCTTTTCCTAGAGAATGTATTGTCTGTTAACAATGCAGGGCAAAGTGAATATTAATAATCCTGCACATTTATAGAGTTCTTTCTGGCTCTCAGATGCTGCCACACTCATCACCTCTTCTGATTTGATCTTCTCACCAGTCCTGGGGGTTGGCGGGGGAGGGGGCCGTGGAGAGAGGCACCCTCAGAAATATTTAGAGACGAGAAAATGGAGGCCTAAATGATTTGCTTAAATTCACACAGGTAATACATAACAGAGCTGTATCAACTCAGTCAGTGTCCTTTGGTTGCAAGCAGCAGAGACCAATTTAGCTGAAATGGGCAAGAAGTAGCTCACTAGATCAAAGGAATCCACCTAAGAAAGGGTGGAAAGCACAATGGCTCAGGCGTCCCAAGGAGAAAGAGTAAACCATCCTTTTAGGGCCCTTCCTGCCACCACCCCGCCTGAATCCTGGGCTTGAGGCTCAGTTTTCAGGCTCCTGGGAGAGGTCATCTGATTGGCCTGTCTGAGCCGTGGGAGGGCGGGGCACGGTGGCTGTGCCCCAGAACGGTGGGAAGAGGTGATTTCACACAAGGAGATGGGGCCTGCTATGAGAAGAAGGGGGGTGAGTTTAACGGACAAAATTAATAGCGTCCACCCCCCGCGTCCAGCAGCTCTCCCAATGCCAGGAGGGCCTGGCGCTGGCTCACTGGCTCCCTCTCCCCCGCTCCATCCCTCTCTGCTGGCCACGTGTTCTCTGAAGTCTGCACGTCCTCATTTTTCTCTCTCTGCCGACAGACCTCCTGGGCTTACTCATTTATTCCTCAACAGCAGACTCAGCCTCCTGGTGCTTGTCCCCAAAACAGCCCAGTATCTCGGTGCCTCAATTCCAATTTTCCAGGAAAGAGACCCGGATGGCTCCCGTTCCCCTGGTCTGATTAGCTGAGTGTGTGTGGTGAAGGGGTTCCTGGAGTTGGGGGGCAGGTTTACATGATCGATGGGGACACGTCTTCCAGGACCAAGGACAGGAACCTCAGTGCAGCCTCACGGAAACTCAGAATGGAATATTTATATATATGTTCAGCGCTGCTGCCCAGCCCTGCAGCTTCCTACGGCCCAAAATGACCACCCAGGCCCAAGTCCGTCCTGTGCCTTGCTAGCTTGTTTTCCACAGCTAACAGGGTCAGTCTCTGTGGTTTTCAACTCCCAATTCTTGGAAAGGCTTCCGTGTTTATCTTTTTAAGCTGGTCAAACAAGTCACAGGGAGCTGGCCAGCCTCTGGGGAGGCCATGCTGTGGCTGGGCCTCAGCCTCTGACCCAGCTGACCTCAGCAGGCAGGCCAGTGTGCCCAGGGCCTGGATGACTGGCGTCTTCAGTGCCAGATCGCAGGGGAATGGAGTCCTTCTGGAGAAGTCGAGCCCCTTCTTAACCCTCTGTTTCCTATTGTGGGGCAGGTCAAGGCCCTCCTGGAAGAAATACTGGAGCGGGTGACAGACGAGTTTAACATCCCAGAGCTGATTGCCAGAGTGGAGGAGCGCACCCCCTACGTGGTGGTTACCCTGCAGGAGTGTGAGCGGATGAACGTCCTCACCAGGGAGATGCAGCGCTCACTGAGGGAGCTGGACCTCGGATTAAAGGTGGGTGGGGGCGGGGCAGGGGGAGGGAGGGCACAGCCAGCCGACTCCCTCGTGGGAGGGCAGTGGTGCTCCTGCTGCAGTCTCACTGCCCGGGAAGGTGTCAGTCCCAGGCAGCGGAGTCCAGCCGGGCTGCAGGGAGTGTCAGGCACAGCCCGGAAGCCTGCGTCTGCACAGGCCCAGCGAGCTCCGGCTGGCAGCCGCCCGGGAGCCTGCGCGCTGAGCGCCAGCAGAAGGCGAGTCTGATACCTGTGTCGTCCACTGACGCGAGTGCAGTCGCTTTCACGGGAGGCAGAAGTGTGTGCTGCTGCGGAGAGGTCCTAGGCCTTTATGGGACCACCTCCCAGCTCTACCATGCCCCCGCTGTGCGGCCTTGGGTGACTCAAGTCTCTCTGAGTCTCATTTTTGTCACCTGTGAAACAGGGAGACTGGTCCTCTTCACAGGGCTTTGGGAAGGATTAAAGAAAGCGATTTGCACAGAACGTTTAGGACAATGCCTGGCACGTGGCAAGTACCCCAGCACTATTATTTCTGCCCATCAGAGGAAAGAATTCTAGTCTTACAATCTCTCATTTATCTGAAAGACCCAGGACACTGCACAAGCTCTGACGTTTCTCATGAGCAGTGGAAGTGTCTATTATTTTTACCGCCAATTATGTAAACACATCCACTTGATTCACCGTAAGATAATTCCTCCAAGTTTCCAGCAGAGTCTAACAGACAAGTGCAGTTAAATAACCGTTCACCTGGATGACAGGTAAGTGGGAGGTCCTGTGGCTGTTGGAAGCTGAGGATGGTAACTGTTGACAGTTGACACCAGCGGTAAAAGAGCTGCAGGCCCAGGCAGAGAGAAAGTGAGAACCCAGTTTTGTCGTAGACAGATGTCCGGGGCTGTGGCCCTGCCGCCCTCGTGTCTGGCCTTGGAGCTCTGTGGCCGCGGTCACGCGGGCGGAGGAGAGACAGCTGTGAGCGCGTTATCTGGCAGTCGCAAATGAGGAGGAAGGAGAGACAGGAAGGGATGCTGAAGACTCACGGTGTTTGGTAATGTTTCTGAATTACGCACCAGCTTGGAATCCAATGAAGTACAGAGTTCGGTAGAACAATCTCAGATGCAAGCAAGGCCCTGGCCTGTCAGTTTCCGCAGCTCCGTTCCTGAAGTTCGAGGTGTGGATTAATGATGGCCTTGACTTGCTCTGCTGCCGTCTTAGCTCACTCAATCCATGCTGTTCGGTGCAGTCTCTACCCATTCAACTTCTGATTCATTTACTCACTTTTCTTCCAAGAGCCTTCGCTGCGGTTGGATGTCCACACACCCAGAACGGGCCTGGGCGAAGACGAAGGGGGTGGGCAGGGACTTGCTCTTGGCTTGCAGTCTCGCTCAGGCAGTGTTGACTGACGAGGAAGCTGGGCAAGTCTCGGCGCTGGGTGCCGAAGGATGCCACGGAGACTGTCCTTCCGGACTGACAGCCTGGCAGGAAGACCAGCACACAGACAGATCGTAACACAAGGCAGGGTTGATTACGTGCCACATAGACAGAGGTGGGAGAAGACAGGAGAAACAAGTATGTGGGGTCAGGGATGGCCCCAGAGAAGTGGCATCGAGGGGCCTTTAGAGGAAGGGTAGGGTTATGACAGCTGAGTGATAAGAAGAATGTTTTAGAAGTTCCAAGCAGAGGAACCCTAAGCCTGTTCTGAGGGTTTTCACTTGCTTTGGCTGGAGCAGAGGTCAACTTAAGAGAGTAAGACTGATGTGGTGAACTTCAAAAGGTGACTTGTGCTGACAACATTGACCCAGAAGCAGTCAGGACAACCGTACGTTGCCTTTTCCTCCTAGCCCTGCCGTGAGCTAGGGGACAGACAGAGCGATCTCCACTTAAAAACGCTGTCCTGAAAACCTAGTCTCATTAGGACAGGTCCCCAAACTGGCCTGGTCATCAGTTTCCCCCGGGGGCTTTCTCCTGTCTCCTTCCTCCAGCTCCACCCACCTCTGGTGCTGGGTCTGGAAACCTGTATTTTTAACCAGCAGCCAGGTAGTTCCTGCAGTGAGACGAGTTTGTGAAGCAGCATTAAGGCAGGCGGGTAGAAGGAAAGATGCACTGGGGTATCCCGGGAACAGCGAAGGTGCAGGGGTGGCGGCAGAGGTCAGAGGAGTGGGCGCTTCTAAGTCTGGGGAAGAGGTTAAGCAGGTTAAGCTGGGCAGGCAGGAGAGGAGAGTTGGAGACGAAATGGCTGCAGGGAGTGACTTGAACAGGGGGGGCTCACAGGATGGCCTGGCACATGCGGGAGACTTGAGGGCCTCCCTGGACCGCGTCTGACACCCGCAGTGGTGAGGCGCTCCCTTCCCAGCTCCCAGCGGAACGCGGCAGGGAGATGGGCATCCTGGGAGGAGAGGAAATGCTGAGCGAGGCTTCCCTTCTGATTCTTTCTTTCTCTTCAACAGTCACTTGAAGTTTCTAGGACTCTTTTAGGTGGTGCACAGGGGTCCCGGGGCATCTCACACTACCCAGCACATCGAACAAGCAAACCCAAAGGCTCTGCCCACACTGACTGGGTGCCATATTAGACAATGTCTAACTTTTTTTAAGTCATAAAGTCAATACTCTTAACATTTTTTTTTCAATATTTTATTCAAGTTTTAAGTGATGTTAATTACAGATTTGAGGGGAAAGATCTAATTCCACACAAAATGGAAGACTCTAAAATGTACCCATTAAACTGCTAAAAAATAAACTGAGTGGCAAGAATACAACAGAAGTCTGATTTAGATTTTGAGTGCTGTCACCATGTGATTACAGTCACAGAGACTCTTCCCAGCTTGCAGCTGGAACTCTTAGAAGCTATTTCATACTCTGGTGCAATGGCAAAAAAACCACAACATGAGAGGGAATTAAGTCCTGAATTATTGGCTTCATCACATCCACCTTCTCCACCCCAAAATGGCACAAAAGAAACAGCTACCACATCCTGCAGACTACTTTTGGTGTAAAAGAGGTGATGGACTGGGTGGAAACAGGCCATGAAGATCTGTCTAAAAAAGTCCCTTTCAGATTAGTTTGTACACACCATCAAACAACGAGCCTCTCCTCAATTAGGGTAGGAAACCAAGGTTCAATTCTCAGGAAGTCACAATTTCATTCATTTACTCAATATGGATTTACAAAGTGCCTACAAATTATCAGCTTCCACTTGCAGCCATTTCTAGGTAAAAAGAAACCTGGCATCTCTAGAGGGGCCAGCAAGTTCCCCCCAAGTCTACAGCTGAAAGGACCTTTTTTAGAATTGCGTTTCTTCTGTACCTTTGAAAGGGCAACACCCTAAAGCTGAATCATCTTTACCCTGGGAGTCTAACATGATATTTAGCAATACTTGCATCCCAGACATACAACATTAAAAGGTACACTAAATTCTGAAGGTAGCTATGCTGCAAAATAGTTTAAAATTAAACGATTGTACAGTATTCATTTATGCTTGAAACTCCAGTCCTAGACCAAGCTTGTGTCCACCAGCGTTGACATTCTTGCCATCCAGCAGAGCTGACAGCGTCAGTTTGATTCCTGGCTTTAGGGTCTGAGTGTATCCTAAACCTATCAGGCTGGAGTTGTTCACTTTAGCCGAGAAGCAGGCATCAGGGTCGATCTGGTACTTGGCTGCTATTCCGAAGCGAGTGTTACTGTTTCCTGCTGTCCAGGCGAGGTTAACAGCAGTCTCCAACTTCTTGTTCACCTTCTGATAAATGGAGCCACCAAACTCTGTCCCATCATTTACATTAGTGTGAAGCTGGAACTCATCGGTCTTGTAGCCAACCACAAAGTTGCTCTGGGTCACTCAAGACTTCGCGGTCTCAAAGTTCATCTGGTAGCCAGCCAGCCAGCCCTCATAGCCCAGCACCAGAGCACCCCGGATGGAGGGCCCAGCAATGTCGAAATCCACGTCGCAGCCCAGGTTGATGTGCTCCCGTTTGTACCCTGTCTTGATTTTAGCATTTTTTTTCCCAGTGTTTGGTGAGAAGGATGAATCGAAGGTCAGCTTCAGTCCACGTGCAAGCTGATCTTCCACAGTAATTTCCGTGCCTAGTGTGTTGTCAGTGTTCCATTTCTCCATAAACGTCAGACCATATTCGGTCCATCTGTACTTGGTTTCCAGACTGCCTGTCACTTTGGTGGTCTCCGTGTTGGCTGAACCTGAGCTTGTAAATTCCAGTCCATTCTCAGATTTTGTTTTCAAATCAAGCTTTATTAAGCCAAATCCATAGCCCTTGGTGAAGACGTCCCTGGCAGATTTGCCAAGATCAGCGTATGTGGGAGGCACAGCCATCTTCTGCTCAGAAGCGGTGGCAGTGGGCTCCGCGGCAGCTACGGCGGGGGCTGCAGCGTGAGGAACGGAGTGAGTGGCTGGGCCGAGGGCGGGGCCTCTTAACATTTTCGATAAGGAATTTTTTTCATAACTGGCTGGATGAGAAACCGTATTGCTACCCAACGTCAAGCCCCTGAGGACTGAGGGAGCTCACAGCTCAGAGAAATGGGAGGGGAAGGCCAGGTGGCCGCCTGGGAGAGGTCTGCTGGCCACAGCATAATCCCACAGAGAGGAGTTCAGTAGAGGGTGAGGCATCTAGCTCTCAGCCTTACACAGTGAAGAACCAGGTCCTGCGAGTATCCCACAGCTGACTGGTCAGAGGTGCTGACTCCCACTAACCAAATGCACAAAAGCCTGATGTACCAAACTCTCAAATGCCAGTTTATTCCTTTATAATCCTTTACAGCTAGATGTAACTTTCAAGGGGCCATATACTGATGGCAGCTTGCCCAGAAAATTCTCTGCTGATGTAAAGAAACTACGTGAGAAGCTAAATTCTTATACACTGTCCAGCGTGGTAGCCACCAATGACAGGTTAGCACTTGAAATGTGACTAGTCCAAACAGAGATGTGCTGTTAGTGTAAAGTAAACATAGATTTCAAAGATACAAGACAAAAAAGGGAACATATCCTACTAATAATTTTTATATTGATTACATATTGAAGTGATATTTAACATTTTAAATCCATTAAGTTAAATAATACATTATGAAAATTAAATTCATCTTTGTTTTTTACTTTTTTTAATGTGGCTGCCAGAAAATTTTAAATTATATGCATGGCTCCCACTTGCAACTTGCATTATATTTTACTTGGGCAGTGCTCTCTTAGATGGAGTCTGGCTAGCCCAGAATCTGGGGATGGGAACTTTTTTTTTTAAATAGAAGTGTAGTTGATTTACAATGTTGTGTTAGTTTGTGGTGTACAGCAGAGTGATTCAGTTACACATCTATTCTTTTTCAGATTCCTCTTCCATTATAGGTTATTAAAAGATATTGAATATAGTCCCTGTGCTGTACAGTAGGACCTTGTTTATCTATTTTATGTAAAATATCCTGTATCTGCTAATCCCAAATTCCTCATTTACCCTTCCCCCACCGCTTTCCCCTTTAGTAACCATAAGCTTGTTTTCTATGTCTCTGAGTCTGTTTCTGTTTCCTAAACAAGTTCATTTGTCTCATGTTTCAGATTCCACATGTGAGTGATACCACAGGACACTCGTCCTTCTCTGACTGACTGACTTCACTTAGCGTGGCTTTGGCGTCTTGTGTTTCTGAGCCGCCCGCAGAGCCCGCAGGGCGGCTGCACAGGCTGGAGGAGGGCCGGGGAGCTCAGGCCTTAGGGCAGGGTGGAATTGTAGGGGGCCCACCGGTGGCTTGAGGCCCACAGTGGACCTAAAGTACCTGCTCAGTAGGGAGGTGCAGGCTCTGGTATCACTGGAGCGGGGAGAGCATGGAAGCCCCAGCCTCTACGAGTCACACCTTGCAAATCAAGCATGAGACAGGGACAGTCACCATGTCACCCACCCTGCAGTTATCTCCTGTCCTTCCACAGACCCAAAGATCCCTGAGGCCAGTTGTTTCCAGGGACTTGCTGCCCCTCACTCTTTGCCCCCTCTGTCTTCAGGGGGAGCTGACCATGACCAGCGACATGGAGACCCTACAGAGCGCCCTGTACCTAGACACAGTGCCAGAGCCCTGGGCCAGGCGGGCCTACCCTTCCACGGCAGGCCTGGCAGCCTGGTTTTTGGACCTGCTCAACCGAGTCAAGGAGCTGGAGGCCTGGACAGGCGACTTTGCGATGCCCTCCACCGTGTGGTTGACGGGCTTCTTCAACCCTCAGTCCTTCCTGACCGCCATCATGCAGTCCACGGCCCGCAAGAACGGGTGGCCCCTGGACCAGGTGGCCCTGCAGTGTGACGTGACAAAGAGGAACAGAGAGGAGCTCAGGAGCCCCCCTCGGGAAGGGGCCTACGTCCACGGCCTCTTCATGGAAGGCGCACGCTGGGACGCGCAGGTGAGTCCTGGGATGAGCTGCAGGGCGCCCTCGTGGGCTGACTGCGTCTGCGTTTCTGCCCCCCCCCCCATGAAGGGTGATTGCTAAGGGATGCCCTGGAGTCTTCCAACCTCGAGACCCTTCCTCAGGGCTGTCAGATCCTCTCTGCAGCCCTAGGTGGTGCAGAGAGCAGAGTTAAGTGAATAGTTAGAAGCAGCAGCTCTGGAGCCAGACTGGCTGGATCTGAAGCCCAGCACTGCCATTTACTAACCCTGTGAAAACCTCAGTTTGCTCAACTGTTAAATGGGGAAAGACAGTTCCTGCGAGGATGAAATGAGTTAATAGGCAAGCCGCTGAGAACAGTGCCTAGAGCGCAAGGGGTGCTCAGAAAGTGCTGGGGTCCGCTCTCCCCGCGCTGTGAGCCCTGGGCCATCACCTCCCCGCCCTGGCCCGCCTCCCTTGCTCAGGAGCTCCTGGAAGCCAGGAGTCCTTTCTGCTTTTGACGTTGCTACCTGTCAGCAAAGGGAAGCCAGCAGATACCATTTACAGTGACACTTTGAATGGATTCCTGAGTGAAGGCAATAAACACTTGAGTCAGCATGAGATCAGAAAAGATGTTTTGTCAACAATAGGGAACTAGCAAACAAGCACACATGGCTGCGATAAGTGACATGAACGAGGATGGGTAACTCTGGAGCAAGTGCACATTCGTAACACACGTGATCTGGAAGGACTGCTCAGTCAAATATCCCATTAGGCAGGTAACACTGAACTATTCCTAGCGGTCAATGCAAAGGAACGGGGGGAGCTTTTAGAAGATCTAGAAGATCCTACAAGGCCACATCAATATGCATAGAGACCTGTACAGGTTGGTGTCCCCTCAAAAATACAGAACCCCAGATGTGACCTTATTTGACAAGGGGTCTTTACAAATGTAAGTAATTAAGATGAGGTCATACTGGAGTAGAACAGGCCCTAAATCCAGTGCTTGGTGTCCTTATAACAAGGCCATGTTGGAGACAGAAGAGAATGGAGATGGAGGCAGAGACTGGAATGATGCCTCTACCAGCCCAGGACGCCAAGGGCTGCCGCGGCCTCCAGACACTGGGAGAGAGGCACAGGGCGCTTCTGCCTCGGAGCCTCCAGAAGGAACCAGCCCTACCTACCTTTTAAGACTTCTGGCCTCCAGGGCTGTGAATAAAATTGTCTGTTGTTTTAAGCCACTGAGTTTGTGGTGCTTTGGTTATGACGGTCCTCGGGAACCAATGAAGAGCCAACAGAAAGGCCAGGAAAGTGGGACAGCATTCATGCAGCCTGAACCCGAGAAGGAAGCCTCCTTCCCTCTCCCCTGCTGGGCATTTGCACAAGATTCTGTCAGTGGTGATCACACATGGACTGTTAGGTGCAGGGCAGCCTAGGACGAGCCAGAGCTAGGACACCAAAAACACCAAAACGAGAGAAACGCAAAAAGGGAAGCAGGGAAGGAGCTCGGCAGGAGGAGCACTGGCACCATGGGGGGAGGGTACTGATTCCAACCACCTCCCATTTTTTTCCCCATCATGTTGTTTCTAAGTAATAATTTAAAACTTCCCCCAAATGAACACCTGCCCACCAAGGGTTCTTATTCTCAAAGGTTCTATTCTAGAAAGATTTTGGCAAAAATGGAAGGCCATAGGTGTCCAAAATTCCTCTCTTCCTTAAAACAAGAACACTGGCAAAAGCACAAGTGATCAGAATCAACCTTTCCAGAACTCTCGAAATTAACTGAAGGCCCTCAGCCGTTCAAGCAGTGTTTGGTGAAGGAAAATGGCTGATCTCAGTAAGACGAGCAAGTCTGGTGGCCTTTTAACTCTGTTCCCATCCTCTCCTCCTCGACTCTGTGGCTGCCTTGAAAATCAACAGGCCACAGGCACAACAAAAGCAGCAGCCGGGCAGCCGCGGAAGGGGACAGCGTGGCGTGGGGCCGGCCGGGCCGCGGGTCTGACCCCAGCTGTCCTCATGTCCTTGTCCCCAGGCCGGGATCATCGCAGAGGGAAAGCTGAAGGAGCTGGCGCCCCCCATGCCCGTGATGCTCCTCAGGGCCGTCCCCGCAGACAAGCAGGACAGCCGCGGTGTGTATCCCTGCCCCGTGTACAAGACCCCTCAGCGGGGACCCACCTACGTGTGGACTTTCCACCTCAAGACAAAGGAGAAGCCATCTAAGTGGGTTCTGGCGGGCGTGGCCTTGCTTCTCCAGATTTAGCTTCCTGCAGAGCCACCGAGGAAGCAGCGGGGCTGGAGCTGGGCTCCACGAGTCGGGGAGGGCTGAGCACAGACACAGAGAAGGGTCAGAAATCAAGCGCACTCATAGCTCTGAAGAATTTGGGGGTGGACCTCGGAGAGAAGTACCTATCATGAGGCTGAGCTCGAGGAGCGTGGACCTAGGAATCGGAGAATTTCACGACACTGAAACTCTCCTAATAAAGTGGTTTGTTCCTCCACCGTGTCTGGTCCAGGCTTTGTGTTGCAGAGTCAAAATCGGTCATGAGGCGCCCGAGGGAGATGAGCCACAGACGTGGGAGCCCTGCCCTGGCGTCACTGCAGGCCCTCCGCCCAGCGCTCTGGTTCCGGCTGGTCCGGGGCCCAGCAGCACCGCATCACCCATGAGTCAGTCTGCATTCTAACAGGCTCCCCAGGTGGTCTGTAGGCACGCTGTGGTTTGAGAAACGTTACTCTGGATCGGGGGGTCACCAAATTTCTCTGTGAAGAGTCAGACGGTAAGCATTGTGGGCTTTGCAGGGAGTATTGTTTCTGTTGTGCCTGCTCAGCTCTGCTGCTGTGGCCCCCAAGGGCCACAGACAAAACATAAACAAACGGGTGTGGTCACGTTGCAGTAAGATTTCACTTACTACAACAGGCGGTGGGCCATATTTGCTGATCACTGCGCCAGAGGATAAGGGGAAGTTCACATGCAACATTTGACCTTCATTAATTCACACATCCACTCAACAAACGCTCATCTAACGTCTACTGGTGACTGAGGACAAGACTGCGAACAAGGTAGGCTGTTTCCTTGTATTTCTATCAGCCTTCAGATCATTTAAGAGGGGCCCACGGAGAAACCTTCCACCTAAAGCCTTTTAACCTAAAAGCTTCTCGATTTTCCTCTGTGGAACAGATTTTCACTGGATGCCCAAAGAATTCTACAGGTTCAATGAGTTTTAAAGGGCTCTGGGGGGGGGGGCTGTCTGTTAAGTCATCTGGGAGGGCTCAGCATTCCTTTCAGGATCGTTATTCCCACGTATCCTTGGACTATTTCTGGGTTGGTTACTGTGTAGAACAGTGGTTCTTAATCTTGAGCAGGCATCAGAAACCCCTCGAGGACTTGTTAAAACAAAGATGGCTGGACCCTACCCTTCAGGATACATGAGTCAGTAAGTCTTAAGAAACTGCCGATGCTGTGGGTCCAGGTTTAAAACAGAAAATCCCACCATCCTAAAAACCTCTGCTACAAGAATACAGAATCTAATGCCAATTTCACCATGATTTTCCTGCTGTCTACCCTGTGGGTCCTGCACCCCAGGAAGAAGGGCCTTATTCCTCATCTGGATGCCTATAAGGGAGTTAACAAATTCCTCTGGAATCCAGGAATTCCAGCTTGAGTTCTGTCTCTCCTCTCATCAAGCAGCAATGCCCTTCCCATTGACAGCCAACAACTTGCAGTTTCTTGCCTACAGTTCCTGCGTTTCCAGGGAGATGGCTCTGCCTCCTTGTTGGCATCATCCTTCCTGGTCCTCACGGAAAACAGTGAGGAGTGGCCAGAGGAGGACCAAGATGGAGGGAGGGTGGAAGTCTCACTGTACGAGAGCAGGGCACTCTGGGTCACGGAACTTTTGAAGACAAGGACAAGTGGACAGGTTAGATAGATGTGTTAATAAACCTCCAGACACACTACAAATTGGATCAATACTACTGACTTCTTCCTTGCACGCACAGACCAAATGAGATAAGGAAGATAACTTTACAACACCGGACACTTTGGCAAAAATGATGGTGTAAGTGGGACACCAGGAGAAAGGGGGGCAACTGGAGGCCCCAGAGCAAGCGGGGGGCGGGCATGGGCAGAGGACCCAGGAGCGCCCGGCCCTGGCACCGGGTCGGCGCTTCCCCCACACAGCTCAGCCGACGGGTAAGCGTGCAGGTTCCGACGGGCCCAACGGCCACTTCGGGGCGCCTGCGAGAACACACACCTGGGGTTAGTCAGGCACAAATGAGGCAGGGGGTGGCTACCAAGGTTACCGGAAACAAGGGACACCTGACGCTAGCTTGGCACCCGTACAGCGATCACGCGCGAGCTCCCCGGCCTCTGTGCCCCTCCCTGTGACAGGAGACCTGCTCTAGAGCCCCGGTTCCACAGGGCTGATCGAGGTCCTTCCCAGGAGCGGCAGACTCCTCCCAGAGAGCGCTCCTAACTAAAACGGGACCCCCCAAGGGCCCAAGGGAAGAGAGGCGCTGAAAAATGAAGACTTTTCTTTCTCCTGATGGAGAAGCAAGACAGTAAACCTGCGTGAAGTCCAGTGCAGAGGCCGAGGTGCCTCCGAGTCTAAAACAGAGTTCCAGTCTCTCCTGTCCAGTCCACGAGAAAGCGAGAGAACAGGGGTGTCTTCTGAGAGAGGCAGTTTCTCCAGATGGAGTCAAGCATTTCTAAGTGGACCAGGAGACAGAAATGGGCCGAGAGAGCCTGGCTACGGAAAGGGCTTCTTTCCCAAGTGGGATCTTTGATGTTTGTCCAGGCTGGAGCTCCAGCTGAAACTCTTCCCGCAGCGGGAACATTTATAGGGTTTCTCGCCTGTGTGAACCCTCTGATGTCTATTAAAGTTGGACCTTTGAATAAAACTCTTCTCGCAGATGAGACATTTATAGGGCTTCTCTCCCGTGTGGATCTTCTCATGGTGGCGCAGCCCCGAGAAGTCACTGAAGCCCTTCCCACAGTAGTCACATTTACAGGGCTTCTCTCCCGTGTGGACTCGCTGGTGCTTCACAAAGTTGGAACTCCGCAGAAAGGCTTTTTTGCAGGTGGGGCACTGAAAGTACGTCTCTCCGGTGTGGGTCCTCTGGTGAAAAACAAGCTGCGAATTCCTGTAGAAAGTCTTCCCACACTCCCGGCAGGTGGGGAGTCTCTGGGCCATGGGGGCTCTCGGCTGCACACGCGGGGAGGCCTCCCTCCTCTGCTCAGGCCAGGGCACAGACGGCTCTCCGGGGTGAGGACGCGGCAGGCGCGGACCCAGCTGCTTCCCAGGATTCCTGTCTTGAGGGGAGAGCTGGCCCCTGGTTCCCTCGCCCTGAAGGTTCTCCTGGGCCTCGGGGAGATTCTCACCTTCTCCAAAGCATTTCGACTCATCCTCACTGAAGAGGCCGCTCAGGGCAGCCTGGAAGGGTGGCTCTCCCGAGGCTTGAAGCGCCTGGTCCTTGTGGTTCTCCGAGTTTACGTTCTCTTTGTCATTCTCCTGCCTGTCCCCTGAAAGGAGGAGGAAGATGTGGAACAGCTCAGTCAGGGCTGTGCCCTATTTTCTAGCTCGTATGTCAAAGAAAGGGTCATCATAAAACACTGTTTCCCAAGAAGGCATCAGTGAGCAAAGAAGGAAAACACCATCCAGGCTGAGCCCCGGGCACCCAGCTCGTGGCGTCCAGGCTGTGACTCAGCTCTGGAGCCAAGGGCAGCGAGCACCGGCAGTTAGCGCCCGCGGAGGCCCCGCGGTGCGCGGCAAGCGCTGCTGAAGGCCCAGGGGACGCGCGGGATGTGAGAGGGCTGCGCTAAAAAAGTGCTGGTTTTCATCTGTTCACACAGAAAAGAGAAGTATGACCACCAAAAACGATCTGAAAAGTATGCGAAAGAAAACCAGATCGACCTCAGTCATACCGACAGCTCCGAATATGCGTTTCCTTCCAGTCTTTCCTTTGTACGTGTGTCTGTCTATGCGATTCATCAATGTCACATGGATTCTCCCTCCCACAATTCCTGAAATGCACTAATGTGTCACTTTACTGTGGCTGTGAAGCACGGCGAGGCCGCAGGGCCGAAGTGAAGCCCTCAGTCTGCACTTGAACCTGGCGTTCACTTGTGCCTCATTAACTCACGTAACAGTTAGATGTTGTTTTTCTCCTCATAACTTAGGTTGTTTGCTTATTACTACTTAATGATGCATGTAGTAAAGATTTTCATTTTAGTGGCAGAATTTATCTTCAGCTTTTATAAAATACATTATTCCTGTAGCTCTAAAGAAGCTGTTTGCCTTTCTCCTATATTAGTGTCTTTCACATTATCAGCTGCAGCCCCAGGAATCTGCTAGAGAACCATTCCCCGAGCCTTAGAACATGTTCTTCTCAAATGGCAAAGGTACTTCCTCTTGTCTTAAAGAAGCTTTTATAAATATCATTTTAAAGAGCTGAATAATGGCCCATCGTGGAGATGTCGCCATGAACACAATAATATTTGTAAATGCATAATTTATTTAAGAGTTCTCCTACTGTGGGAATCTAAGTTGTTTATTTTGCTATTGTAGATAATGATGTGATAAGCATTTTTCTTCACAAATTCTTCCCACGTTTTTGATCAGTACCTTAAAGGAGGTTCCTCAGAGTAGAATTACTGTGCCAGCAGGCAGGAACGGTGTTACTAAGGCTGTTGACACCTGCTGGCAAATTGATTTCCGGAATGACTGCGCCACCCTCTGGCGTGGGAGGCTGAGCAGAGGGCGGGCGCGTGGCCGGGACTTAGTACTCGGTGGCGCAGGTATCTGCCACTGAGACTGGTGAATGACGGTGTTCCATGGGTATAAATTTTAATTCTTCAGTTATTAATCAAGTATTTTTTCACCTTTATGAGTTATTTTTCTTAACTCCAAGACTGCTGTCCGTTTTATTTTACTGGGAAAGTCACTTTTCTCTTACCAACTTGCATTAACTCCTTCTCTATTAAGAAAAATAATCATTTATCTGTCGTGTTCATAAAAAGAGTTTTTCACCGTTTAGTTGCTACTTTAATTTTGTTTGGGGTTGTTTTTATGTATAGAAGCTGTGGTTCCTTTCTTTTTTTTTTTTTTAACATTTTTTATTGATTTATAATCATTTTACAATGTTGTGCCAAATTCCAGCGTAGAGCACAATTTTTCAGTTATACATGAACATATATATATTCATTGCCACATTTTTTTCTCTGAGCTACCACAAGATCCTGTGTGTATTTCCCTGTGCTGCACAGTATAGTCTTGTTTATTCTACAGTTTTGAAATCCCGTCTGCCCTTTTCTTTTTAAACACACTGTTCAAGGGCCAACTGTGTACACTTGTTCAGTCCTTCAGGATTCTGATTAGAAGTACGGGTGTAAGGCTTCTGGAGGCTCACTGCCCTGCTGACCTGCTCTGACTATGAGCTATTCTTCCATATGGTCAAACAAAACAGCATGTCCACTCTCTCCTGGGACTGCCGCCCCTGGTCTGAGCCCAGATCCGGCAGAGGGCTACTGTGTGCGCCTTCCAGACCAGACCGGTCCCTCCCCATCTTGTTACTACGCCCCGTCCCTGCACACCTGGACTCCTGCACCCGCCTCCCCCAGGGTCGCTCCCAAGCGTCCCACGCCTGCCACTTCCTCGGCCTGTCCCTCAGATCCTCTCTCAGGAACCTAGAGCGGCATTTTTTGCTTTATCAAGGCGGGCTGGCTTCATACACTCTCCACAGTCTGGCTCAAGGTAAGATCTGATGGGACCATGGTCAGCAGCAGGGAATGAAGGAAAAGAAAAAGAAAAAAAGGGGAAAAATAAGAATGAGTGGTCACAGGGAGAGTCAGTGAGCTGGACACACAAATAACCCCCTGCTGCGCGGGAATCCCTTACCTTCCTCTCACTCCTGCTGTGAGCCTAACACTGCTCCAAAAAATAAACCCCATTAAAACAAAAAGCTTATGGCAACAACCTCTAAAGCAGCATTTTCAAACTTTTTTTGTCTGCTACACATGGTAAGAAATAATTTTATACTGGAATGCAGTGCAGACGCACAGATACAGAATAAAAATTTCCTGAAATGCTACCCACCTTGACAGCTGATAGTTGATATTTGCATTCTGATATTTTCTGTTCAATATTATCATTTTGCTTTTTAAAATGCTGGTTGAAACCCTGTAAAATATTTTCACAACCTGCTAATTGGTCATGAAATGCAGTTTGAAAAATACCGCTCCAGAGGCACCCTTGTGAAATAGTATTATGATAAATATATTGCTTAAAATTGATGCTTGCTCTGTGTATATGAGCAAAGAAAAATAATTAATCCCCTCAGACCCCACTGGGGAGAAAGAGTGGCTTGTCGCACAGCTCCCACCCTCGGTCTTCTCCTCCTCCGTGGCGCTGGGGTCCTCTGTAGACGTGAAAGTGCGTGTGTGTGTGTCTGGGTGTGCAAGGAGGCAGGGGTGACGGCTGATTTCACATGGCTGCGATGTTTTTGGAAGAGTGCAGAAGGCAAAGGGCGCCTGCTATTTTACAACAGAACAACTTTCCTAGCTCTTAGCACCAGTCTTCAAATACGCGATTTGTATGAAGTATCTGTTGTTGCTGCTGTGTAAGGAAAGTTAGGTGCATGGAGATGAGCTAAAAAGTGCTTTCCTGTCGGTCTTGTTTATTCTGTTGAGGGTGGGCTGGTTCCCGTTCACCATAACCAGAGAAAGGAAAGTCTAGTTACCGTGAACCTTCTTGTCAGGAGGGACGACAGCCCTGTTAGACCATCTTTTTTTATAATGGGACTCGAGCCGTATCTGTATGGGTCTCAGTCGTACTAATCTTAATTCCCGCTGAGAAGGAGGGCCGTCACAGCAGGCAGGAGTGAAGGCAGCAGATCCGATGTGGGGGCTTTCTTCCATGACTGAGTACACGTGTCAACAGCCTGACAGCCAGCGACAAGGAGACCCAACCTCGGTACTCAGACTGGACTGGCCAGACCATGGCTCGTTATAACCGATGTCACAGAAACCAAGTCCCAGTATCTCCCCTGCCACCTGCAGTCCAACGACGGGAGGTCAGGAGCGGCTCTGGACCCACAGGGGGTCACTCACCTGTGCAGGTGGGTCTTGGGATCTTCTCGCCGACACGCAGGTGCGGTCCTGCCAGCTCTTCCCCGTAGGCGGTTGGAGGAGTCAGGTCAGGCTCACAACTGGAAATGCCTGGGAGAGAGAGAGAGAGAATACGTGCGCCTGGATGAATGGGAGGACTGGGGACCACGCTGGGTTTTTCAAAGGAGTGCCCTGAGCATCGGGGAGATATGAACGCTCTGGAGACCACGCAGGCAGCTCATCTCACAGGGGTGTGTGGCGCTTCTAAGACGCCGGTGCCCACAAGGTGACCAGGAGATGAAGTGAAGGCCACAGAACGGAGACTCTGGGCAGCTGGAGTCAGACCACCCGGCAGGCTGGTGCCAGGGTCGTGAACTGGGACCTCGCCAACGGTCAGCAGGGACTGGGTTAGCAGAAAAGAGTGTGCACTCGGTCAGATCACCCATGGTAACTGAGTTCACTGAAATTCAGCACTTATGAGCAGGGGACCGGATCTGATGCTCACTTTAATCATCTTAAAAAAATTGGAAGACCATTACCGAGCCCACAGGTTAAAGGAGTTACTGTGTGTAAGGAGCCATAGCACCTTCGGGCGCACAGAATACTTACAGCACAAGGGAGTTCTCACTGTAACTCTGCTGTCTCCAACTCGCCCCTACTCCCAACCCTGCCGCTAGTGATGTCCTTCACCCAGGGGACGTCAAGGAGGGCGGCTGTCTCTGAGAGCACGCAGAAGGCGTTCCACCGTCTTCCCACCCCTTCCATCGGGCTGGCCCACACCCTCACCTGAGACCATTTTCCCGTAGGTCTCCAGCATGAGATCCCAGTATTGCTCCTTCTGAGTGGAATCCAGGTGTCTCCACTGCTCCTAGAAAAAGATACAATGTCGTGAGTCTAGTGAAGGTTTTGGAACCCCCCTCCCCTGCCTGTAGGAGGCTGAGAAGAAAGGAATGGGCCTTGGACCCTGGTCACCAGATGACCTGAGAAACCAGGGGAAGTGGCTCAAGGGGAGAAGCCAAGGAGAAAGCTGCAGTCCCGACCTCAGCATTTCTTGCCGCGGTCAGAAAACATTTAGGTTTTAAGCTCCAATTGTTTTTTTTTTTTTTCAGTTGTGTTTTGAGAGTAGAGAACAGAGAGAAGGCAGGAGCCCACTCTCCACTGTCCATCCTTCTGTCTAACTTCCAGTGCTTAGAGGAGAGGTCTCTGGCAGTAGGAGCCAGAATGAAGTCAGAACGAGGACCAGCGGACTCGGGGCAGAGAGGCTGCGGCCGCACGTGCTCAGAGCCTCCCGACAGCTCTGAGTTTTCGGTCTAACAGCAGATCGGTTTTCCTCCCAGTGGGCAGGAACGTGATGGCGTCTCCACAGCAGGGTGTCCCTCAGTTACGCCCAAAACGTGCCCTTCCTACGCCATGGAAGTGAGGCTGGAGACAAAACTGGGAAGGCCGTCTGACTTGGGTCAACTTTGGTGAATTCAAATCTCAGCCTCCCTCACCACCAGGGCACCAACTGCCAGAACCTGGGTGTGTACAGCAGACTGACCACCAGCACTGTCCCCGGAGTCAGACACACCGGGATTCAAGTCCCCGCTCTGCCACTGTCCAGCCACGTGATCCTGAGCAAGTTACTTAACCTTCCCGGGCCTCCGCCCTCACCTGATGATACTACTGAACTCAAGAACCTGTCAGGAGGTTCAACAGAAATAACGCAATTCATCTGTCTTCACAGCACCCTGTACTTTTCACTCGTAGCATTCCTCACAGTTCACTCAGTATTTCTGTATGTACACACACACACACACATACACAGGGATGTAATGAAGAGCTGCCTCCACTGGCACCTGAGCACCAGGAGGAAAGGACTCTCCACTGCTCTTCCTCAGTCCCAGGGCCCTGCCCAGGACAGAGCAGGCACTCATACATGTCGTCGGGCTGACATAAAGCCCTTAGCTAATACGTCACCAGTAGGTGGCACATGGCCTCGCTGTGACTCTGGCTGTAACTGCCGTGGGTGCCACGTGCAGTCTGTGGGATCTCAGTCTCCCATCCCGCCCCACGGGCTCACGGAGAGAGTTAAGGGACCCTGCAGGAACCCCAAAGCTGACAGCCATCCATTACGTCATGAACGGGCAGCCAGGCCACAGGGAGCAGGAATGGGGGGAGGAAGGGACGAGACATCGTCCTGTCACCACCAGGGCACCACGGGAGCCAGGCCCATCCTATACGGATCTGCACATGGTACATCAAAGGGCAGGGTGGGGTGGGGGCCTGAATGAGAAGGGAGACACCAAGGTCTTCAATTACCAGATACTAAGCTAAAAAAAAAAAAAAGAAGAAGAAGAAGAAAAGGAGGAGTTAAATTTTTCAGGGTGAAAAAAGTGAAAAGGTGGAAAGTGACTTTTATATGTTTACTTACTAATTATAACCACATTGTTAATACAGATTTTAATTTTGAAATATATTTTTAAAGTAGGAATTTTTAGCAGCTTATTTTGTTAGTCTTCAGTGAATGAAGCTACCTCAACAACCTCCTGGAAACAACCAGCTTGAGCAGACATTTCTGACCCCAGGCAGCCTCAGCCCTCCGGGTCAGATCGCCCGGCCCTCGCTTCAGCGCCAGCAGAGAAAGACTGGGTGAGCCAAGCGCCATGATGCCTGCCCAGCGGCCTGGCGGCTGGATGCAGGGCCAAGGCCACGAGCACCAAAATACCAGCCACCTACTACGCCCCAAGGCAGGAACGAGCAGAGCCACCACAGCCCCCTGGGGACACGATCAGCCCTTTCAACCACCACAAACAATGAGTCTCTGGACAGCGTGCTGCCAGCTAGAAGCCACGCACACTCACTCCTGGAGCTGCCAAGAAGCCGGGGTGTGTGACTGAAACCCTTTACCTAAAAGGCAGGACACCAGCTACAGCCAGCATCCCTTTCTCTCGTGTTTCTCACAGGAGGAAAAAAATCTAAATTCCTATTCTGGAAGGACAACTAGGAGGCTGGATGGGGAAATCATCTCAATTTTATGTGGAAACAGCACCATCTTGTGGGCGTTGGGGACACTGCCACCACTGGGTTCCTTTCCCAAGGTCTGAAAACACAGGAAGGGGAGCAGGAGTCTGGGGAGAGTCTCCGGCTCCGTCGCGGGAGCACGAGCGCCCTGGGCCCTCACGCCCTGTGCCGTCCGCCGGCTGCCTGACTTAGGACATGATTCTGTGTATTCAAAAATCCCCTTCACTCACACAAGGCTCCATCAAACACCAAGGTCCTTCTGATGCAAATAGTGGTTGGTAGGTTTGGGGAGGGTTATGGGCACTGAGTGCGGATGGTTTTTGTTTGTTTGGGTTGAGTGACTATTAATCAGTTATCGGCAATATACAGGGAACTGATTTATATATTACATACATGTATACATACGTGCGTGTGTGTGTGTGTGTGTGTGTGAGAGGGAGACAGAGAGAGAGACAGAGAGCACGCGCGCGCATCTGGACTCTTCTGACGTGAAGCTTCCCAGAGCAGGTCCCAGTCGACGGCGTTACAGGACGCACAGGTAATGTCTAACCCTGCTGGCTAAACTACGTTGAGAAATCATACATACCTGTCACAGGGATACCCTGTATTTACTACAGAAGTAACAATAACCCTCCATGTCGGCTTGAAATATTTGACAGAATACCTAAGTCTTTTCCACCAGGTAACCTCCTGCCTAACCGCTTGGTTTCTGAGGACCTCGAAAGCAGGAAGGAGGACCCCCTTGAGTCACTGAAGAGGCCTCTCCCTCCCCTCCCCTCCCCACCCTGTGCCCCGGGCTGGGGGGAAACTGCGAAGCTGCCCTCTGGCCCCTAAATGTCTGAGGCTGGAAAGCTGAAGCTGGGCCTGGCTTCACACCGCATGCAGCACACCTACACCAGCCCCCTGCCCTCACCTTCACCCTAAAGTACCTGATGAGGAAGGTACCAAGCAGAGTTCCCCGGAAGTTTGGAACAATGTTTAAGGTGTCCAGGTGCCTGAAAACCTGCTTTGTCAAATGCAACTCGTCAGAGCTGTTCACTTCATAATCAAGATAAACCTGTTCCTGAGACTTCTGTTTGCAGCCAAGATGGATTAACAGGGACTGGATTTACCTTCCTGCTAAAGCAACTGAAAACGGGGACAAAATATACGAAACGAAGGTTTGCAGACATCACGTCAGGCAGAGCAGGCAGAGATCCCTGTGAGCCCTACGGCTGCCCAGACTTACTGCCTGGACAGGGCACCCAGAGCAGCACGGAGGGGCAGCCCCCCTGCGCTGAGCTGAGCTGAGCAGGACCCAGGGTCTGGGGAGGCCACGGGGCTAGAGTCAGTAGGCAGAAGACCGAAGTCAGGGAGATACACCGAGAGCGAGTTTCGGGATGTGTGGAGGGTCCTCCTCAAGTCAAGGAAAGATCTCCCCCGGAGAAGCAGAAGGTATGGTCCCCAGGGCTCACACGGTACTGGAAATACTTCACATTTCCAGTAGCCAGAGTGGAAAACATTGTACATCAAGAAGTATCAGGTAGAGGATTTCCTCAGTACAGGGGAAAAGTTAGCCCTAGACTAAAGGCTTCTCTGGTGCCACAGAACAGTGTCCAAGTGACTTAACTGCACCCCAGAGCAGAGCTCAAGGACACTCACAGGAACGGGGAAACAAGCAGTCCACAGCAAAGTGCAGTTCACAGTTCCCGACACGAGTCAGGGTGACCAGGCACGCGAAGAAACGGGAGAGCACCTCTCACAATGAGATCAACCATCCTCGGAAACTGACTCAGAAGCGACACAGGTGATAAATTAGTACACAAGGACGTGAATGCAGATGCTATAAACCTATTTCACATGTCAAGGAGCTGGAGGAAAGACTGAACTTGTTAAGTACAGACATGAGAGATATGATAAAGCCCAAATCCAAACGTCTAGAGATAAAAAATACACCTGAGGTGGAAAATACCCTAGACGGGGCTCACAGCAGATAAAACACTTTAGAAGAAAAGATGAGTGAACTTGAAGACATGAAAAAAGAGACTGTACAAAATAAAACAGACTAAGAAAAGAGACTGTACAAAATAAAACAGACTAAAACAGAGCATCAGGAAGCTGTGGGACAACCTGAGGGGCCCTGACACGTACAGACACATGAGGACGCCCACGCCCCACACGTGTGTGGTTCTCACAGCTGCCAAGGAAGCAGAGAAGGCGGGGAGGCAGGAAAAGCAGTTGAAGACATTAGGGCCAAAACTTTTCCAAATTTGATGAAAACTGTAATCCGACAGATCCAAGAAGTTCAGTGGACCCCAAGAACAAGAAACATGAAGAAAATGACTCCAAGGCTCATCACAGTCAAAATGTTCCGTCAGTGAGAAAGCACTAAAAGCAAGCAAGAAAAATACAGCATTTGCAAAAGAGCAAAGACGGGGTACAGACAGCATGATTCTGGTTTGAGTCGAATTCTAGGAAATACAAACTTCTGTAAGGTGACAGAAAGCAGGCGCAGAGCTGCCCCAGGACTGGGGGGAGTTGCGGGACAGCCGGGGGGCAACAGAACGGCAAAAGGAAGCCTTTGCGGGTGGCGGACACGCTCATCATTGTGGCTGTGGTCACGGCTTCACGTGTGTGTACGTATCATGTCCCCAAACTGGCCAAACTGCACCCTCAACCACGCGCAGTTGACCGTCTGCCAGCCCCACCCCCGGAAGTCAGTTGGGGGAAGAGGACCTGCCTCACGTCAGATGTTAACTCCGACCTGAGAGGCCTAGACTGGGAGGTGAACTAGCAGTCTTTCCTTAGCACAACCCAGAGATAATAAAAGAGACAAGACTGCTTCATCCAGAAACTTCTTCGAGGGCCCAGATTCTATTATTCAAGGTGACAATTAGGAAACATTCTGCCTAATCGAATCTCAGGGTTCACTCCACACGTATCCCTGATCCTTCCTGTCTCCTCCACCTCGGAGAACGCTTCCCCCTTCAACCCCCCAACCGCTGACACCGGCAAAGCGCGGTTCTGGCCTGAGAGAAGTGGGGAACCAGCTCACCTGAGGTGCTGTTTGGAGGAGGGAGGCTCCGAAGTCCTGGTCTCCCAGGAGCCTTTCCTTGGGGGGGGCCAGAGGCGGGGATGCAGGCGCTGCTGAGGGGAGGAACAGGAAGCCTGAAGAACCTAGATGTCCCCCAGCCACTCCCCAGAGGGCACAGACACAGCCCTGCCCACATGAGAACCACGACTTCAACACGTGTGTTTACCTAACGAGCTGCAGCTCCCTCCAACCTCCCAAACAGCCTCACCCACATTTCCTCCCACCTCCTTTCTCAGAACCAAAATCCAAAAGGTCTGGCCCTTTCATAATGTGGTGGTATTTGCAGACTTTGAATCTCTCAATCAGAGTGATTCCTGAAGGTCTACCCTGTTTCTGAACTTTCCAGAGATACCCCCACCTGCGTGGACTATCACCTCAGTTCCCGCTCAGGCCTCCCAGCCACCATCCCCCAGCTTCTCCAAGACAGCACCGCACACGCCCCCACGGATAACCGGCCCGCACCTAGTTCCTGCTCCGCATCGCTCTCCTCTTTCACAATGCAGCTCAGCGGCTCCCTGGGCCCGGAGGGTGCGTTCTGAAGGCCCAGCTCCTGAGGCACCTCGAGGTGGGGGTCCACTGCCCGCACCGGGCAGCCGGCAGACTCCACCTTCTCTGCTAGGCTCTCCTGTCCCAGGACCTGGATGCGGATCTGGAGACCATACCGTACGAATTACTCACTGAAAGGTCCAGAGTGAGCGCTTCTGAAAGACCCACAGCCCAACTTCCGGAACCTGTCACAAGGCAGTGCTCAGGGACGGGGAGCAGGGAAAGGAAAGCCACGTGTTTACTTCTGGCCCAGCAGGAACCAGTGAGGGACACATCCAGAGCCAAGGCCTGAACCGGGCCTGGGAGACCTTCGAGAGACCAGCAACTAACGCTGTCTACTGGACGGTCTCCACCAATTAAAGTGCAGACGTCTTTGGAACAACTTCTCAAACATTCTAGTCTAAAAATGGAATGGGCTAGGAGACTTGATTTTCAATCCCTAATGGCTAAAAAGTGTTGAGGGTCACAGAGAGTCTCAGAATTAGGTGACGTGTGGGGACACACTGAGGTGGTACAATAAGGAA
Source organism: Camelus dromedarius (assembly GCF_036321535.1). Classification (NCBI taxonomy): domain Eukaryota; kingdom Metazoa; phylum Chordata; class Mammalia; order Artiodactyla; family Camelidae; genus Camelus; species Camelus dromedarius. Next base: position 22,247,401 of record NC_087451.1, read on the forward strand.
TTCATATTTGGTCTTTGTCCTGCATTCCTGGCCCAGAGCGCCTCAGACCCTTGCAATTTCCTGAAGCCCAGGAGCGACGGGGCGATCTCTGTTATTCATAATAAGCCCGTTTCAGCCAGACCTGAGTTTATGCTGATGACGTGGCTCTTGGTGGCCCTGGACAGTCTCAGGATGGAGGCTGGTCACCAGAGGAACTAATCAGGTGATCAAAAGGCTGGAACTTTCAGCCACAGCCCTTGACCTCTGGGGAAGAGAGAGGGGCTGGAGATTTTCAGTCACTAATGGCCAATGATTAATCAATCATGCCTAAGTAATGAAGCCTCCATAATAACTCCTAAATTGTGGGGTTTGGGGAGCTTCAGAGCTGGTGAATCACAGAAGTGCCAGGAGGACGGGGTGCCCAGAAGAGGACCTGGGAGCCAGCTAGAGTCAGTGTCATAACTGAACCGAATCGTCGGACACCAGCTTGGGATCAGAGAATTGGAGAGTTGGTGGTTGATGTGGAAAACCCCACATACTTGGTGCCAGACAAAGGCAGCACCCCTGCTAAGACCCCAGAGGAGCCCTGTGCTCCGCTCGCAGATCATCGCGCGCTCTACTTACCCACTGCCACAGCCTCTGGGGGTCTCCCCTCAGGCTCTCCACAAGGGTCACCGCCTCCTCCCCGCTGCCGGGATGCTGCTTCCGCACCCACGTCTGGATCTCGGCAGGCAGGATGGTCAGGAACTGCTCCAACATCAGGATCTCCAGGATCTGCTCCTTAGTGTGAACCTCCGGCTGCAGCCACTGGAAACAGAGCTTCCGCAGCTGCCTCAGGGTTTCCTGGGGCCCAGACATCACCTGGTAAGGAAACTGCCTGAACAGCTGGCGTGCAGTCTCAGGGCTGGAGGCCTCCCCTTGAGGGGTGGCGTCTGTTCCAGAGAACAGGGCGTCCTCGGCCTTTGCGGGTGGTGGCAGCAGGAGTCGGGCCTGCCCCAGCTCGACGGGCATCGTCTGGCTTGGCAAGTCCTTTCAGGTGTCGTGCTTCTGGGATAGAGTCGTCCCTGGGAGAACCAGGTCTTCACAGAGCCTCTCACGGGGACACAAGAGGGAGTAAGCGTGACTGCTGGCCAGAGGAGACGGACACTTTCAGACAACACTCACGGGCCCCACTTGGGACGCCTGGGAGCCAACCGTGGGTCTTCTGAAATCAGTGGACACACTATTCTGTTTTGACAGATGGGAAACTTGAAGCCACAAAGCAAATTGCTAACACCACGTCTAAACTGTCACCATCACCCGTGAGTCCTTGGCCAAGGACTGGACCGCAAACGCACCTCAGCAGGATGAAACGTCCAAGGTTTAACAGAGAGCAGCTGCTACCAGGTTAAGAGCAAAAGAGAGATACAAAAGGCCAATCAGGGACGAGGGACATCTGCGGTTTTGACCACTGACAGTAGAGAGACTTTATGAACATTCAAGGCATCCTGAGATACCAGAAAGGCCACATGTTAGGAGTAAAGACCACACTCTAGAGTAAGACCTACTCTAAACCTGCCCTAAATAAACCTAAAGCCAGGCTTCAACAAGATCCACAGAGGAGACCCAGTCTACTGGGCTATTCTGAGCCAGTTAGAATTGGGGAAACACCCTGGGCTTTCCAAAGATCTGCCCTAAAACTGAGCCAACACAAGTCAGAGGTAATCAGGCAGTAACTGAACTGCCTGCTAGAACAAAAATCAACACTCTTCAGAGGAAGACAACAGAATTCTTAGCATCTACAACGTGCCATCCACAATATCCAGGATATAATCCAAAAATATGAGACATACAAAGAAACAGGAAAATGTGACTCAAAATCAAGGAACAAAGCAGTCAAGAGAAACCCCAGATGGCCTGAGAACCTAAAAATAATATAGCTTTAATGACAAGAGATAGTGACTTTCCATAAAGAAACAGAAATTATAAAAAGAACCAAATGCAAATTCTAGAGAAAGAACAATCAACCCAATTCCACATCCAACAAAAAAACCTTTCAAAGAAATAATGACATTTTTCAGAAAATAAGCTAAGAGAAATTTTCACCAGTGACTTTTGTACTACAAAAATTGCTGAAGGACATTCTTCCAGTTGAAGGGAAACTCAGATCGACAGAAAGGAATGAAGATCTCCAAAAAAGGTAAACATAGAGTGAATAAATATAATATTATGTTTTTATTTATTCTAACTTCCTTACAAGGCAACTGACTGTGAAAGCAAAAATAGCAATATGTGAGCAGAACATAAGTAGAAGTAAAAGGTAAAAAAATAGCACACAGGAGGGAGTAAATGGAATTAATCTGTTGTTAGGTCATTACATTTATGAACCGCTAATTGAGAAAAAGAAAATGGGAAGTGAGAAGCAGTGTCAGGTGAAGTGACAAGTAGGAAATGTAAAGGTGCTAAGTGAGGGGCAGGAAATGAGAAATATGAATTGTGAATTATAATGTGGTATATTAAAGTATACTCTGATAAGTTAAACTTTGATAATTTAAGGATGCATACTGCTAGCTATAAAAATATTATACAGAGAGGTACAGCAAAAAGCCAAAAAAGGGAATACTAAAAAACAGTCTGTAATATGATAAGAAAGGATCAAGAGAAGAATGAAAACAAGAAAGATCAATATGGGAAAAAAGACAATATGGTAGACTAGTATTCAACCATATCAATAAATACATTAAATGTAAGTGGACTAAACACTTGAACTATACGTTAGAGATTGTCAGATTTAAAAAAGACCCAACCATATGCCGTCTACAAGAGACATTTTATATACAAAGACACAGATAGTCTGGAAATAAAATGGTAGGAAAAAGACATTCCATGCAAATAGCAAACACGTGAAAGCTGGTATGGCTTTTTTAGTATCTCATCAAGAGACTTCAAGACAGGGAGAAAAAGAGGGACATTTCATTATAATAAATGGGTCAAATCATCTAGAACACAAAATAACACTAAATGTGTAAGGCCCTAATAGCAGATCTGAAGGGACAAATCTTCGATCACAGTTGTAGATTTTAACACCTTTCTCTCAGTAACTGATAGAAAAAATAGACACACACACACACAAAAAATCAGTAAGGATATAGAAAATCTGAATGACACTATCAACCAATTTGATCTAATTGACGTTTAGACCCACCAATTGCTGAATACACATTCAAGTACATATGACACATTCACCAAAACAAGCCATATGCATAATTAAGTTCCTAACCAGTGGAATCTTAAAGTATAGATTCTCTGACCACAGTGAAATTACATTGGAAATCAATCAACAGTACGATACCTAGAAAAATCCCAATATATGGAAATTGTTAAGTAACAATATTAAATAACCTACGCTCAAACAGACAAACAAATAAAAACCACAGAGGAAATTAAAATATATTTACGTATTGAGTGATAATGAAAACACAGCAAAACTTGTAGGCAACTGCTAAAGCACTGCTTAGAGAGAAATGTATTGCTTTAAATAAATGTTAAAAATTTTAATAAAGATACATGTATCCTTCACTATCTAGATCTATTTGGCTCCTAAGTTTCAAATAACAGGTAGCAAGATTTCAGATAGCAAAAGACTTCCTCAGATTTACTTGTTTCCTGAATTAAGGCAGGAAGCAGTTCAGATAACCCTTAGGGAAAGTACTTTTAGGGAAAACTATAGATCTTATAAAATATTTAAATCCGATTCCAGCAATTAAACTCTCACATAATTATAGGAAAAATGCCTCAATTATTCATAATTAAATTACTTTATAGATGGTTTGTAGGTTGATATCTCAATGACTTCATAAGAATCTGCTGCAGTTATCAAAAAAATTTAGTTATCCCAAAGGTATAGTTGTTATTAAAGCTGTAACAAATTAGAATGAATTTTAAAATAACATCTAGGTAAGGATACTTACTATACACTCGTATATAAGTAACCATTTGCAGAGCACCTACTACTGAAAAGATGTCTCCTTAATCAAACCTTAGTCAAGCTCCTGCGTCATCTTTTTGACTAGGACTGGCCCTTGGACTCTGTCCTTGGCCCTTCCAGTCCCGTTTAGCAAGAAACTTGCCGAGTCCAGTTCAGGGAAAATCCCCTACCTTTAATATCTGATCAAAGTCAACATCCCTTGGTATGTGACTACCCTTGGTATTTGATCAAATTCCTTATCACCCTGGCCTGCCTTCAACAAAACTCCTGTCAAGTTGGCTTACCCAGAATCCCCCCTCAACCCAGATGTTTCCTCTTAGTAGTTTCCCATCCACTGACACCCGCCCCTACCTTGGCTATAAATCCCCACTTGTCCTTGTTGTATTCAATCTCTTTCCAATACCTCAAAACCCTATAGTAGTCCCTTTGAATAATGTCTGCCTCACCGTTTTAAACGAGTGTCTAAACTTTTTAACACTGACTGCATCGGCTCCATATTGGGCCCAGTTCAAGTCATTTCTAACCCTCACAATTACCCTGTATTACAATTTACAGGTGGGAAACCTCTGAAGCTCTTGGTGGCAGCCAAATTCAAACCCAGGAAGCTCTCCACGTCTTTACTTTGGGGAAGAGAGCTGCAAGCGTTTGACAATTTGTGGGGACGGATTTGGGGGCTGTCACAAACGCCTGGAGGGGAGGAGGAGCTACAGGCATTTAGCACCGCAGAGGCCAGGGAGGGGACCAAGCCCTGCCAGGCGCCGCGCGGGGCTGCCCACGCTCTTCTCCGCCCTCCGCCCACGCGGCCGAGAGCACCCTGGGAGAGACGGACCCGGGCATCAGCCCATCCGGGTTCCCTCTGGCCCAGGCTCATTTCCAGCCTGTGCGGGAAGGCAGGAGGGAGGGGCCCTTTTCGGGCCCAGTCCAGAGACGTGGCCAAGGAGTCCGGCGGGACCCAGAGGCTCAGGGACGCAGAGCTGGGTCCAGGGTACCGAGTCTCCACGACCCTAAAGTCCACTCACAGCCCTGCCGCCCCTCCCCCGCACTCGCCGCGTCCCGCACGCGCTCCCAGGCCCTCGGGCGTGCGTCCGCCGGCCCGACCGCCGCTCCCCGAGGCCCGGCCGAGTCTGGCATGGACGCGGGCGGCGCCACGGCCGACCCCGGGCGGCCGCGGCCAGGCCTGTCCAGCCCGCGCGCGCTCACCTCGGCCCGCGGCGCCGGCTCCGGGCGCACTTCCGGGAGACGCGCGGCTACGCGCGCCTCTGGCGGCCGGCGGGGCGGGGCTCGGGGCGGGGCGGGGGCGGGGCTGAGGCGCAGGCTCCGGTTGGCCACCAGAGCCGCGTCGCCCCGCTCCCCGCGCCTCCGCGGGGCCGAGGCCGTTTTGCGTCTCCTGCAGCGTCCGGTTCCGCAGTTGGCTGCAGCTTCGTGCGTGTGTTCGTTGATGTCTCACCAGACAGACGTTTAATGAGCCCCTGGTTTGGGCCAGGCATAGGCCAAGCACTGCGAGGGCTGCAGAGGTCATTCCCTTGTCTTTCCCAGACCCTTCTGCCGGGTCTCACACCCAAAGCTGAAGCCCTCGGCCCTTACCCCGGTTCTTACCCGGGGTCTCTCTCATCCTGGCGCTTCTTACCTCACTTGGCCTGCCAGGGGCATTTGACCCGACCTTGCTCTGTCTCTCTTCTCCAGCTCTTACCTATTCTGCATTTCCTGGGCGCCCTCCTTCCGCTTCTCCCCTTTCGGTGTTGGTGTTCAGTGGGGCGCCATCCTCTCTTCCCACCTTGTACCTTGTCTGTCTCCCTCCACCCTCTCTCCCCGCCTCCTTACTCACTCCTTCAACACGGACTTCTTCCTTGCCTCCTTCCTCTCCTTCTTGCCTTTCCCACATGCCAACGATGGCCACGTCCAGTGATTTTACAGCTGTATCCATCTCTGGGACACCTCCCCTCTAGCCCTACCTCCTTCCACGTCATTTCTAACCAGGATAACGGCTGAAGCCCTCACCAGTTTCCGAACTTGCAGTCTTGGCCATTTCCAGGCCACTCTGCACTCGACCACACATCTTGTGGGACCAAGCTGTGTTTGCAGAAGCATCAGATCCAAATCTGGGAGACTGGAGGTATGTGTGTGTGCGTCATAGGTGTGTTCAGTTTTGGGCAACTGGCAAAATGTAGACCATTTAGAAAATGAGTCACCAGGATGGTGAAGTACCCTGCCCAGTGGTAGGAGGAATTGGAGACACCTCTGGAGAAATAAAACTTTGGGCAGAGTGGGAAGGGGAAGATGGGACAGGTGGGTCAGGATGTCTTCACATATCTGACAAACTGGCCAGTGGAAAAGGGATTCGGCGTGTTTTCCTAGGTCCCAGCGCCTGAGCAAGACCCACTGTGTGAAAACTACTATTTCAGCTGAACCCAGGTGAAAGCTTCTAAAGGTGACTTGTATGACGATGCTGTTTTATGAGTTCCTGAGCAGAGCATGGGTAATAATTTGTTAGAAACATTTAGAGAGACACTTGCAGAGGGTGTTACTTCCAACACCAAGTTGCTTTGCCTCTAAGAAAGTCAAAAGGTGAGCTGGTTTGGCTTTTGACCTTCAACATGTTAGCTTTTAGCTGATCAACATCCAAGGAAGATAACAGTAACTTGAAAGCTTTAACTGGGCCACAGAGTCCTCCATGAATCTGATGGGAGCTAAAAATCTTTTCACAAGGAAAATGTACATCTACATACAAAATTTTGCTCACAAATTCAGGGAGCTCAGAGAGCCCTGAGGTCCATCCTTGGAACCCATGAACCTCAGGTTCAGAACTCTACCTCTGGCAGATGGTTCTTGATATAGAAATGACACTTGGCCATTTCATAGTTTCTGTATAAACTGGCAACTTGAGGCAAAAAAGAAACTTCCCTTCTTTCTGAACAGACTGAACAACCGAAAAAGAAATTTTAAAAGTTGGGAGACATCGCCTCAGCTTAAGAAATAATGGACTGATGTTATCTATTTCCGTTTATTTATTTAACCACTCATTCAATAAGTATTTATCAGGTGCCTCCTCTGTGCCCAGTATTGTTCCCACAGCTGGATATACAGTCATAAACAGATAAACTCCCTGCTCTCACAGGACCTGCATTATGTGAGGGAGCTGGACAATAAAGAAATGCACAAGAAATACTAAGTCTGTTGAGTAATGATAGCGTTGTGGAGAAAATTAAATCAAGGTGAGGAGGGGATAGGCAGTGTTAGAGACAGAGTGTAATTATGATCGGGGAAGGGCTCCCTGATAAAACAACCCTGAACCCAGACCCGAGTGAAGGAACAAGGATTGTCTATATCTGGGGGAGCTTTCCAGGCAGAAGAGATAACAAATGTCCAAACCCTGAGACAATGAGAGAAAATAAAGAAGAGAAGAGGTATGAGGAGTAAGCCATGGGACACACTAACATGTAGGGTCAAGGAGATAAAGAGGGTCCATTGAAGGAGAAAGAGATGAAGGAGTATTGAGGCAGGAGGACAGCAGAGAGGGAGGTCCTGGGAGCCAACTGCACAAAGCACTCAAAGAAGAACAAGGAAGATGTCGTCAACTGGATCAAATGCTAGTGATCAAGTCTGTGGTGCAGCTTGAGAATGGACCACTGGCTTTAGTAACCAGGGAATCATGGGTGACCTTGTCAAGAGTATTGGGAGTGGAGAAAGCCTGAATGGAATGAGTTCAGTGGAGTGGGAGGAGAAGGATCGGGGCAACAGACAGACAGGTTGTTCAAAAAGTTTTGCTATAAAGAAAAAAATCAAAATGATTCAAATTAGGAGATTTTATAGCATGTTCACATGCTGATTGGAATGATCCATTGGGGAGGAAAAAACTTGCATTGTCCGGGAGGGAAGGCACAACTATGAAACAGTATCCTTGAGCAGAGGAGAGGTTGGTCTTTGAATAACAAGGCTCAAGGGTACTTCTAAGTCTAGGCTCTTGGGGCACCCATGGGAAACATTCTGCCCTGAGAAGGAGCTTAGAGACAAAAATCACAGGCCGCAACAAAAAATGTATGTGTATATTTATATATGGTAAATATACTTACTGTATGTAAACATATGTATATATACTTTATATATAAATGCCGTGTGTAAATATATGTACATGTGTGTGTATATGTGTATATTTACACTCGTGTATAGAAGTATGTATACTAGTATAAATATATGTGTGTATGGAACAGTGTATATATAGTACACATACACACAGAGTATTAAATATATGCAAATTATATGTAAAATTGCAGGAGGGAAAAATCATTTTCAATGATTGAGGAAGATTTCTGGTCCCTCCTTCAATTTTTCATGACACTTTGTTTATACTTCTCTTCTGCTACCTCAGCGTTAGCTATTGGTATTCTCATCATATTGTCCCTACATAAATGTAAATTTATAAAGAATAAGATCAAGTGGTTTTTCATATTTGTAGCCTCCATTGTACCTAACACAACTCTTGCAAAGAAAAATAGACATTTTATGGTTATACTTAAATGTAGAACTTTGAGTTTACTTTTTAGTTCTTTTAAAATAAACAATGAGGTAGAAGTTTTAGGATGCCTAAAGACTTAGGAGACAATCAAAAAATTAAAGAGAATAAATACATTCAAATTATAAATATATGTAGATTATATAGGATATATATCTACACATCCTGAACACAAAGATAATTTTCAGTGATGTTTCAGGTCATACAGTATCTTATCAGGTACTATATGGAATTTCTTAGTAGCCATGTTTTATTAAAAAATTATTGCTTAATTAGCAGATGGTATTGGAAAATGAATATGTTCTGCTAATGATGTACTTTTTCCATTTGGAGATGTTGTGAGTTTTCTTGTTTCATTTATGACCACCATTAAAACTAAGTGTCGAAAATAAGCTGAAGTTAGAACCAGACCAGAAAAATCTCTGTATAACAAGTGTATTAAACCAAGATTTGCTCAAATAGTGAGGCCTGTTCAATCTCATTTTTTAACCTGTATCTTGTCTAAGGTGGTATGAAATATTTCATTTTAAAAAAATATTTATTGAAATCTAGTTGATTTACGATATTGTATTAGTGTAAGATGTACAGCGAAGTGATTCAGTTGTACATACATATACATATATTCTTTTTCAGATTCTTTTCCATCACAGGTTGTTACATGATATTGAATACAGTTCCCTGGGCTGTACAGTGGGGCCTTGTTGTTTATCTATTTTCTGTATAGTAGTGTGTGTCTGCTAATCCCAAACTCCTAGTTTATCCCTATTCAATCTCATTTTAAGTGGGAGCTTTATTCAATAAGTAAAATAGGTATTTCTAAATATTATTTTTTCATTCTTACCTCAGTCTTTCTTAACTTTTATTTTCACATATGTTTTATAATATAGAATACGTAGGCAAAATAATACATTTATTCATAGATATGTATACAAATAGTGGCTATCTTGCCTCAAAATATTTTTACTGGAAAACAGTGCTTGAGCACAGATGCCCAGCACCCACTGCTATGAATCAGGGCTTCTTGGACGTAGCTGCACATCAGGCTCACACAGAGGGTGTGTCCAGTCCAGATTTCTTGCCTCCTTCTCCCATCAGATTCTCTGAGAAGTGGGGCCTGGAAATATGATTTTTTTTTTTAACAAAGTTCCAAAGTGATGCTTTTGGCACTGATCTGAGGAGATGCATTACAATGCACAGTTAATAATAAATAATTTTCTCTTGACTCACACTTCAAGAGACTGACGGAACTAGTGAGCTTCCAGACTTTCATGGGCGGGAATGATGATCACACATCGCAAGAGCAACACACTGGACAGGTAACCGGGATGCCTTTGGAAGAAGCAAAAACAGAACAAGCTTTCCAGGGCTCACTTTTATCTCTGAACTCTTAGCATAGAAATCCCTTTAGTATAAGCACTCAACCACATTTCTGGGCCTCATCAGTAAAGTGAGAGATACAGTGCCCCCAGCTTCTTAGGACAAGAATCCAGTGAGATAATATATGTAAAATATCTTGAATGAGTGCCCAGCACATAGTAAAATTTCACAAGTATCAATACCGTAATGTTTATATACCATCCATTTTAGGATAGAAGATTCTGGGGGAGAATGATTATTAAAAAATTATTATATCTGAGCATACACATTGTTTTTACCACATTGGTTTTGCCACAGTGTGTCAACACCATGTCTAGATATCTAGGAAGGAAAAAAAATGAATCGTAACAATTAGAAATATGATAAACATCTCAATGAAATGAATTTAGTTGTGTAAAATGTGACACATTCTGCAATAGTGTAATAATGGTGATATGTATTTTGAAGATTAAAAGTAAACCCAAAGGAAAACTATGGATATTGTCTCACAATGATACCTATCGACCCCATGTACTTTTCTGTTACAGGCCAATCTGTATCTTCTTTCTGTCTGTTCAGTTGCTGCCTGTGCCTCTGAGCTTAATCTCTGTCCTTGTAGATATCAAGCTTCCCATTTCCCCCATTAAGAAGGGCACTAGGGTTTCAGGGACAGAGCCTAAATTGTACCAAATCCTGGGACCTCACCTCATCAAGACTCTCTTCCAATCCAAACATGGGCAGAAGACCTAAACAAGGAATTCTCAAATGAAAACACACAAATGGCCAATAGGCACATGAAAAAATGCTCTATATCGCTAATTATCAGAGAAACGCAAATCAAAACTACAGTGAGGTATCACTTTACACCGGTCAGAATGGCCATTATTAAAAAGTCCATGAATGATAAATGCTGGAGAGGGTGTGGAGAAAAGGGAGCCCTCCTACACTGTTAGTGGGAATGTAGTTTGGTGCAGCCATTATGAAAAACAGTATGGAGATTCCTCAAAAGACTAAAAATAGACTTACCATATGATCCAGCAATCCCACTCCTGGGCATATGTCCAGAGGGGACTTTAATTCAAAAAGACACGTACACCCCAGTGTTCATAGCAGCACTATTTACAATAGCCAAGACATGGAATCAACCTAAATGTCCATCAATAGAGGACTGGATAAAGAAGTTGTGGTATATTTATACAGTGGAATACTACTCAGCCATTAAAAAGAATAAAATAATGCAGCAACATGAATGGACCTGAAGATTGTCATTCTAAGTGAAGTAAGCCAGAAAGAAAAAGAAAAATACCATATGATATCTCTTATATGTGGAATCTAAAAAAAAGATAAATGAACTTATTTACAAATCAGAAACACTCACAGATATAGAAAACAAACTTATTACTGGGGGGAAGGGAGTGGGAAGGGATAAACTGGGAGTTCAAAATTTGCAGATACGACTATATATGGGAGCTATTCAATAGCTTGTAGTAACCTATAATGAAAAAGAATATGAAAATGAACATATGTATGTATATGTGTGACTGAACCATCATGCTGTACACCAGAAATTGACACAACATTGTAAACTGACTATACTTCAATAATAAAATATGTATATATAAATAATATGCATATAAAAAAAATAATATATATATATGAAAAAAAAAGATTCTCTAAATGTTGATCCCTGTTTTGTTTGTGCTGGAAAAAGAGCTTCTGCCTTCAGGTACAGATCTGGAAACCTTCTGAACTCTGTAGATGATTCTTTATCCCGTTAACTGACCTGAGGTCCTTTAACGCCTGTGGAGTTCTATTTGGTGAACAGGTTTAGAGGGCTGGAGTGAGAGGCCTCAGACTCCCTTTGACATTGCATCACCCAGGATTCTCCTGCTCTGGCCCCCTAGATGCCTCATCTTGACCCGTTGTTACTGACTTCTGCTTTAAGCATGGTCATTGGTTGCCACCCATGGGCCACCTTGACTTTAAGCTGCTTGATCCCTTGCTGAGCTGATGACCTTGCCAGTGCTGGATGGCCAGCCCCTGCCCTTGCTGAACCTGTGACATTTACTGCCTCCATGGCCAGGACTCCTGAAAGCCCCTCAGCACCAAGCTGTGGGAGGCCCATCTGTCCCTGCCGTCGGATGTGGGGGATGGCTGGACAGCTGCCCAAGTGGAGCTTCTGTCTGCCCTGGGTTTTCAGATTGATCCTTCCTCCCTCTGACAGAAGCTTCCAGGAGCATGTGGTGACTCTTGAAGGTCTCCCAGATCAATGAAAGAAGCAAGCTTTTTCTTCCTCTGGGGAGCCAGCAAGATGGGTGACTCATCTGTCACTGCTAATTAGTGAAAAAAAGGTCAGAACATTGGGGAACACACAGTGAGAAAAGGATTAGGGTTAACCAGACACCAGGGTTAAAAAAAAAAAAAACAACCAATTTCCAGAATGTAGCCTACTCATTATATGGTGCTAGGAGAACAGAGAGAAAATTAAGTTCAGCAGCGGTAGTCTGTTTTAGGAAGTCTTGGAGAGGGCCACTGCAGAGAAACTCAGGTTGCCCTTGGAGATGTGCAGACGAAACAGCACCGTAGCCAAAGGCACAAAACAGAAGCCTCATTTTGGAAGAAGCTGGTTTACCAAGAATTAGGTATAGAGTGTATTCATTAAAGCTTGCAGAATTTTACCCAAGATCGCTTCTTGTCTCTGATGGTGCTGTGGACCCTCCGACAGGAGCTGGAAACTGACAGCATGTACTTCATTGGACAAGCACAATTTCTAAAATTCTTACTTTGAATGTGAACACCTTTTATGGTGTATGATGTTTCCTGTCCACCCTAAATCTGACCATCCCTTTAAATCAAGTCTCTATGTTTTCCAGGACTTTAACCTGGTCTCTGAAGATGTTTGAACGGGATTGCTCAGTAATATTCTCCAGAAGTGAGAGGTCATGATAGTTGAATGATGCCTACCTCAGATTCTGGGTTTTAGAGCTCATTGGGGATGCTTTGAGGCTTGGCTGGCCAGCAAGTCTGGGGGTCTTCAGGGAAGAGTCAAGGCTGGTGACTGCAGACTGGGCAGGGCACTGCTCTGGTCAGAGCCCTTCTTCCACGGTGCTGGCTTATCAGTCTATTGCCTCCACCAGACACCAGGCGTCTAGGAACTGTTCTTCCCTGAGATCCCCATTATTCAGGGAGCTCTCAAGAGAGACATACAAAGAAATTGGTCAAGATCAACAGGCAGAAATTTAGCCTAGGTGTATTTCCAGAACCAAAATTTATCTCAAGGTCCAAAATTGGGAACACAGTATTTGAAATTGTGGCTGTCCTGAAAGATTCATGACTTATGAGCACCAGAGCTGTGTAGAACTCAACCAGTGTCCACCAAGGGGCTGGGCAGGGTGGGGGGTCAGGGGGAAGAAGAAGTTAGAATCTCAAGCCTTATCTGAGAGAGGGAGACAAATTTTCATGGATGGATACACTCTCTTATGAACTGGGATCTGGACTCCTTTCTCTGTGAAGACTCCACTGAATGATCTTGGATTTCCTCCATGCACCTGAAAACGTACATATTCAGAGACATGGCCTGGTGTAGACAGCTCCTCTGAGAGCCTGCGGGCCCCTCCAGGGCCACACCTAGAACCACCCACACCACCCATGGAAGCCAGAGGACAGCCTTGTGCTCAGGGCAACCACATTCTTTCACTCCAAATCACGTGATTTGGACCTCATGAAATGATGCGAATCCCCCTGAGGTCCCTGCCGTGTCCTGTGGTCTTCTGTGACCAGAGTCTATCCATCTCTGTGTCATTGGACATTCCTGAGCTTTTAAGATCACATGGCCTTGCTCCTGGCTGGGAAAAGAAGCCAGAATTCCCTTCGCTTTGCTTCCTGAAAACCACTGAATGACACCAAACTGTCTAAAAATATGTTCCTGAATTCTAACACACAGACTCGTGAGATGGTAGGAGAAAAAAAAAAAAACCTGCTAAAATATGACTTCTATATGTAACATCAGGAGAGAGTTTAGAAACGACTAAAGGATTATCACTTTTTATTTGACTGCATGTGTGGCCTGGATTTAATAAGGCATAATAGACCAAAAGTACGTGAAAGCATTCGTGTGGCACTTGTCAAGAGTAGATTAGAATAGGCAGAGAGAAATGGGGAGGGTAGCTTAACGAAACTTTATTTTCAGGCTTAAGGAGAACCAATGAAGACTTTTAAGTAAAAATAGCACACAGACGCTCACAGCAGCATCAGTCATAATAGACAAAAAGTGGAAACAACCCAAGATTTCCATCAACTGACAAATGAATAAACAAAATGTGGTACATCCACACAGTGGCATATTATCCAGCCATGAAAAGGAATCGAGCACTAATACATGCTGTGACATGAATGAACCTTAAAAACATGATGCTGGGTCGAAGCAGAAGGATGTGAAAGGCCATGTGTTATATGACCGTCTAGAATAGGCGAATCTATGAGGACAGAAAGTAGATTAGTGGTTGCCTGGAGGTGGAGGTAGGGGTGGTTGGAGCCAATTGAAAGGGACTGCAGATGTGTGGAGTTTCTTTTGGAGGTGGTGAAAATGATCTAAATTTGATTATTGTTATGGCTGCATAACTAAATACCAAAACCCACTGAACGTACATTTTCAATGGGCAAACTGTATAACATGTGAATTATAGCTCGGTAAAGCTGTTACCACCACCAAGACCATACAATGAAACAAAAACAATGTTATTAAATTCAGATGAGATATTGTTACTTAATCTAAAAGAAACAAAAACAAAAATGAAACAAAAAACCACGATGTCCTCCCCTCAGTGATTGTTAAATTCTACATTCTTGAGTTAGCCAGAGATGCCTGTTGTGGTGTCATGGAAATCCACATGTCCCCGCACACGAGGACCCTGCATGACTTTACCCCAGGTGATTCCTTTCTTTTAGATGAGAGGTTTCAGTAAGTTCTGCCTGGTTTTTATAAGATACCTACTCAGCTAGATTAAATTATTTAGACATGTATACTTAGTTTACTTGGTTTGTAATTTCGCTCTAGGGCAATATAATTTAGCAGTATGTTTAATTTTTGTGTGTTTTTGTTGTTGTTGTTGTTGTTGTTGTTGTTTTATTGTGTTTCACTTTTCCCTAATATCTTATTATGAAAAATTCAAACAGACAGTCAAAAAACTTTGTAGCTAACCTCAGTCTACCCACTACCTGGATTTTAGCATTAAGATTTTATTACGGTTGTTTTAGCACATACCTACCTATCCACCCATCCCTCTAGCCTTCCCTTCACCCATCTTTTTTCCTGACACCTTTCAAAGTAAATTGCAGGCATCAGTCCCTGTCCTCTTGAATACTTTAGCATTCATATCATTAGCCTGAATTCAATGTTTGTTTATAGTTTCTCCTTTTGATATGTAATTTGCATACATTGCAATGCACAAATCTTGAGCATACATTTCCTGCATATATTCATGTAACCCAAACTGCTCTCAGGGCTAGAACATGACCATTACCTTAGAAAATTTCTTCTGGCCTCTTCCCAGCCAATCATGCTGAATTCCCTCTTCTTTCTGACAAAAGTGCCCACTGTTCTCTCTCTCTCTCTCTTTTTTTTTTTTTTTTTCCCATTTGAGTTTCATTTTGTTTTTTTTAAAAATAGGATAGATCAACAGAATACAGATGAGGACAGGTTCTTGGTGTAGTCCTGGCAGATGAGAAATGTATCTAGAATATGTTTGTATCTGGTCAGACCATTGTCAATACTATTAGTATTACCCCTCACGGTGGAAAATGACTTAGAGTGAGGCATTTCTATTTTTTTCAACTCTTATAAATAATGTTGTGATGAACATTTGCCTAAAAATCTTTATATGCATGTATGGTTATTAATAGTCAAATTAGTAATATTTCCCTTTATCAAAACCAGGCTGAACTTTGGTTCTTTTGATAGCATGAACTCATCAAAGCTTCTCACATTCCCTTCATTTCCAATTAAGTGCAGTGTTCAGCCGGTATCCAGGTACCTGCACAGAGGCACCATTGGTCATTGGATAGCCTGGTCCTGAACCCTTAGTGATTTGGGGATGGGCAGGAGATGGGTTTGCTCAAAGCCAACTGCTGAGCGCTTGTAGGCATCATCTGGTGACTGTTACAGCTGAACAGAGGTCCCTCACCCTTCTTTCTCAGAGGCTGAGATTGGGGTCCTAAAGGTGAAATCCAATTGCAACTTTGCTTTATTTGGAATGTGAAGTGAAAACTGTCCTCTTAATCTAACCATTGAGACGTGTGTGAAAAAGGGCAAGCAGGCTACATCTCTAAACAAAGGTGCTCTGCGCAGGGGGTCTATAGATGTCACTCCTCTCTCTGCAGCCGCTTTCAGGACGGGGCACGCTTTTCTCCCGGGACATTGCTCAGAGCCATGGTCTTACTCCTTTCTCGTCCTCACCAGTAGGAAGAAAGAGTCGTTACATGGCAGAGCCAAGGACTTCAGGCCCATGTGGGGGTTTTCTCAAGGAGCTCTTAGAAACGTGCATTTGTTGGTTATTGGAACATATTGCATAACTGCCTTTTCCTCCCCACAGCGATTAGGCCAGCTGTGATTATACGACTAAAAAGGCTGTACTTCTTTTAAGTAATTCATTATTTTGAACCATGGATGAGTTTTACTGCTGTCATAATGAAGTGCCCCAGTCTGGGAGGTTTACCCAGGAGAAATGTGCTTTTCCCTGTCCTGGAGGATGGAAATCCAGGTCAAGGTGTTGGCAGGGTTGCTTTCTTCTGAGGCCTCCCTCCTTGATTACTGACGGCCGTCTTCTCCCTGTGTCTTCACACAGTCTTCTGTCTCTGTGTGTTTGTGTCCTATTCGCCTTGTAAGGACACCAGGCATATTGGATTAGGGCCCAGTAAGACCTCAGTTTACCTTAATTACCTCTTTAAAGCCTTATCTCCAAATACAGTCACATTCTGAGGTTCTGTGGGTTAGGACTTCAACATATGCCACACGCACAACATATAACACAATGCTAACCGCAATCCAAATATACTGTCAGTTTGATTACAAACCCAGCATTAGGCATCATTAAACAAAAAATCCAATTAGTTATATATTCCTCTCTCAATTCAGCTTTCTGAATGAATTTCCTGGGTTGAATGTTTTCCTTTAGGTTTATTTGTTACATATATTTTTCTCATTTAAGTTTGTTTAACTGTCTCAGGTCAATGTTTTTCTTACTTGATTAAACTCTCTTTTGAGCAATCTTAAAAGTAATCTATGTAATCTAAAACAATATTGGAAACCTACATGATTTAAAATATTTTTTTTCCTAGTAGCTGCGTAATCTCTAGTATTGCCTCTAGGATTTCTATTAAATAATAAGTTTCTATTAAAGCAATATGCATAATTGGGAAAGGAGACTAGTAGCACTTTGCATCAGACTGTAAGTATATCCATTGTCCACATCAAACGGTAGAAGAGAGATGCTCACGGTACTTGTGGGGGTGGGGAGACTAGAAGCCCTCCAGGCCATTTCTTGGTACCACTCCAAAACCCAAGGAACTGGAAGTGAGAAATGAGATGACATACACAACAGTGACATTTAGGCAACGGGAACTAGTTGTGAAACCTACTGGCAGGTACTGGAATAAAGTGTCAGAAAATTGCTCAAATAGAACTATTTGGTGTCTGGAAGTCCTGCATCTGGAGCCTGATGATGACATTGGGTTTGTTTGCCAGAAAACCTTGGGGCTGCTGATGCTTTTTCCCAGTGTGTTAAAGTGGACAAGCCAATGGAAATGCAAAACTATTCCTTGGGGGCTGGGAGAGAGGGTTCCTATTTTTTTTTTCATCAATCTTTGCTAATCATTGGCAGGTTGTATTGATGTTTTGAGAGTAGAATTTCATTTGATTTTTTATACTAACCCCTCCAGGCACTAAAATATAAACCCCAAAGAAAAGAAAGCTGTCTTCCAATCTGTATCTCAAAAGAAGAGAATTTAGGGGGCTTCTCCTTTTCTCTGGTATTTGTTGTTTCTCTTCCCATCAGTCCCATGCAGAAGATGTAGATGGGGTGCTTAGCCTGTGCTCTGGGCTGAACAGCCAGGATGGGAAACTTTCCTTCCAGGTTCTGATAGTATTTCCTTACCAAGGACCAACACGAGCAAAATGGGATACTGATTCCTAGATGGGAATTTGGCAATGTTTATAATGACCTGGAACTGGAGATACCACTCCATCAGCCAGGCCCTCAGAGAAGAATTCTGGCAGACTAAAATATGGGGTTCTCCACTTAAGTACATCTACCTGCTCTCCCCTTCAATTTGCCTTTACTGCCTCCCCAGTTTTCTAGAAGCCCTGCCTCTAGCCACTGTTAGCATCTGAGCAATCAAGATGATGGCTGAGGTTGGGTTGGAGCAAGAAGGCAGGGTTCTGTTGATGGAAGACACCTTTTGAACATGTTGTGAGGAAGTTCTAGCACAGATAAGAGCTGGGTGGAAGGATGTCCTGGTATGGGTTGTGCAGTGCTTCCAAAGGGCAGGAAACACCCAGCTCCATGGTTTAGACTACTTGGCATATTGTATAGTTGGTCATTCTATCTATGGGTGAGACACACCTCTGCCCAGAGACCCCTAACTTACCACTGTAATTACATTTCTGTTGGTGCACAAACCCTTAGCCTAACAGAGGACTTTTTTTTTTCTTTTAGTCACCGCCTTCCTAAAATCAGTCTCTGTGCGAAGAACTGGAAGAAACTTTATCTTGTTCTTTGGGGTTGCACTTTATATAATTCACAATAATGACTATGGCCAGTCTTGTAAGGGGTAGAGGAGGTGGGGGAGAGAATCCAGTGTGTATTTAGGAGAAGATGGTGATGTATCGTG
The DNA here is from genome assembly GCF_036321535.1 of Camelus dromedarius. Classification (NCBI taxonomy): domain Eukaryota; kingdom Metazoa; phylum Chordata; class Mammalia; order Artiodactyla; family Camelidae; genus Camelus; species Camelus dromedarius. The sequence goes on from NC_087451.1 coordinate 22,266,099, forward strand.
TATTCTGGGAGGCCAGGGAGCTTGGGTGCTTAAGATGCTGTTTTTCAAATTTAATGGGGATACAGACTACCTGGGGGATATTATTAAAATGTAGATTCTGCTTCAGGAGTTTTGCGATGGGTCCACTGACAATACTTTCAGTAGAATCCTTTAGGATCTCGTGGGGCAGTGTAGGGTGTTAGGGTGTTAGGCAGGGCCTAACAGGAGCTCCAGATGGAAGCATAGCTAGAACCATGTTTCCCTGGAAGCGCCGTGTCAGCGACTGGACAAGAAGCACGACCTCTGGGATCCCTTCCGGTTTTATTATTCTGGTTTTGGGTTCTTAGATTCCAGCAAGGGGCTTCTTAAACTTTTGGGGGTCACAGACCTCTGTAGGAATGATGAAAGCTATGTACCTTCTTATCCCTCAAGGGCACACACTCCAAATTCTGCAAACCGCTTTAGGCCCCACTGCGGGCCCGCAGCCCTGGAGCACGACTTCTGCCGGCCTTTCGGGTCGGGCACCCACGACCTGGGCGGTTCTGCAGCTCAGCATCTGGTGCGGCCCCGCGTCAGGCGCGGGCGGGGGCGTGGCCGGGGCGTGTCGGAGGCGGGCCCAAGGCGGGCGCCGGCCACGCCCCTCGGCCGTGCGAGAGGCCGAGCTTGCTGCATTGCAGCCGCCCCGGCGCCGCTCGGCTCCTCACTCCCAACAATGGCGGCTCCGAGCCCGAGCGGCGGCGGCGGCTCCGGGGGCGGCAGCGGCACCCCGGGCCCCGTGGGGTCCCCGGCGCCGGGCCACCCGGCCGTCAGCAGCATGCAGGGTAAGGAAGGCGGCGGCGCCGAGTCCCCGGCCCCCCGGCGCGGCCGTCGGCGTCGTCGCGGCCTGTCCCCGCGGCCTCGGACGCCCCCGGACCCGGCTGAGGAAGCCACCGAGCCGCCCGCGCTGGCCTGCCTCTCTCCCGCCGGCTTCCCGCCCCGGGGCCGGCCGCCCCGGCTCGGCCTGGCTCCGGGCAGGGGCGCGCGCAGGCCCGGGCCGCGGCCTCCGCCTGCGCTCGGCCCTCGGTCCCGCCGGCCCCCCTCCGGCCGCGGGGCCCACCTGGCCCGGGCCCGCCCCCGCCGCCGCCGCCGCCGCCGCCGCCGCCGCTTACCTGGCGCGCCCCGCCCGCGTTTCCGGGAACGGCCGGCCGGGCGGCGGGGGTGGCGGCGGCGGCGGCTGCGGGAGGCGCCCGGGGCCTGGCCCGCGGGTGTCGGCCGCTCAGGTAGGCGGCGGCGGCGGCGGCGGCGTACGGCCCCGCGCCCCAAGGCCCGGCGCCCCGGCTCCCCGCCGCCGCCGCAGTGGGCCATCTTGGTTCCCTGCAGGCGCAGCCGGGCCGGGCTGCCGCGCTGACCTCTGGGCTCCGCGATCCTCCTGGACCCTCAGTTTCCAAACTTCTGCAGGGTTTGTGCGCGCTGGGAGGGCCGGGGGGTTGCTCAGGCCTGGCCACCTGTGAGGTAATTACACAGCCACTGGCCTGGGAGACGCAGTTTGTTTCGGGCCGGGGATTTCTGTGCTGGCGTTGCATGCAGGAAAAATAAATAAATAAGAGGGAATTCGGTTTAAATGGAGAGATCCGGGAAATCGAAAGGCAGGGGTCAAAGTGGTTCAGTGTAGCGGCTGGGCGTCTGAAGCAGCCCTCCTAATTAATGTCTTTGCCCACTGGGAATGCTCCTTAGCTCTGAATGGCTCTTGACGGGGGCCGGGGCGGGGGTGTCGTGAAAATACCGGGCCCCAATCCATTAGGGACCATTTCCTTGAGCTTACCGGGGGATTTTGAGTAGTCATGTTATTTTTGAAACAGAGAATCTCAGAAAGCTCTTGACAGCTTCCGCAGACTGCTTACGTTAAGTTATTAGCAGCATCAGTCAGGGTATCCTTCGTGGTCAGTGTGACCATGGTTACTCTCTGATTAAAATCTTCCTGAAGGGCTCCTAGGTCTGTCTTAACCGTGTGTCTCTTTGGGCTTGACGTTTATCGAATATTTCGTGCTTACTAGAGTGTGTGATTCAGGAAGCAGAGGCAGGATTTTATTCATTTTTGTATCTCTGTCGCCCTCTCCGTGAGGTAATTTAATATACGTAAGGAACAGTGACAGATATATAGACAGGATGATGTCAGAGCTCAGAGGACACCTTCTGTGCAGGCCCTCAGATAATTAATCCAGATTGAATTAGTTATTGGGTGCCACTGTGTTGCACAGTATACAGATGAAGTAAAGATAGGTTTCCTGATCTTCCAGCTTTATAGTCTAGTTGTTGCTTGGTGAAATGAAACAGCAAAATGACAATTTAGGATTGTATTGTATATCCCAAACGAGTGACTTATAAAGCTTATAAAAATGCAAGTTTTGGGGGGGTGGGGGAGGGTTGGGAGGCTGACAGTTTGAAAAAGCTGTACACATTTATTTATTTTTGTTCAAAAAATACTTATTGAGCATCTGCCTAGTGCCAGGCATAGCCCTCTAGTGCCAGGTATCTAGAAAAGAATGAATTGGATGGTCTCATTCCTGATGGAGCTTACCCTCCTGGTAGGATGGGGGAGGGAAGCCATATGCAGATAAATAAGAAAAATTACTAAGTGAGAGCAGAGTTATGAAGGTAACAAGCTGGGTTTTCTGATAGAAGAGAACAGGGGAGAGAGCGGTCTGCTTTGATAAGTTGGTCACAGAAGACCTGTCTGGAAAGATGACACTCTTAGGATAAAGAAGAGGGTTCTAGGCAGAGGGAGCAGTGTGTGTGAAGATTCCAAAGTGGGAAAGAGCTTGGAGTGTTCTAGGAACTCAAAGAAAGCCATTGTGGTTAGGGGTTATTTTGATGTTCTCCATTCTCCTCCCCAACTCCTGTGTTTCGATACCCAGTAAACTGAACTTTCTAATAAGCAGAACCCATTTTAAAAGGGAGAGGGGGGACATAAGACTTCTCTTTGAATTATTGATGAATTTTCTTTTATCTGTACCATGTCTAGCCGTGATTGATTCAGCAACCTGTTAGTTACATCTTCTTGAACCCCCTTTTAATGACTCAGAGTGAAGAGAAGCATTTGAAATTCTCAGGATGTTCTCTAGCACCATCCAGGTTGCAAAGCATGAGCTTAAGCAGCAATGTAGAACCTTTTTTGTTTTGTAGGGTTAAAGCCTAACCTCCCTTACGTCATCTACCAGACTTTGGGCTTCAGATCAGACTTCAGATCCTTAGAAGATGTTTGGTAAATGCCACTTCCCCTCCCCAGACACGGTCACTTGCCACCCCAAAACACTATCTCTCTAGGAGTGGTTAATGACCACCCTCTTTCCATTAGCAGGATTCAGTTGTGGGCTGTGTGGAACGCATTGCCTCTAATAGACATTGGTGGTGGTTCTGTGTGATAAGCACTGTGCTGGCATCACCCTGCGCACTTTTCATGGCTTGAGGTTGTGGCCCAAGAGTGGTCTCAGTTAAGAAATACTCGATTTTGTTGTTGTTGTTGTTTTTTAATATCATAATGCTTGAGTTAAGCCAGAGCTCCAGAGTCCTGAATTTGAATGTCCTCATCAGGATTTAAGATTTTTGTGACTTTAGTGGAGCCTTGAGGCTCTCCAAGCCTCAGTTTCTCAATTGGAAAGTAGGAATAATGCTTACCTTACAGGTATTTTGAGAATGCATGTAAAGCGTGGGCCTGACATACAGGGAGGTTATGATTGATACATGTTAGCCATCATCCTGTTAAAAGCAACAGTACTCTTATTTGTAACGGTCTGATTAACTGTCTCTCTCATCAGCAGGTGAGTCCCTAACTCCTGATCCACCACAGTTTCTTTAACTTCATTGCTACTGGGTCTTACCCTTTTCTCTAACCTGTTTGTTTCTGTTTTTCATTTCTGAGCATTTCCTTTCAGAATATTCCTGAAGAGTCTGTATTCTGCCTGGGCTCAGGTAGCTGCTCCGCAGTGTTCCAGCTCTGTGACCTTGGGGGGCATTGCCTGCCTTTTCTGAGCTCTGAGTTTCCCATCTGAGTCAAAATAGGGATAACACCTACCTTACAGGGCTGTTGTGAGGATCACATTATTAGATTAATGCACATGGAAGTGCTTTGAAAATTATAAAATATCTGTAAGTACGTAAGGATTGCAAGTAGGCATGGTTATTTAAATGCTTTAGTTACTAGTCCCTTGACGTGTAGTAGATGTCAAAAAACTCTCGTAAACACAAGAAGTTAAAATTTATTATAGAAGACTTAAAGCAGGGAAAAATAAAATGTTTCCTTAAGCTTTACTTGGGTAGGTGAGAAATGTCAGTTTTTTAAAAATGATCAGAATAGTTAGAATCTATCATTGAGTCTGAAAAACACAGAGGTACTTGTAACAGGAAGTAGTTATAAAGTGTATGTTGTAGGTGCTTCTCATACTCCTAGTGTGCTGCTCTAGGCAGTTTTTTTTTTTTTTTTTTTTTTTTTTTTTGGTTTCAAATCTAGATGTATAACAGAAGGCTTATGGAGTAGTCCAGTCCTTACCCAATTACTTGCAGCTGAACATTTCATAAATGTCAATTTAAGTAAAAAGATGATAGCTTGATTCTACTTTTTTAAAAGATACAAAATAATGTACAGCATAGCAACTATAGTTAATACTACTGTATTGCATATTTGAAGGTTGCTGAGAGTAGATCTTAAAAGTTCTCACCACAAGAAAAAATTGTTTAACTATGTACGGTGACAGATGTTAACTAGACTTACTGTGTGGTGGTTCTTAGCAATATATGCAAATATTGAATCAAGCTGTACCCCTGAAACCAGTATAATGTATGTCAATTATACCTCAATAAAAACTTGACAGAATAAAACACACACACACATAACTTTCAAGTGTAATGAAACATATCTGTTAAGAAAAATTGAAGATTTAAAATCAGTGTACTTTTTTCTCCCAGTAGTATTTGAACATACAAAATATGTATGAAATGCCCTACTTGTGGTTATATTTGACTGTCTATTTTTACCAGTTAGTCTATGGTTTTCAAGAACCTAATTTAAAGAACTGAATTGTTCAGACGATGGATACAGTCCCAAACTCTAGCATTGCCTGCCTTTCCCAGTGTGTTGCATACTGCTGCTTTCACCGCTTATTTGACATAACCTAATGGATTAAATTCAGCTCAGCAGGTTAGTCCTCCCCAGAAGCGCAGACTGTATTTCTCTGTGTTCCCGTAGAAAGGAGAGCAAGCCTAGTATTAAAATGTAAGAAGCAGAGAAAGGTAGTGCTTTCAGGATATTATTTTCTCACATTTTCCTTTTACTGTCCCTTATCAGAGTGAATGGATGCTGAAGCTTGTTTAGGATGCGATATTAGTGAACCCTGTATTTCGAATCGTCTTTTTTTTTTTTTTTTCGTAAATTTCTCTTTTTCCTTTCCATTTCTGTTACCTAATTTGAGAAGCTGGGTCGATTTGAACCCATAGAGTTTTTCTTATTTTTAGGGGTCTGGAGATCAAAATCAACTCCATCACATATAATTCAGGTCATTCTCCGTCTCTGGGAGGTAGAGATGGCCCATGTGAGACCACCTGAGGAAGTTAATTCAGATTTAACATTAAGAAGGGGAACTAATAGTTAGCACAGCCCTTTTTTATTGTCTTTACCTAATTTGATGCTCATAAGCCCTCTTTCAGGGTAGGTGGGCAGAACCCCCTTTCACAGGTTAGGGAGCTGACATTTAAATTAGGGAATTGCCCTAGTTGGAATGTGTTTTAATCCACCTGCGTAACAGGTGCTCCTCTTACTGCTCAGCTGCCCAGGTTCACATGGCTACTCCGAGCTCTTTCGAAGCCATTACAGCCATTCAGGTCTGAGAGGAGAATCTTTGCCAGAAGTGATGCAGATTCAGGAACAGAAGGAAGAGATTATTTTAGGTTTCAGTCGGGGCTGGAAGCTGGAAGCATCCAGCTGGGTTTGGGTTGATTTCCGAGCCTTGGTGCTTCCTGATGCTCCTTTATGTTGCAGAGTTCTAAACTTGTGGGGTATTTACCCTGGCATTTTGACTTTGGGGGCATTGTGATTGGGAATCTACAGGTAAGTAGAAGCCTTTAATTAGGTGTTGGCTCAGGAGGCCAGTATAGATTTGAAAAGTGACAGAACTCTTTCAAAACTATACATAATGCAGAAAAGCACCCATGTAGCATAAGAGTTAATAACATATGTTGCCATGCTGGCTAAATTTGTCATCTGGGCAACTTATTGTCCCTGCTGATGGGCATGGGTTAGCTTCTAGCCCTTTCGCCCAACTCCAGAAAGTCTTCGTGTCTCTTCACACTGTTGGCGAGGTTGAGAACTGATGTGAACTTGCAGGGTCAAGGGCGAGGAGAGATGAGATGGGCCTGGCTTCTGGCTATGCAATGAAAGGGAGCTTTGGCCAGTAGTTAACACAGCTCAAGATGAGCCTTTCCAGAAGACACAGGATGCAAAACAGTGTGTCTAGAATACTGCTGGTTATGTGAAAAAGCACGCCATTTTGGTGCTTCTATATTTGTAAAATCTGATAGGATACAGAATAAAGTCATGACACTGTGACATTTGTTGCTTCCAGGGAGGGGAACTGGGTGGCTGAGGGACAAGAATAGAGGGAGACTTCACTATGGACTATTTTGAACCTTGTGAATGTCTTATCTTTCAAAAGAAATAGAATGAAAAAATTTTAATGTAACAACAACAGCAACAAAACGATGGGCCTTTCCTGAGCTAGCACTCCCACCGTGCACAGCTGGATTCTCGAAGATCAGCGCGCTGTTCCCCACTACAGGGAAGGATGAGGGAGATGGACACCACAGCAGCTTTTTCAAGCCTGATTATATCTCATCTTACTAACAACACAGTTCTCAAAAGGGGGAAACTCAAAAATTGTTACCAGAGATATCTCTATTATGTATCTGGCGTGCCTGTGTCTCTTCATGCCTGACTTTGCTGAGAAATAAGTGACATTACATGGCTCCCCTGATGCATTTGCCTTTATCCCTGAGGCCTGGGTTAGGTTCCTGCCGGGGACAATACCCACCTCGGAGTTTTTCAAGTCCTCAGGACACCAGGCTGTGTCTGGGAAGGGCTGTAGCAGAGATGTAGCGAGTGGGATGGGGGTCCCCAGACCATCTGGAATCCTTTCCTTTTACCTCTCACGGTCACTGGGATTGAAAGGAAAGGGACTGGTTTTATGAGGGTTAGACTGTTCTGATAGGGAACGTGCCACAGTCATTGCTCACCTGAGGGAGAGACCAGGAATAATGATGACTGTGATATTAGCCTCTTCTGTCTCGGTCTCTGTGTTGGACACTTCAGTTTTATTACCTTGTTTAATCATCGCAGAATACTTTTGGGTATTACTCTGTTTTACAGATGAGAAAATTGAGGCTCGTGGAGGTTAGCCACTTGCCCACAGTCACATAGTAAGGTGTTCTCTCCAGGTGTACTCAGCTGCCCCGAGCGGGCTCTAGACGACAGGACCGCCCTTGGTTACTTGGCCCGAGAGTGAGTAAGGTAGTCGTCAGGCACAGGGAGGAGAGGAGCTGGCGTGTGAGGACTGACGAGAGCCTGAGCTTTAAAAGGTGTGGGGAGGATTAGTATTCATAAAATCATGGATGGTTCTGGATGATGCAAATAACCTGGAATTATGAAATTAAGGTGGATCCCTTTTAAGTTAGAGAAAGGTGAAGTGAGGAAAGCTAAAGGAAGTAACACAGCAGGAAAGCTTTGTGGAACTCAGTCTAAGTACAGTGAAAACACAGATTTTGGGTAAGCTTAAATAAATCTTAGCTGTTAGAGCCATAATGATATACTAAGAGTAACTTTACATTTGAAGGCAGATGCCAAAATTTTGAGGTTCAAATTGGAAGGTGGCAAACTACTGGCCTCTTCAGGCTTGGGTCAGAAGGAAGATTTGGGAGCTTGGTCTGTGGGCCTGGCCCAGGAAGGAAGGCAGCTGTGATTCTCTTTATATTAGTGTGGCTTCCCGCTGTGGTTCATAGTCCATTTTCATCATTACCAGAATCCAGGAGGTCCAGGCAACTATACGGCCCTACTGAGGAAGTGGGGCTCATCTTTGCCACTGTCCTGTACCTCCCCTGACTGTTCCACCAGCCCAGAAGGGAGTGGGGATGTTTGCTGGGCCCCAGGAGGACCGTTTCACAAGCAGAATTACATGTGGACATGCTGTTTCCTATTCTGAGATTCCTTGATATTATTCTTAATTTTATATATAAATGAGGAAACTGGGGCTCGAGTGAAATGACTCATTTGAGTTTCATAGTTGGAACTAAAACCCTGGTCTGGCAGTCTTCATTTTGTTTTCTGCTTTCTCAAATACAGTTTGCCTTTTGTTTTAATATACACTTACACTCATCCTAAACACGCTTTTAAACTGATACGGACAAGGTCACTTTATTTGATGAATACATTAAATGATAGGTTTCCAGTTAACGGCCTGTGAGGGGCTCTCAGGACTGAGGTTAGGGATGAGGAGGAGGCTGGGAGAGGCCTGGTGAGAGGAGGAGGGGAAGAGCCCCGCAGAGCTGGCTTGCATTCATAGACCTGCCAGCACCCTGCCTTGTGCATCTCGATGTTCATGCTTGGGGGTCTGAGACTGAATGAAAATAAACTTGCCTGGGGCCAGGTAAAATGACAGTGACTAAAATTTGAAACAGAAGATCATGCAATGTTAAAGCCCAGGTACCAAGATAAAAGAGGCATTTAAGACTTGAAAAATTATCTGATTGCTGGCAGTGGATTCAGCTAATAATCTAGTGCTCCCAGGTGCAGGACTTCAAATATGTGAATGGAAAGACAGAATTTTTGAGACAAGTGAGACCTCAAAAATTGATATATGTGACTGAGTATTGATGGACTGATTGTAACAGCCACAACCTTGCTTTTTGTAAAGTTGAGCATATTGTAAGTTTTCCTCACCATTTCTTTCTCACCATCTTTCTCTTCTTGTACAAGATTGCTGGTGCCCCCCCAGGGCCCCACCCTGCCCTTTGAGTGTAGTGAGCTTGGGGAGCTGTTTGGTATTTTCCCATCTTTGTACTGTAAGCGCCAACTCTCTGATCTTTGTGGGTTCTTTTTCTTATGTATAATCTCTATAGAGAGAGTCGCACGCGCGTCCTCTCTCTCTGTAGTCTTTTAGAGTTCTAGAAAGATTTAGCTAATTTTTATCTGATTTAATTGATAAGATTGCATGGAATTCCAAGGATAAGATGAGCGGTTCTGTTCCAGGTGGTGTAGCCTGTGCTTGTCCGTGAACTCTCAGTCAGTTAGCAAGTCTTTTCTGAGTGAGAAGTGATGCAGGGATGGATGTAGGTCTGAGGCCCCTGACCTGGTCAATTCATCCATAATTAGGTAAAAAGAACAAGTCTGTGGTTATGCTTTGAGACTTTCACCCCCCTCCCTATTAGCTACGTGCATTGATTCTGTACTAATTACAGAACTTCAAATTTTGAGAATTTTTTAGCACTTAAAAATGGGCTAAACTTCTACTGTGTTAGAGCAATCATTGCTGACATTCTAACATTCCCAGGTACATATACCTTAACTTTTTTTTTCTGTTTATTATGCTTCATCCTGTAACTTACTTTTACACAACTGTACAGATCTGGATTATTCTCTTTTATACATCTTTCAAGTTTAGTTTTCTTGTTCCTTTCCCCATTCGTATTGCTGTTTTTGTTCACCTCTTCTTTCACCTTTTATTTTTGCTAATAGCAACTGCTGATGTGTTTAGAGCTAAGAAGAGAAGAGTAATGATCGCCTTAAAATTGTTTCAGTTTCACCAGCTTCCTTTCCAGTTTCCAGGTGAATTTTCCCTTTGCTCTTCCAGCCGGAGGGCAGGGTGGGAGACAGGCTTCTGAGTTGGGCCCCTCTGTGTGCTCCATCCTCTGCTGCCTGAAGAAAGCCAGCTCCCTTTCCTCCGGACTTGCGCCCAGCTGGTCCTGCCTGGTAGGAGGCTGGCTGGTTTTTGTTGCTTGGGCTTGTAAGACCCCCGGAAGCCGTCTTTTTCCTTCTGAATTCTGTTCCTGCTGCACATCTGGGGGCAGCCTTGGAGCCTGTACAGTAGAGGGGCGAGTGTCAGCGCACTGCCTCCAGGTTTGCCCCAGGACTTCTGTCTGAGAAGCCTCCCTCCCCACTTCCTCCTGCGTTGCCATCAAGCAGTAAGCAGTGGGTTACTTTTGTGCCCCAGAGGTACTTCCGTTGTCAGAGTAGCTCCATGAGCCATTTTTCAGATTTGGGGCGTTATAGGTACCAGCTTTATTTTCTTAAAATCCTAAGAATTTTGATAGCTGGAGGGAAAAGACTATTTGAACATAATTTTTTCAGTCCTGGTTTTTTCCTACAAATTTTGATTAGATTTATATAAATATGACTTGAATGGTACTCATTCTAAATTGACTTTTCCCCATTTTGTTCCCCAAGGCAATAATACACACAAGCATAGATAACCACTAAGAAAACCAGAAATTCACCCAGTAGACTCGGGGCGAAAGACTATTTTGGGAAGGCTTTTTTTTCAAACAGCTTATTTTACTGGGTGCGTTTTTAGAAAACTGCATCTGTATAAATGCGTGCGTAACGTATAACCAGATCCATTTGAATTTGAAAAATATGTTCATCTTTCTAGGGAGAATTCACTGGTTTTCTTTCTATAACTTCTCTAGTCCTAGACTAGTCTCTAGTCTAGTGCCATTCCTAGGCACAAGGTCTTTTTTCTGGCCAATTTTACAGGAATTTCAGCATCTCTCTAGTAGTGCACTGTCTTATCATTTGAGGGTAGCTAATGGATAGAATGGTGCTATGTGTGTTCAGTTTTCACAGTTTATGAACTAACAAAGCTTTCAAATCAGGGATAGTAACTAACCATGAGTAGTTCCAAGTCAGTAATTTGAGTTAATAAAAAAGTTTGTAATATGTTCTGAATTTGTAGACTGAAAAAATGAGCAAAACTGTCCTAAAAGTTGCTATTAACTTCCAAGAGCTGATAGTTATACTTTTTATCGAATAGATGTGAAAAATAAAGGTAAAGATGGTGTAACTGTTGTAATTTAAACTGAATTTCAGTTCCATGTAATGAAGCACGTCTACATCAGAAAGAGATGAATTTTTAAAGGAAACCCATGTGTTGTAGGCACATCTGTGATGGTGGGGGTTATGTGATTTGAACTGTTCTTGAATTAGTTTTGTTCAAAATGTAACATAAAAATGCAATGTCATGTTCTAATGTTGGTTTGTTTGATTTACAGTCAATGAACTGGAACTTATCTCTTTTACTTTAGGCTTTCAGATAAACTTCTGTGAAAAGGCACAAAGTAAGCCATGAATTTTATGATGTTCTGCTGCTTGTTTTTTCATATCCATCTTGGTACTGGGAATGTGTCCACTATTGTTTCAACTAACCAACCATGGAAATTTTACTTTAAAAGAGCTTCCATTTTTCATTCTTTTTCCAAAAAAAAAAAAAATTGTGTAGTTATATTCTTGATTCTAAATTCTTCTTTCATTTGCAGTTGAAATTGGAGAAACATATGTAGGTGTTCAAATGTGTATAAGTATAGGCAGATGAACTAGATTTGGAAAGCTGTCTACAAGTATAGAAAGGCACGTATACGTATTAGGTATAGTCATATGTGTATAGTTATATAGAAAGACGTATGTAGGTGTTTGGACTTAGCCATCATTTAAATCACAAGTTGAGGAAAGTTCACTTTTAAGACTGGAATGCAGAAAGTATACAGTATAACTGTACTTGGGGACCTCATGCTTTAAAATGGTTATATTTTAAAGAAACATTTAGTGCATTTTAATTTTTTTTCTTTAAAACAAAGCTTGTTTCTTCCTCCTGCACCCCCTTCCTGGCCTCCCAATATAAACTAGGATTGTATATTAGGACCCCAGTCTTATAGAATATGCAATAGGTTTTCTATAAGAAAGCAGAGTTTATAAAGCTAAAACAAGTGCATTTTAAACTTAAATATCATTTTATAAAATACAGTTTAAAAATCCCAGCTCGAGCAGACTGTTCTCCAGTTAACATAAATATATCCCAAAATACGTACATTTATCTTCTGCTTATTGATTCATAGAGTGGGGCAGAATAACTACTGCTTTCTGGTGTGTATGTTCTCTTTTCTCCCCCAGCTTTATGAGATACAATTGATGTATGAGATTGTGTAAGTTTAAGTTGTACAGTGTGATGGTTTGATGCATTTATATATTGCAAAATGATTACCACAGTGGGGTTAGGTTATACCTCCGTCACCCCACATGATTAATATTTTTTTGTAGTAAGAACTTTTAAGATTTACTCTCTTAGCAACTTTCAAGTATACAATACAGTATTGTTAACTATAGTCACCATGCTGTGCATTTTAGATCCTTTGATATGTATCATTCTTAAGTAAGTTAGTTCAAGTGAAATAAAATTTAAACCTGGAGAAGACATTTCTGCTATTTTAAAACTTTCTGATGGAATCAAAATGCTTGATTTCCATTGGTTGAACATTGTGACTTCCTTTGAAACGTAGTTAGCAAAAATTTATTTCTTGAATGGTTCACCCATGATGTATAATGAATGGTACAGTGGGACAGTTAGACTCTAGGATAAACAGTTTTTTAATTGGTCCATTATCGTCATCCTTCTCTTGCCTTAAACTAAAATAGTTTCTGATTTCCTGCCCATAGTGAGCCTACATATATGATGTATGTCTATCTACCTGTAATGAAGTTACAGGTTCTATTTTATGCTATATTATAACTTTAACACATATACTATGACAGTTTTTAGCTTTCATTTATATTTTACTATAAAATGTTTCTGTTTAATATTTTTAGTTTTTATTTACATATTGACATAAAATCTAATTAAGAAAATTGCAGACATTTTTAAAATTTAAAACTTTGTTGCTCTTTTCTCTGAATCCTATTGTGGACCTAAAACTAGAGAAACATTGATTTTTATTAAGTTTAAAATTGTATGCATGATGACTGCAAATAGCTCTGTAGACAGACTTAAAATGCCTTTAGACTACGTAAATGGTGCTGTCCCTTGGCTTTCTGATAGACACGAGAGGTGTGCAGTGCTGCCTGCTTCAGTGTATGCGGCAGAGGCTCACGGGGAAGCGTCCCTAGTCCTACCTGATGCTCACCTTTGGTTGCCTTGACTACCTCTTCATACTGTGACTGCTTTCTCATGTCTCCCTTTTTATTTCTTTCTGTCTTTGGGAGGTCCTCCTTTTAATTTTCCAGCTTTTGGGATACAACACAGTTTTACACATTGATTCACAAAGCACATGTTGGACACCAAGGGACCATAAAGTGAGGGAGATGATTGGGGCAGAAATGAATAGGTCTCTGCCCTTAGCAGGCTCGTAGTGGAGGGGACTAAAGCTGCTCCTGCTAGAGTTGCTTGTAAATGTTTGACTTCTGATGCTACAGACTGAGCAGTGTCGGAACCCAGGGTGAGGAGGCGGTGCAGGAGCGGATGTGTACTGGGCATCTGTGCTCCTGCTCTTCTGTCATGAGAGAGAACAAGCATGAGGGGTGCTGTGGGGTCTCAGGGTAACTGCTTTCCTGATTGGAGAGCCTGGCACAGAGATCCATCCATGGCCTGTCCTGCTTTGGAGTTAAGCAGAGCTGTGTGGGCTGCTCGGGCCTCAGCGGGAGCCTTGTGGAAAGGGAGCATGTATCAGGGAGGGCTGGAGCTGGGATGACGGCAGGGATGGCCAGCTCTAAGTGGACAACATTTATTTCTGTACTTTTAGTACCTATATTTTATGGTAAGTTTTCACTTGCTTACATATGTTAACACTTTTTTTTTTTTCCAAGACTGGTCCTGTGATTTGCATGACTTAAAAAAATAAAAGTGCAATTTTATAATGTTGGCAGACAGTCGGTCTTCTGGTTTGCTCTGGAATATAGCCACTAGCTGTGTTAAAAGTAGCCACACATTTCTTTAAAAATAAAGGGCTTGAAATCACCAAAGCAATATTTTCTTACCCATATTCTAGTGCCAGAATCTCCAGTGTTATTCTAAGGCTGTTTCAAAATGATCAGAAAAACTGCTATTTAATTCATTAAAAATAATTGTATATCATACAATAGTTGCAGGAGGGGATGGAGTGCAAAGAGCACAGAACTGCGTATTGTTAGAAGTCCCCTGCGCCGAGTATCGCTTCAGCAGTCAGCTCTCCGTCACTGGTCAGAGACCTGTTGTAAGATGATTCTGATGACTAATGGAAGCTCTGAAGGATTAATTTTTTTCCAGTTGTTTGACTTTCACATATTCTTTGTTTTTTATAATGCTATAGCACTATTCCAATCAGTTTATTATAATTGCCTGCTATAAGTTAGTAGAGTTTTATTGGAGATGTGTGTGTAGGTTTTTAACACACACACAAATAGTGTGAGATTGCATATTTAATTTTGGAATCAGATTTTTGTAGAAATTCAATAAAAATCCACTTTGCACCTCATGATCTTTTTTATCAATTATAGTTTGTGTATTTATTTGCTTTTTGGTTTTCTAAATATATATAAGATAATATATATTTAAGATAAAGTTGGTATTTGAGACAACAATGTTATATTTCTTTCAACACTGTTGGATTATTGAATTTTTCTGAAGTCTGAATGTAAGACTACATCAGGGGAAAGTATTTTTTCCGATGTAGAACTCTTACATTTAGAGGGTTGATTAGTTCGTCATTTATAATTTAGAGAGAATGATTTTGTACTTGTAAATATGTTTATGTGATTTATATCAAGTTTGAATGATCATATGTCAGTGGCTTTAATAAGCTAACTTGAGAACATAGTTCTGTAGAATATGCTTTGCTTTGCTTTATAAAACCAATTATTTTGGAGAAGAGCAGGAGATTTGCCTAGAAACAAAGTTTTTGAGATATGGTTTCATAAATGTCAAATTTACCTTAGTGTATCAGCATTCTGATTTTGTTGTTGTTTGGATGAAAGTTGTGATCCACTAAAGGTCCCAGGGCACAGGGATTTTCCTCAGAAAATGCCCAGTAGAATCCTGGGCTGATCAAAGTGAGAGTAGTTAGGAGTTTGGCAACTACTCTGTTTAATAATAATTTAGTTTTCGTTCAAGGGCACTTTTAGCCTTTTCTTCTCCCGCCTGTACTGCAATGTGTTTTCAGCCCAAAGCTGTAGAGTCAGTACCAAAGACGAATTTTGGTAGTGCTTAATTTCTCTACCTTTGCCTTTTATATTTTTGGCAGCTTTATAAAGACTTAGTGGCTTTAAAAAATTGTTTTACTTGAGAATGTTTGCATAACAATAGGATCTTTATTTAGACGAGTGTATGTTCTAGAGCTGCTGTTATCCTTGAAGTCACTAACAGAAATTAGATTACAGGTAGTGATTGCTTTTGGTAACACTGCACATCACAGAATTTGGGGGAAAAATGAAGGTATCCTAATGACTTTCATTTCACTGTGAAACTATCCTTCTTAAGTAAGTACCCCAAATTGTTTTTAAATTGGTAATAATAAAAATAAAACATAATAAAAATAAAACAATAAAGAGGAAGAAGGATGTTCTGAGAATCTTTCCAGAAGTTTGAGGAAGTCACTAATAAGCTTATTGACCTAATAGAAGTTCTGTTAAAGGTGGTGTTTCACTCAAGGGAGTATGTGACTTTACTGGAGGTGGAGTGTAGAAAATCCTGGGGAAGTAAGGATTGGAGGGAGGGTCATGCTGTCCTGCATTTAAAGCCAAGTACTTAGAACATTCAGCTGATTCAATTTCTAATTTCCCATTTTATGTGCCAAAAATCTATACCCAAAGACTAAAATTTTATCGTTTGGAATTTATTAAACTCAGCTAAGTTTTTTAGCAATTCTGAGAAACACAGTGACCACGCTTGCTACTCTTGGAGGTTAACAGGATTTACATACTGTAAATATGTAAATATGATAAAACAAATTTATATACATACTGAAGGTAGTTGAATAATGAGACTTTTCTAGGGTTTGCCATAAGCCCATAAGACTAAGCATCCAGTATATTCATCTCTGTCTTTGTGGACCATGATAAACTGCCATTGGAAAGCCCTTCTACTTGGAAATAGCTTTTGTACTAATTAAAGCCTGAGAATTGTCATATAGGCAGAGTCACGGTTCTTGTGTTTCCTTTATACCATTCTCCATTCCGAGGGGAATGTTACCTAAATATCTTTGATCTTGAAGTGGTGGGAGCATTACTTCCTCCTAAAAAGTGATTTTGTTGCTAGAAGAAAGAAGGTTTCAAATATCTGTTGCACCTTAAAAATCATTTGGAGAAGCTTACCGTGTGATATTTTTCAATGAGAAAAAATTTAGTGATTCTGCCACATTGCAGAAAGTTTCCCTTCATCTGTCAGTTGAACTTTACTACGAGCAATGAAAGAATGTTTGACAAAACTTCGTGGTCAAACAGATCCAGGGCAGAAATGATCTGAGAAGTTTCCAGAAGGTATTCCCAACTAACTCTCCAGTTAAGCAGAGTGGTTTTCCATGTGGCAGATAAATTTAGGGTGATGGTTTTCAAACAAATATGGTAAATGAATTCAAACTACATGATTTTATGAGTGCTTTCAAAATCTAGACGTGAGTGTTTAGATGAAAAGATGTTCTAAGAAACTTGCAACTCCCATGTTGGTGTTCATCTTCTCATTAGGTCGAATTCAGTGAACATTAATCAGAAATGAAGATCAAGTGTATACAAGCATATTTACTCCCTGTTAGAGAACCTCTGAACAGGTTAAATTAACAGAGGCACAACTGTAACGTATCACACACATATTTATAGAACTAATGGTGAGAGGCATGTACATGTAAAGATGGATTAAACTGAGAGCCTACTCTGAGGAAGTTCGTGTTCTTTGAGAGACTGAGCACGTAGAGATAGACTACACGGTAGAAATAAGGATGATAGATAACTCTCATTTACTGTGTGCCAACCCCGGTTCTAAAAGCACTTCGGTTATCTTGTGATCTTATCTATCACTTTACGTAAGTTATCTAAGTAATTTATCAACTCTTTATTTCTCCTAACAACCTTATGAAGTAGGTATAACAGTTATTACAGATGAAGAAGCAGAAGTACAGGAAGTTTAAGGGCGTTTTGCAAAGCCACATAGCTAGTGAGTATCAGACTGTGTGACCTTGGTTTGGTCACAGGTTACTTGCTACAAACTGATTTTTCTTGCTTTTTGGGTTTGTTTGTTTTGTTTTGGGGAGGGGGTGAATGAAGTTTGTTTGTTTGTTTGTTTATTAATGGAGGTACTGAAGATTGAACTCAGGACCTCGTGCATGCTAAGCACATACTCTGCCCCTGAGCTGTACCCTCTCCTCCTATGTTTTATTGATTTTTTTTGAAAGAAAGCAATGAACACTCATGAGAATTATTTTCTAAACCAAGTGGCTTTTGAGGGGTCTTCACTTGCAAATGGTCACGAGATCTGGACTTGCATTATATCATTTTTGATTCTCTGGCTCTGGAGGGTTTCATAATGTGATCTAATAAGCCTGACTGAACATTAAGTGAAAAGGTTCCTTCTTGTGGCTTTGAAGCTAGGAACATAGGGGTTCTACCACCAGGGGAAATGTCTTAATTAAAAAATCAGAGTTATGCTGGCCTAGACAGATGCAGAGAATGAACTGCTTTGGGATTCTCAAATGATGTGTGTGTCTGGGCGAACAGCTGGCCAAGGTGAATGGGTCAGGAGGCTTGGGAGCCAGCGAGCAAGGTAGCGTAGCCATGTGCTTCGTGAGGGCGGGTTTGTATATAGACTCTTCAAGATGAGTTGATGCTTTTAACAGAAGATTTATTTCCCTCCTACTGTCTTGGAATTAGGGGTGGAAGAAAGGACATTATTTAATTTTTAAAAAACTCTGAATGATAAAAGTTTTCCAACTCACAGAAAAATTAAACAGTGTAACGAACCCCATGGACCCATTACATAGCAGCAACAGTTACCAACATGCAGCCAATTTTATTTCATTTGTTCTTCCTCCCTCTATCTCTGCTCAAGTATCTTAAAGCTAGTTCTGATTGTCATTATTTTATCCACAAATGTGCCAGTCACACGTCTTCTAAGTGGTAAGGACTCTCAAATACGTAACTTCAGTACCATTAGCACACTGTTAAATAAACAAAACAATATTAACAGGTCGCCACTCAGTGTTCAGATGTCCTCACATGCCCTACAGATGCCTTATCTACAGTTGATTTTTTTCAAGTTGAGATCTCAACACGGTCCAGACATACTGTGTTCAGTTGATATGTTTTAAATTCTTTAAATCTGTAGTAGATCCCTCTTCTTTTTTCTTGCCATTTATTCATTTAAAAATTGGATTAGGTATTTGGTATCATTTTGCACATTTTGTATTTGTCTGATTACATTCTTTTAGTTAGTGTTTCACATGTTCTTTGTTACCCTGTATTTCCTGTTAATTGATGGATAGATATAGAGGCTTGATCACATAGAGATTCAGATTTTTGGCAGGAACACTTGTTAGGTGGGACTGCATATTTTTTGTTGCAACACATCAGGAGGCATATGATTTCTGCTTATGGCTCTTGTTAAGATTGGTCAGTGGGTTTTGGTGCTGTCAGTGTGATTCATACGGAATAAAGCTCCCCACCAGCCTTTCACCTGATGGGCTACTGTGAGTGATTTTTGTCTAAGTTAATTATTTCATTAGGGTCTGGTTAACTTGTGTTTCTAAACATTTGTGAGCTCTGAAATTAGTAGCTGTTGTCAGCCAAGAAACAAAGTTTGTGTTTGGGGCATACTGTCGAAGGCAGATCATTGCATCGATCATCTATGACGTAAGTGCACCAGTGCTGATGGGTATGAAGTATGTGTGTATGTGCACAAGTAGACTTTTCTGTACTCTTGGGCGATTACAACTGGACGTCTGTCTATTCTTCATACCCCAGAACATGAGTTGATCTATTCAATCTGAACTTTTAAAAATCTCTCGATCTCTGAAGATTATCAAAAACCATGTCAAATAATAATTCTTGACTTTTTTTGGTGAAGTTGAAGAACAAGTGAATATGAAAGACCAGTTCTGCCAAATTAAGATCAATCCCAAACTGGATTCCAGCTTTGCTTATTAATCTATATTCAGTGCTTAGAATGCTCAGATCTGTCAGGCAATACCTTCCCAGGACTTGGGAACCAGAATTAGTCATTGAGAGGGAGTTTGGTGATAACAGAAGTAAATAAGGGTTCTCATCCAAGATACAATAAAACCTGGTGAACTACCTGCTTTTCAGTTGTCAGTGACCTTCTCAGTCACTGGTATTTTCTTGTCCAACAGGTGTCATCGTTCACCTTTCAGGAGTAGCAGTTTCTTAAGCACCTCTCCCTTTTCACTATTCCTGTTCGGTCACCCGTCTTGTAACTACATACGTTATCAAAGTTGCCCCTTTGTGATGTTCTAACACTGATTTGACCTTGCACGCTTTGTAAGTAACAGATCAAGAGACGTTTCAGTCAGGATAGGGTGCAGGAAGTTGATATGGTGCAGCATAACAGATCAAGAGACGTTTCAGTCAGGATAGGGTGCAGGAAGTTGATACGGTGCAGCATATCCTCTTTGAGTGCCATTTATGCTCGTGATTAATCTTACTTTATTCTAACCTTTAAAACCCTTAATTTATAGAATACATTTATGGGCAATGGAGAGTACTTAATTGTGTCCACTAAGGAGTGAGTGTTAGTCGTGTCTTTTTTTTTTTTTTTAATTGGGAAGCATTCTTCTGCAGGGTACAAAGAAGCTATTTGGATGTTGGTGGGAGGAGTGTCCTAGTGCTGTGATTATTGCCTGTAATATACAGTGTTAGCCCTGTGTAGAAGACGCTTACTCATTTTCCATCTCGGTTACTTGCTTTGGTAGTAACACAGTTGGATTTGAATTTAAATTTGGATTGTGAATTATTACTTAAAATTTCTTTAAAAAGATGTATAGGGTAATGCAGCACTGAAATGGGAAAAGTCAGTGTATAATAGTCGTGCAACCCTAGGCAGTTAAAAATGCCAGCTCTCTTTTTTAAAGCCAGAGAGTGGCCATCTGATCCATGTGTCATGAAATTCTGTCAGTTAGGAGCATTTATAGTTAAAGCTTCTGGCTAATTTTTTCAGAGAACCTGCTTAACTTCTATTTACACATGTTTCAATTAAGGAGAACAAAAGAAGCAACAAATTAGATCTATCAGGAAGTACAGATAAAACCCCCATTGAGATACCTGACCGAAACTATTTGTCTTAAAGGTGTTAAATCAAAAACTTGAACTTGGATTATTCATTTATTCAAAAACATTTGTATTCCTGTAATGTGCCTCGTGCTGTTATGAAGAGCCCTGAGTCACTGGGCTGGGCAATCTAATTCCCGGTGGTCAGAAGTTGCCCAGATGAGTGTCTAGGTTCTGAACGTGAGAATGCTGGTGTTCAAGTGTGGACTGTGTTCCTGAAGAAGAGGGGGTTGTTACGTAGTAAAGATGGTAGGACTTGTTCTCCAGGCCTCAGTAAGATTAGCTTTAGAGAATAGATTGGTCCTTTTTAGAAATTTCCAGTGTGAGTAGCAAGGAGATTGTAATTAAAACAGAAACAAGTGCTTTGTGTAGAAAAACTGCAACACAGAAAAGCAGAAAAAGAAAAAAATCACCTGTAATTCTAGTGCTTTGAATTAATCACCAGTGATATTCTGGAGAATTGCCCATGTGTATATTATAAATTATCATATGCACATATACTATACTAAAATGACACTGTAATAGACACGTTACTTGTTGCCTGATTCAAAAAATGCCTTATTATTAACATTAGTTTTAATGTCACTAGGTTTTTATCGTGTGTCTTCTTGGTGGTAGTATAGTATTCCAATTATGGGTGTGCCATAACTTTGGTAACTAATCTAGCACAAATATCTCTGCTTTGAATGACTTTCTTTGCATAGCCTTTAACTTCCTGAAGGGTAAATTAGGAATGGAGTTTGTGGGTTAGCCATAAGGACATCACGAGATGTTTGCTAGGTATTGTCCTCAGAAAGTGGAGCAGTTTATATTCACAGCAGTGATTTGTCTGTTCATTCATTTGTCTCTGTTCATTTGTTTACTGAAGAAAGGTTAAAGATGTACGTGTCAGGCATGATTCTAGGCTTTGAGGCACATGAGAAATAGTTTCTGCACTCCTGGAACTTAAGGTGTGGGGAGCAGGGTAGACATCAGCTAACCACAAATAGGTGTAAAAGTGTAGCCGTGAAAAGTTCTGAAGGGGCTGCCTGCCTCTCATAACCCTTGTTAATGTTGATATTGGGATTCTTTTTATTTATGTGTGGTATTAAAGGCAAAAATTGAATGTTAATTTTGGAAGTAACTAGAAGAATTTGATAATTTTTTTCATGTTAATACTTTTTTTCTATTCTATTTATATGCTTTCTTTTGTTAATTACCTGTTCCTATTCTTTATTAATTTTCTCATTGGAATATTTTCTGTCATATTGATCAGTAAGGCTCTTATATTTTCCCAGTTTGTCATTTGAGAAGGTAATGACTTCAGCTTTGCCCCGCAGTGAACCCGGGGACCTCACAGGGGAACCTGGGACCATGGAGACCCAAAGCCAAGATTCTGCTCAATAGAATCTGTTTCTGTCTCCATGACTGTGGAAAAGCATCTCAAGTCCTGTTTATTTCAATAAAGCCTTGACATTTGTGCTACATTAGTAATCCCAGGAAGATCTTCCTGAATTAGCTGGCTCCCTGGGAATTTTTGAGAAGTTTGGACTAATCAGAATTTGGCCAGTTTAGTCTGAGGAATTATACCTTTTGCTGATAATAGACATCTGGCTCAGAGTCCCATCAAAAGCCGTGCTGTTTGTTGGCTTTAATTAATTGCTAACTCACAGGTGTGGCTACCTATGGACTAATAATGACATTGTGCATAATTAAGATAGAATTACTGTGATCATAGAGACCCACATAATCAGTGTCAGAGTCAGTGGTTAGCTGAATCAGAGCATGAAAAATCAATTATGAGTTGCTGCTATTAGATGTGGAAGGATTTTAGGGCATATTGTTAGCATCATCCCATGAAACTTCGTAAACTCCCCATTTTACCATGATAGAAATGAGTTAAAAAAATTTTTTTTACCTTGTTGAATGATCAACTTGGGAGCAAGCTTAGGGCTTTTTAGCCTTCAAACTCTCCCTAAAGACTTTTGTTAACCAGACAAGGGCTTCATAGTAAAGTGTAGTCTGCAACAGGCAAAATGCCTCTTTTGTCTTTGTCTGGGAGTCCACGAGAATCTACTAGAAGCTGTTACGCCTTTGTGTCAAAGCAGTACCCTTCAGGAACTGAAAGAGGAATAACAGAATCCTTGATATTCCAGGTTTAAAAAAAAAACTTTCTGTCCAAGGAGAGGACTAAGACTGTATCTTCCAGAGGTTTGGAATGCTGAGAGTGAATTAATTCAGTTCTTTGTCAGTGGAGCCTCCGAGACCCAGGCTTATCAGATGAGGAAGGTGCTTAACATTTAGGAAGCATTGGTTTTAGTGATCTACCACCCTAGTTGAGGACATCACCATCATTGGAAAAGCCTAAGTGTCCATCGACAGATGACTGGATAAAGAAGTTGTGGTGTATATATATACATATACACACAATGGAATACTACTAAGCCATAAAAAAGAATAAAATGCCATTTACAGCAACATGGATGGACCTGGAGATCGTCATTCTAAGTAAAGTAAGCCAGAAAGAGAAAGAAAAATACCATATGATATTACTTATATGTGGAATCTTAAAAACAAAAGAAAAAAGACACAAATGAACCTATTTACAAAACAGAAACAGACTCACAGACATAAAAAACAAACTTTTGGTTACTGGGGGGGAAGAGGGTGGGAAGGGATAAATTGGGAGTTTGAGGTTTATAAATACAAACTACTGTATATAATAAAATAGGTAAACAATTTTCTACTGTATAGCACAGGAAACTATGTTCAATATATTGTAACCTATAATGAAAAAGAATATGAAAAGAAATACATGTGTGTATATGTATGGCTGAAACATTATGCTGCACACCAGAAACTGACACACTGTAAACTGACTATACTTAAATTAAAAAAAAAAGAGAGAGAAAAAGGACATCACCATCATAACCCTAGACATAGTTGATAGTAAAAGTTGTGGAGGATTGGGTAGCGATGTGGCTGACACTGTTATACATAGTAACACCCTTGCTCCCCCTAGCACTCCTCTGGGAAAGGTGAGACTAATCCTGTTTGGCAAGAATGGGGCTGAGGCAGAGAAGTGAAGTCACTTGCCCAGAGTGTACAGCTGAGTTTCAAGACTAGATTGACTAGCTCTTTCACTCTGTATTGGTTTTTCTAGTTTCTGCTGGGATACTGGATTTGGATAGGAATGGGGATTTTTATGGGATATTAGTTTAAATGAATCTATAAAGCAGGCTTGCTTTCTTTGTTTTTCGTGTATTTTGTAGGCTTAAAAGGTATCAAACTTTTTCCAGTTTTTTTCTTTTTTAGAAAATTTAATAATTTAATTAACTTTACCATTAGGATTTATTTGTTTGTTAAATTGAAGTATAGTTGATTTACAATGTTGTGTTAATTTCTGGTTCCACTAAGTTTTAATACTTGTAATTAGTATCATAGTAGTTACCATTTTTTCATAGCCACTGTTTACTAGCCATTCCATTTTTAAGGTATATTACTCCTTACCATGGCAGTTCTGCCAAATAAGGGACTGTTTTGTTTTGTTTTGTTTTGTTTTGTTTTTTACAGATATGTGAATTACTAGACCACAGAAATATCATTGTTTTTATCTTTATCAGTATTTCAGTGGTGATCATTTAGCATCTAGCAAAAGTACGTGTCCTCCCTATTCCTTCCCTTTAACTTCCTCCCACCGTGTTCCTTTCCAGTTTTGGCAGGATGCCGACCAAAATAGTCTTTTGTGAACAGGTCAATCACCTCGTCTATGTTTTTGTCTCCACTGCCTGGTAAAATAGCTTCTGTATAATTATGATATTTCTGCACATAGGGCTGTGTAACTTATTAGATTGGATTTCCCCCAAATTTGCCTTACACACTTTTATATTAAAATGTGCTAAAAGGGCTGTTGGTGTTTTAAACAAACTCAGCATGGTCTAGCTTCCAAAACACTTAGCTGCATGGATGAATAACAGTGTTTTATTTTACTGATGAGAATACAGAGTTCTAAGTGAGATTGTATGAAGTTTTGGAAATTTCATACCAAAGGCTGGAGGAGAGGGGCAATATAACATTAGCTGGTAGCAGAGCAGCTCGTTTAATACTTGGAATACCTGAGAGTACACGTCCAGAACGGACCAAGCTGCCAATTTCTTCCAATTCCAAGTCTAACATCCTTCCTCTCCTATTCTCTTGAGCTTATGAATGAAGTTAGGCTCTCATCATGGTAGTAATTTAGACAGAAAAGGGAATGAAAGTTAAGTTTTTGTCTATTACTTTATTTCCTAATTTCTGAAATTGTTTGACTATCAAGTTGTGTGCTTGGAATTGTGTCTTCCACTGTTCCAGTGATTACAGGTAATTTAAGAAGTTATTCTGGATGCTCTTTCTGTTTTGAAAATGAGTTATTTCAGAATTAGAGCCAAGGGAGAAATGCGAATTTAAGGTAGTCCTGTCCGCCCAGCCCCTGGTGGGGTGCTCTGAATCCTTGTATGTCAATCACCGGTATTCTTGAAGGTATGAGATGAGGGACTTCCACATTGTAGTTAAGTTCCCACTTTTTCCTGCGCTTGGTTCTGGGGAATCAGTCCCCTGTGGTGGCAGTGGGAGTTCCTTAAGAGGGACTGATTCTGATTACTTTTTCCTTATTCCTGCCCAGCTCTTTTGGCATGTAAGTAGTTGCTTAAAAGAGCAGCTGTTCGAGTTTTCATGATTCTGTTTGTTAGTTGGGTGGTGGTTCTGCTGGTCACCTGAGCTGACTCACGTGCCTGTATTTGGCTAGTCGCGCTCCTGGCGCAGTCTTCCAGGCCTCCCGCTCCACGTGGCCTTTCATCATCATGGAAGCTTGACTGACCTGCTTTACGTTCAGACTCAGTAGCTTTGTACCAAGAAGGTACAAGCGGAAGCCGCAAGGCCTCATAAGGCTTAGCTCTGGAAGTCATACAACATCCCTTCTGCTGTGTTCCCCTGGCCAGAGCAGGTCCTGCGGCAGCCCAGGTTTGAGAGGGAGGGAAGCAGACGCCACCTAGTGATGGAAGGGCCGCACAGTTACATGGCGAAGAGGTGTGGACACAGGGGCTGTGGTTCATTGGTGGCTATTTCTGTAACAGTCAGCCACACAACCCAGAGTGATCTGATAGCTAGAAGAAGTCTTCCTTTGAACTTCAATATTCTGTGAGTTGCTCTGTGGTCAGATAGATATTCCTGGGCCGTAGTCAGTGAGAATATGCTTGGATAAATCCTCACTCTTCATAACCTTAGTTCTGGATATTCTTGAAGATCTCATGCTTAGGAATGCTTCTCATGAGGACTGTGAGGGAGAAATTGTATACTGCTGATGTGGGAAAAGTCGTGTGAACATTACTGGTGTTCTCTTAAGGAAGGGCTTTGAAACCTGAATTTCGAGGGTAGTGCAGAAGAATTGACCCTTCAGTCCTTGGAGTGGCTGAGTGTTGCCACCTCGGTCAGCTCTGATTCTGATTTTCCCAGTGTGTTGAACAAATGTCCTCATTTTCTATATGAGCTGTGGCATGAAGACAGGTTAGGCAGTATTGCCCTAAAGGACACAGCAGTGCTTTTGGAAATGTGATCGGATGAGGACAGATAACTGCTTTCCTTATCAGGCAGGGTTCTTGGTTGCAAACAACAGAAACTTAATTCTAGCTAATTTTACCCATACTTCAGTTGTCTGCATCTGTCCCTGTCAAATTTATTCCCAGATCAATAAACCTTTGAAAGTATTTTCTATGTCAGGCTCTGAACTTGAGTTTTAAGTATACAAAGACAGTCTTCTCCATGGGACACTCCTTCCACGTAAATAACTTGAGATGTTTGACGTGCCACGTTTCTGTCCAATTGTAGATAAAGGGGAGGGTCTCTTTAATCTCTGTTGACTGGTTTGGAATTGATTATTTGGTGACAGTCTCACCAAAGGGGGAGCTGTAATCACAAATTTATAGTCTTTATTGATAATTACTTTAAATTGTATAAATATTTTAATCCCTGTTAGCTCCTAAAAATCTCTGCTGGCCATTCATAGTATCACTTCCTTACATCCCTTTCTGCCTGTGGAAGTTGTTGCAGGCTTTTGAAAAAAGTCCACATAGATCTAATGTCCTGTTTGTAGTTTTGTCATTAATAAATATCTGAATATATGGTAACAGGTTGCCTTTAGTATTTAGTTTTTTGGGGGGCCCTTGAGAAAGAGAAGTAAAGATGAGAAAGACCAGAACTGATAGAGACTCTTACTTAGAGAAAGTGAATGGGAGAGGAAGAGATGCTTAGACAGACAAACAAGCCCATGCCTACAGATGTTCAGAAATAGCCTCTAGAGTGTTGTAAAAGCTGCCTCTCTCTACCTTTCCCAGAATCTCACCTTTGATTGACTTTCTGGGGCATTCTTTCTCCTCCTCTAGACTGCCTCAAAAGTTCTTCCTAAACTGATGGTCTTTTGCACAGTTGGGGTGCAAAACTGAGAACAGGCTGTGTAACTTGATCTAACACTACTTATAGATGCTTTGAACTTTTGTAGAATTCCTCAGTATATTTTGTTAGTAAAAGATCTGAATATATACTTGTGCAGTTCTCAAGATAGTTGCAGATGTTTCTGAAATGTAGAGTGTGTTTAAATCTAATTTATGTGAGTCATGTCACATTGTATTACTTGTGTGCTTGTTCATTTATGCAGTAAATGTCCTTTAAAGACCCCAGTTTATTTTTGTTTCAATATGAATGCAGTGCTGGAAAAGCATTCCGTGTGTGTGTGTGTGTGTGTGTGTGTGTGTGTGTATTATATAGAGATATTTATTTTCAAAAGAACAATTTGAGTAAGTTTTAACTGCAGTGCTGTATTTTATTGGCCTGCAGAGGTTAGCTGCTGTCCCATCAAATGGGCCTCCTGAGGAGAGGGCCAGTTTCGGCGTTTTCCTTTGGTTAGTTTTCGCAATGATTCTATGTTCTGTTATTGTCCTCAGCATTTGATCGTAGTCTTCCATCGCTTTTTCATCATGTGGAGAGCGTGAGTGACGTACCAGGTAGTTTTAAATACACACACGTGACAGGCAGTATTCAGCTTTTGATTTGGGGAGTTTGTAAGTGTTGAGCTCATTTAGATTTATGATCGCCTGAGGTCCTTAATTTTGTCTCCAGAAACTTTGCCATATGAAGTAACATTCATAGGTTCTGGTATTTTGGGGGCCACCATTTCAGTCCACTGCAGTCTGCCTTCTGGCCCCCATATAGTCGCATCTGCCCCACATGCAAAATTCATTCACCCTCCTCCAACATCCCCCAAGTCTTAACTCAGTACATCGTCAGCTCAGCAGCCCCGCATCTCATCAGAATCGTCTGAATCATGCCTAGGGGAGACTCCTGAGTACGACCCATTGTGACACAAGATTCTTTTCCATCGGTGACTAGTTACCTGCTTCCAAACCGCAGTGGGGGGTCTGGCATTGGATGACAGTTATGGAGATTCCCCTTCAGAAAGGGAGAACACTGAAGGCAGAAAGGAGTGAGTAAGCAGGCCCAAGAATTTCAAAATCTAGCAGGGCCAGTGACTAATCCTCTGCCTTTAAATATTTCTTAAAGACAAATTTCCAAGAAGTGAAAACATACTCATTTAAAACTTCTTCTTGTGTATTGCTGAACCTCTCACCAGAAAGTTATACAACCTACTCTCCTACCAGCAGTGTATTGTGCTGGTGATTCTTTTACCTGGTCGCTCGGATCAGCGTGTTATCGTTTTAAAAATACAGGTATGTCTATGAAATAAAACCTCTAAACATTCTCAGTTTCACGCGAACAAAAATGTTAACTGTTTCTGGTGTTACTGAGTGCCTTTCATCATGCTTTCTGTTTTGTTTAACTGTTCCTACCCTTGCCTATTTTTCTATTCTTTCCCTTGATTTCTGTGATGTTTTTATATATTTAGAGTTTTTGATTACAAGAATTTTCCCAAGATTTTATTTAATTTTTAAAAGCTTTTTGGGTAAATACAGTTTGCTTTTCTAACACAGTCAAATCTGCCATTTTTTGTAGAGTACTTTTTGCATGTGTAGTTTGAATGTCCTTTCTCGCCTTGTTGTCAAATAAAAATGATTTCAAAATAAATATTGGAACCCAGAAGGGCAGATTATGTGGACAGTTCAATCAGTACTGTGCTTATTTCGGGCAGTGGTATGTCTGGGCTGCTTGGGCACCCTGCAAGCCGATCCAGGAGCCGCGGGGGCCCTCTGCTCTTGTCCTGCGGTCTTGTCGGCCAAGGGGCCCTCAGACCTCCCCAGCGCGTGGAAGCACCGGGCTGAGCAGGTTGAGCCCGAAAATATGTCTTCTGAGCCCGCTGAGGTGGGAGGGTGTTTGGATTGCAGAGACGTTGTTTGACTAGGTGGATTTATGTATGATAAACTGTGAAGAGTGAGGGCTGGAAGAAGTATCCTGCATATGTACCTGAAACCAGGATGTTCCTAAAATGCTGAAAAGCTCAGCTCTGTTACAGAATTTCCGTAGACTCCTGTATTAATGGTTTTGTAAGATTTATTGACATAGAAGAACATATGGTTAGTGAGTAAAGCATGTTATGAAACAGTATTGTGGCCTGATTTTAATTGTAGAGAAGAAAATAATGGTTACATCTATGTATAGGAAATAGTCTGCAGTAGGCAAATGATTATTTTGAAATAATTGGACTTCTATTCAGTTTTTTAAACCCCATGTATTTTATAGGTATATATAATATTTTATGTATTTGTGTTACCTTTGTCTTTCCTGAATTTTCTAGCTTTTCTGTAAAGGACTCTTTTTGGTATAATATAACACGCCGATACCTTCCCCCTCCCCATCCTGAAGAAGCTGCCCTGAAGCAGTGCTTATTGGCAGTACCTGTGTTACTCACTTGAAGTTGATTGTGCCACGATGCTTTCAGCCCTTTGTGGTTGTGGAACGCTTCATGTTCTACACTCAGTTGTCTGTATTACATTGGAGGGAAAATGATTTTTATTAAACTAAGGAATTAAAATGTAATGCTGGAAAGGTGCTAATAATATTTTAGTTTTTTTCCCAAAATATCTGCAGAGGTGAAAGATTTTTATAGTGGTATTTTTACTTGCAAAAGCATTAGCATTTCTGAACAGTACAAACTAGAAGCTCTGAGCATTGTTTTCTGTTGTGTTGGAGATGATTTGCGGTTAGTAACAACTTTAAGTCATTTTTGTTTACTTTTTCTTAATTCTGAAAAATTCTTTGCCACCTTTCAAAATATTTTATTAGCTGTATGTTAAAGCAAAATTTTCTGCCTTTTGGTGTGAATTTCTTATGCCCTCAGAATTCTACCTGTTTTATGGTACTTGAAACTTTTACTTTTTATTTGTTATTTCTTAGGTAAACGCAAAGCACTGAAGTTGAATTTTGCAAATCCACCTTTCAAATCTACAGCAAGGTTTACTCTGAATCCCAATCCTGCAGGAGTTCAAAACCCACACATGTGAGTATTCCTGATGATCAAATAAAAGGCTCAACTCAAGCAAAGATTTTAAAGTTACTTGTATTTCATGAATTTTTTCAAGTCAAGGAGTTGATATTTCTTTTATCTTACAGGCCATTTGAAATATTTCTGTTTTTACTTAAATAGAAAGCTATTGATTCTGTAGTCTAAAGTAGGGAAACACAATTTTCCTTTTTAAAGTTTACTTGAAGGTAAAAAAGAATTGAAGATCCAGATTCCTTTGTATCATTTCAGTGTCTCTCTTACTGAACTCTGAGAGTATTGTTTCTGCCTCTCCTGGATTTCCCGTTGGGCTGTAAGTAGTATTTAGAAAACGTAACTGTCTCCTGTTGACCTGCACAAATTATCCTCACTTACCAGGTAATGAAATAGGTTCCCTTTCTTAATAAATTCCTGTAAGATTTCCAGCCATGTGATAGTAAATTGAAAGATTACATACAAGTCAGTGTACAGGTGTCAGTGATTTTAAAAAATTTGTTCCCTTAGTATTTTTAAATTAAAAAATAGAAATGATATTGTTGCATTTCACTGAATAGTATTAGATGTATGTTCATACATTTAAAGTAATCTCATCGCAGTAATATTTTACAGAACCCTTTGAACTGAAGTGAAGTAAGGCGTTAAATAACAGTGGCTTCTCAGCCCCCAGACCTGGTGAGAACATGACAGGTCAATGCCAGCGGGTTCACATTTATACTCACATCCAGAAAAGTAATTTTTACCCATTTCTGGTATTGAGAACTCTAAAGCAAGTGGGGAAGGTATGGTTAAAAAGTTGTCAGAACCCATTATTTTATAGCTTTTACTAATTCCTCAACAATTTGTATTCAAACCTTATTAGACTACAAATCTATTTATTCTTCCCAAAGAGGCACATTCATTGCTATTTTCTTTTGATGTTTGGCATACATTGTGATTGCAAACAGTAACACGTTGGTGGGAGGTAGTGTCTTGCAATAGAAATGCTGGAAACATGTCAGTTTTACCACAGCAGTGCGTGCGAGGAGGCAGTGTGTGCGTGTCTGGACGCCCTTATGCTTCCACTGATCACCTTCAAGGGGATGAAAGATGCTTTCAGTGAAAAACTGGAGGAGCAGGTCACTGGGCTGGGAGTGGTGTCTGTCAGCGTTGTTAGACTGATGTTCTTAACGAGATTTCTCGTCAGAGCTCAACCTTTTTACCTTCTCTGAAACGTGTTGAGGAAGGAAACTCAGTACTTCTTAATTAGTCAAAGCTCCAGCAGCAAGGAAGCACTCTTAAAAGAACCTCCTTCCTCGTTTCCTAGAATTCCTAGTGAAAGCTAGCGCAGAGCTGATTATTGAACATAGTCCATTTCTGGTACCTTGGTTGCTGGCTGGACGCATGTTTGAAGTCTGAGAAAGAAAGGATATGTAGTTATTGCCAAACTTAAGAAATCTTCCTTCCTTCCTTCCTTCCTTCCTTCCTCTCTTTCTTTCTCTTTCTTTCTCTCTTTCTCCCTTGGACACAGAGAAAGTCAGCCTGACTTGCATTTAGAACTGAAAAAACACTCACAGATTTGCATCCTTTTTCCTCAGGACTTTCTTCATGTATAGGGAGTTCACAGACAAAAAAAAATTTTTTTTTTTTAAACAGTAAGCAAGGTGAAAAAAAGCTTTATTCCAAAAGTTGAGTCAACCAGGTTTTCTTTTTCCTTCTTTCCTTTCTTTTCCTCCCTCCCTCCCTCCCTCTCTCTCTCTCTCTCTCCCCTACTCCATTCCCTCCCCTCCCCTCCCCCTAAATCATAATAATCCTGTAACTTGCTAGGTTTCTTACTTGTCTCTCCAGCAGGTGTTATAGGTTTGAGAGGACACAGTAATAGGCATTTTTACTTTGTGATAGAATCTTTGGAATTTGATTCTGGTATGTGGACGTTTTAGACCCAGACTTCAAGTTTATTACTGCACTGGGCTGTCAACTGGGTCGGGAATGGGCGATGACTCGGGCTGGCACTGTCAGAGACTGTGTTTCACTGCTCAGGGCAGCACCTCTCCCCAGCCTCCCTGCCCTCTTCACGTGTTCTGTGCACTGTCAGGCGCTGAACACCACTGCCAGTCGCTGTTTAGGGTAAGAAGTTTGCAATTAGAAAATACAACTTGTAGTAAGTTGGGGCTTTGAAAAAGATACCTCTATGCCATTTTTATGCGTTTACTTCTTCTAAAACTTCCTTGAATTTCGCTTTTTTCCTTGAGCTTTAGTTACGGATATAAATATAAAACTTTAAAAATGAACTCAAGAAAAGATAAGATGAAATATAAGCAAGTAATGAAGTTCAGATATATCCCAAGGACTAGTTTCAGATCCATCTAGCATTTAATGTCTCCTGGGTACAGGATTCTGTGGAAGATTAAAAAAAAATTAAGACAGTGTCCTTATTTTCTGAGAAATAGCAGTTTAAAATAAATTTCCAGAAATGACAGCAATTCAAGAAGTAAGGCACAAAGTAATACAGATCAAATGTCAGATGAATGGTGCAGCAGGGGGTAAGATCACTTTAGATAAACAGCTTGGGGAAAAGTTTCACAAGGGAACAGGTTTGAACTGGGTTTTGAAAGGCAGGTAGAGAAGGACAGGTGGAGGGGGGTGGCATTCCGGTGAGTGTGGGTGCAGGGTAGGTTTTGGGGGCTGTGTTTAGATCTGTTTAATCGTGGCAGGGATGTTACTTACAGATTTCTTATTTCTTGGCCATCTCTTTGTCTTCTTGTTTTATATCCTAGGAGATTTCCATTATTTTCTGACCCTTCTATGGAATATTCTGTTTTGGCAATTGATTTTAATTTCTAAGAGTTCTGGCTTTTTC
Source organism: Camelus dromedarius (assembly GCF_036321535.1). Classification (NCBI taxonomy): domain Eukaryota; kingdom Metazoa; phylum Chordata; class Mammalia; order Artiodactyla; family Camelidae; genus Camelus; species Camelus dromedarius. Next base: position 22,298,682 of record NC_087451.1, read on the forward strand.
TTAGTGTCCTATTCTTAATTTATGGATGTAGAATCTGGAAATTGGAAGTTCTTTTCTATCCTCTAGGTAATCTGTTTCCTCAAGGATCACTTTTTCTTTTATCTTTGTCTTTCTCCTTTGTGTTAGTTTTTCTCCCCCCCACATGTCTAGCAATTCTTGGTCGTCCATTGATAGTTGAGGATGAAGAAATTAGAAGGCTTATTGGCAGCTCTGGTTGTAGGTGGTCACCTGGAAGGCAGACCTGACTTTTCTGTGAATGGTTCGAGTGCAGGTTCTTGGGCCAGACACATTCTAGGTGCCATAATGAGGAGGCCAGCATTCACCCTAGGACGCCTTGCTCTTTCCTGATAGTATGTTTATTTTCTTTAGAGACATGCTGTCTTCATTTTGAGGGGAGAGTGGAGAGGAGAGGAGGCTCTGAGTAAACCTTTCTTTTAGAAGGAATTTTAGTTGACTCTTCTGTTCCCAGGCCTTCACACCTTCGCACTGTGGACCCTCTCCAAGGTTCTGTCTCTCGTCTCTGCTGTGTGCTCCCCACCCACCATGTTTTATGGGTGGTGGTCTTCTCTAGTTCTGTTTTTTTTTTTTAAACCCCTTATTATGGAAAATTGCAAGTATATCCCAGACTGGAGCGTGGTAGGTGAATCTGTGTATTTATCCACCAGCTTCAGCAGTTGATATGGCTGGTATTATTTTTATCTCTTCCCCCACCCTCCTCAGCTTTAACCAAACCTCAGACATATTATTCCATCTATAAATATTTCAGGATGTGTTTCTAAAAGACAGAGACTCCTTCTTAAAACACAATAATAATACTATTATTACATCTAGTAGAATAAGTAATTCTTCACTATGTCAAATAAATAGATTACTTTATCACTTTTTTTAATAGTTTGAAGCAGAAGCTAAACAAAGTTTGCACTGCAGTTAGCTGGCTGATAAGTTTTTGAAATTACAGAGTCCCTTCTCTTCGAATTTGTTAGTTTTACTTTGTCTACATATTTTTGTCTGCTTTCAAATATTCAGAAATTTGTCTAAATCTGTTTCTTTATTGTTTATTTCCTTTAAAAAAATAAGTCTTTCCATGTGAGTCCCTAAGAGTGAGGAGACAACCTGAATAGGCACCTTGATTTTTAATTATCATTGGTTAGAATCATAAGTATTCCCAATACATAAAAAACGAGTGTTATAATACAGACTTTCATACCTACTACCTGGATGTAGCAGATGTTAACATTTTGACATGTGGCCCTTTAAATGAAAGATTAAGCTGTAAAACTAAAGAGTGCGAGGAAAAACTAAAGGAACGGTGTGTGGCTACCTTTTGCATTTCCACCAGGATTAGATTATACTAGGCACTGTAAGTCTTTCTGATACCCCAAAGGTAATCTTCTAAATGTGGCAGGCTTGCGCCAGAACCTGTTCTGTATCTAAAATTTGACATGAGCAGAAGTGGATATCCTTCTGCTGTATTCTGTGCTTTCGTCATGCTGAGTGACGTGTGGGTGCTCTCTGTGTCCTGAGTCATTTAGAACACGCTGAATACCCTTGGGGTTCTGAGAGAACAGCTCTTTTATCTTCACAGCAACTCAGGAGTGTACAAGAAGAAACACTCGCTTAAAAGCTAACACTGGAAATAAATAATGGTGAGTAAGGATACATTTTGGGGCTTAAGCTAAACATTTTGGGACCGTATGTTGTAAACTTATGGGGCTCTCATTTGTGGTGGCCAAAAGGATCTCTGGGATCTCATTTATCTTTATTACATTTGAGCAGAAAAAGACTCAGTTGTGCTATAGAACATCTCAGAAGTAGTTTTAAAAGAAGTTGTGACGTCCCCAGTTAATCACTAGTATTCTTAATTCCATAACGAGTAGCTTTATGTTAAAACGTAGAACAGTAATTACAAATGATCTCGGCACTTAATGCTGGTTGCATTGTGGAAGCTTTATCTTTTAAGCTGACTGTCTTGGATTAACCATTTCGTTAATGTTGGAGACCTCATTTCTATCGCAGAGTCATCACTATCTCCGTGACCTTCAGTGTGTCTCTTAACTCTTTGGTCTCAATTCAGGTGCTGACTTAGAACAGTGACTTTCATTATTTTATACGGTGAATTAGGGGAGGGGGCGGAGGGAGAGAGAATACATATATGAATGAATACGAGTCAAGCCAATTTTGTGCTACTTTTCTTCAAAAACCATCTTACGCACAGGCTGACAGGCTAAGTGTGGAGGTGGGAGAGGGCCCCGTAATCTTGTCTCCCCCAATCCACCACAGTGGTCCCAGGACATCTCTGGTCAGTTCCTAAGTGTGAAAACCGTTAGTATGGATGAGCCTAAGAGGTTTTTTGCCCATCTTTGAATTTTTGATGTAATCATAATGATTTGGAATCTCTGCATTTCTATGGTGGAACACTTTCACAAAACGGCAGTAATGTTTATGGTAGAAACACTTATAGGTACAAATTAGTACCCCAAATTTAAAAATGCCAAATGTGGCAAATTCTGTGAGATAATCTATTTACTTTTGGCTGGTTTAGATTTACTGCTGCAGACTTTCTTTTCTCTTACTGTAGCAAAATACGCATAACATAAAATTTACCTTCTTAACCATTTCTAAGTGTACAGCTTAGTGGTGTTAAGTACACTCATGTTGTTGCGTATCCATCACTACCATTCCTCTCCAGAACGCCTTCATTTTCTCAAACTGAATCTCTGTGTCCATGAAACACTAACTCCCCATTCCCCTTTCCTCCGGCTCCTGGCGGCCACAGTTCTACTTTCTGTCTCCGTGAAGTTGATTACTCTGGGTACCTCATATGAGTGGAATTGTACAGTACTCGCTCTTTTGTGTCTGGCTTATTTCACTCAACATCATGTCTTCCTTCTCGCCAATGAAAAGGTGATTGGAAGCTTTGTGATTTGACTGCCCAGTGAGGTGGAGGAGAGGTGCCTGGTTTTTTTCCTTTGGAGGATTCCCAAATGTTGGTATTTGGAGGTCTTTTCCTCTTGCTTTTGGGCAAATTTCCCCCCCTCACACACCCAGAGTGTTAAAAAAAGCATCTCCCTTAAGGATGAGGAGGGGGTTGAACTGGGTTGCTGAGAGAGATCTGTGTATCGGGCTGTTTCAGTTCTGCTGTGAGTCTAGGCAAAGGAGACTAGGTGAGTCTCTACTGTACAGGCTTTTGCTTAATCCAGCTACGTTTCTCCTCTGTCTGGCGCCTTTTGTACAGTTTCACAGGAGTATACAGCCATAGGCCACCTGCTGAGCTAGAGGAGGGGTTATCATCTGATTGCGAGGATCTAGGGACCTAATTGTCCCCTAGGTAGACTTTAATATTGCCTCGGGAGTTAACCCCTCCCCCACAACCCCCAATCCTTAATAGATGCTTCTTGTTCTTGAGCTTTTCTGGGCTTCTGTAATACGGGTCAGTTTACTTTTTTGGCACCCCCTGTTGCAGGCAGTTTTTAGTTTTACCTTTCCCTGCCTTGCTAAATCTGTTATTGCTTGTTGATTTACTTTTGATCTTCCAAAAATTTATTGCTGTTTCTCCTCTAGGGTGGTCTCTCCCAGTCTTTTTTACATTGTGAGTTTGTATATTTAAAAAATCCTTTTCTGCTGTTTTATGGTGTTTCAGGAGGGAGGGGATACTAATACATATCTATCTGGAAATCTCTTCACTAAGTGAACTTTAAAAATTAAGCTTCTTGACATAATAAGAAAAATATGCTTCTTTTATATCTGACCATTTAAATATTTGTTCTTAATTTAGGGATTTTTTTAAAAGAAAAGAAATAGGCATGAATTAACTCAGTTGAGAGAATAATTATAGAATCTGAATGAGTCAGAAAGAAAGAGAAAGTGTTATAATACTGTTTCTAAAAATTTAAATGCCTAGTCAGGGCACATACACAGAATCACTAGAAAGAGTAATGAATAACTTTAAGGAGCTAGGAAAAGCAAGAGCATATTAAATCCAAAGTAAGTAGAAGAAAGGAAATAATAAAGATAAGAGCAGAAATTAATGAAATAGAAAATGGACAAATATTAGAGAAGGTCACAAATTCAAAAGTTGTTTCTTGGAAAGATCAGTAAAAGTAATTAACCCCTAACAAAATATATCAAAGTAAAAAAGAAGCCCAAGTTATCACTGTCAGGAATGAAAGAGGGGGTATCACTGCAGATCCCACAGACAGTAAAAGCATAATAAGGAAATATAATAAATAACTTAATGCTGATAAATTCAATAACCTGAATGGTATAGACAGATTCCTTGAAAGACATAAATAATCAAAATTAACCCAAGAAGAAATGGAAAACCTGTATATCCCTATATCTGTTAAAAACTGAATTTGTAATGAGAAAACTTTTACTCTCAAAGGAAACTTTGGGCCCCAGATGGTTTTCCTTGTCAGTTTTATCAAACATTAAAGGAAGAAATAAATTTCCACAATTTTTTTCAGCAATAGAAGAGTAGAGAGCATTTCCCAACTCATTTTTATGAGGTCAGCATAACCCTGATGTAAAACTAGGCAAGGACATTATAAAAAAAGAACACTGCAGACCACTGTCCCTTGTGAACACACACTTGAAAATTCTCAACAAAGTATTAGCAAACTGAACCCAGAACATGTAGAAAGGACAACGCGTCACAGCCAGGCGGGCTTCATCTTCATGTGGCATTTGAAAATTGTCAGTATAATTCATTGCATTAACAAAATAAGGAGGAACATGGCATAATCATTTCAGTAGATGTAGAAAAAGCACTTGACAACATTCAATATCTATTCATTATAGACTTTCTCATTAAACTAGGATAAGAAGGGGGACTTCCTCAGCTGTTCAGAGGACATCTATGAAAAACCTGCAGCTAACACCATACTTAATGACAAAGGACTTAATATTTTCTCTTCAACTGGTGATAAGACAAGAATATCTGTACTCACCAATTCTATGCAGTATTACATTGGTGGTCTTAGCCAATGCCATAGGGCAGGAAGGATTAAAAGTCATAAACATTGGAAAGAAAGAAGCAAACTAGTCTTTTTTTGGAGGAGGGGAGGGCAGATGATATGACATATATGTAGAAAATCCTAGTTATTTTACAAAACATTATTAGAATTATCAAGTGACCTTAGCAGGGTCACAGAAATACATAATCATTATTCCAAAATCAATTTAAAAATACTAGTAAAGGAGCACTTAAAAATGAAATTGAAAAAATCATTGTAGGAACATGAAAAAGTATAAAATACTTAGGGATAAACTTAGTGAACAATACATAAGACTTCTATACTAAAACTACAAAACTACAGAATATTACTGGAAGAAATTAAATACCTAAATACATGGATTAGGATGCTATTTTCATGGATTGGAAGGTACAATATTAATTAATGGGGTGTGTGTTCTTCCCACATTGATCTGTTGATTCATGTAATCCCAATGAAACTCTATCAAACTTTATGTGTGTGTGTGTGTGTGTGTGTGTGTGTAATGTGACATTGATTCTAAAATTTATATGGAAATGCAAAGGATCCAAAGTAGCCGAAAGTAATTTTATAAAAGAATGAGTTGGAGGACTTAAACTTCGACGTTTGATATAAAGCTACAGTAATTAGGGCTTTGTGGAAGAACATTAAGGACAGAAAGATAGATCAGTGGAACAGAATATCAAGTCCAATAGACAAATGTACCTAAAAATTGATTTTTGATCAGATTGACTGTACAGTTCAGTGGAGACAAAGAGACACTCTTCATGGTGATGTAACAACTGGAAAAAGGAAGGGAACAGAAGAAATCTTGATTCCTGCTTCATATCATATGCAAAACTTAGTTTGAGAGGGATCATAGACCTAAAAGCAAAAATTCTATAAAGCTTCTAAAAGGAAATATCCAAATAAGTTTGTGATCTGGCTTAGGGAAAGATTTCCTTGACAGGACAAAGAAATAAATAACTACTGAAAAGTGATAAATTGGATTTTACCAAAATTTAAAATTTCTGTTCATCAAAAGCTTCTTAAGAAAATAAATAAGCAAGCTACATACTGGGAGAAAATTTTCACAGTTAATATACCTGACAAAGGACTTCAGTAAATATAATGAATTACAACACAAAACAAAGAACTCAATTAAAAATATGGGTTAAAGACTTGATAGACATTTCACAAAAGAGGTATGGGAATGGATAATAAGTAGATGAAAAACATGCTTAACAACATCAGTAATTAGGAGAATGCAAGTTAAAACCACCAGGAAATGCCATTACACACCACCAGAAAGCGTACAATTTAAAAGACCGTACAGTATATTGACAAGTATAGGGTGTAGTTGGAATTCTCATGTGTCATTTGGGGAGTAGAAATGGTAGAAAACTCTTTAATAGTTTCTTATAAAGTTAAACATACGTCTACCCCATGACTCAGAAGTTCTACTCCTTGTTATTTGACCAAAATGAAAACATCCTTAGGAAGACTTGCATACGAATGCTCATGAAAACTTTATTTGTAATTGCCCTCAAACTAGAAACAACCCATGTCTAATGATGGAAGAACGAATAAACAGATTGTGGTATAAAATTCAATGAAATACTCCTCAACAGTAAAAAAGAATAAAGCACTGATGCCCACAGTCACATTGGTGGATCTCCAAAAATGCTGAGCAGAAGAGGCGAGAAAACACACTGATTGTGTCTCTCTGAAGTTCTGAAGTCGGCAAAACTAATCTGTGGTGGCTGAAATCAGAGCGTGTGTCTCTGGAGGGGAGTGACAAGAATGGCTGAAGAGAACTTCCTGGGGTGATGGGATATCCTGGATCTTGTCAGGGTTGTGGAATGTAAGGGTGTATGTGTTTGTACGTTTTTGTTAACTCATCAAACTCAATGCACTTTTCACTGTATGAAAATGATACTTCAGATACAAAAAAAGCAGAATGCGAATGATAAAAATTATGTTTGCTTTCACCGAACAGTACTTGAGGTTTTCTGTTCTTGTTCTCAAAACACCTCTGTTTCATCAGTCAGTTGATAAGTATTGGACCACTGTGTTTTTATTGAATATAGCTTTTATGTTTATAGAACAACATTGGGACAAATTTCATTTCTGCCCATTTGGTTTCCCTTGTCATGATGTTTGAAAGAAACAGTGAAAATTAAAAGTAGCTTATCAGGTATCTTTTGAGGGTTAATCTAGAGCATCCATCAAGTCACATGAGGGGCGGTGTGGCCCTAAGTAGTTGGATTCTCCTAGAAAACGTGTGGGGACATGTTGTCTTTGTTGTGCTTTTAAAAGCACATTTACTAGTGGTTTTTACTTCCCTCCCTCCTTTCCTTCCTTCCTTCCTTCTCTTCTGTTTTTGAATACAGAAAACTATAAAGAAGAAAACTAAAATGGCCATGATCTTACCATCTGGATAGTTCATGTTACCCTGTGAATAATAAGTAACATGTGCTTCTGGTCAGGCAATTCAGTTGGTACAGAAAATTATAAAACTAAAGGCCCCACGTCCTCAGTGTCTCTCTCTGAAGGTACAGCCCTGTGAGGTATAGTACGTCCTTGCAGAAGAGCTTGCTCAAGTGTCAGCATATGTAATTAACTTAGATCAAACCATGAAAATATCTATACAAAAAGCAGTTCTATTTTACGCTGCTTTGTGACTTTTTCTTTCACAAAGTACATCTTGAAGATATTTCTATATTAGCACATTCCCTGTTTTTCAGTCAGTTTTACACCTTTCATTGCACTGTATAGCCATTTAGATTATTTTCATTTTTAAAGTAAAAACAGTGTTTTAAGAGCAACTTTGTATTAGTGAAATGTCATATTTTCTTGTAATTGCAAAATGTTTAATCCTCTGTAGATTGGCAGTTTTGGGCCTTTGTCCTGCCTTAGGAGACTCGGAAGTGGCGGTGTCTTCTCGGCCTCGGCACTGTGGACATTGTAGGCTGGATAATTCTTTGTTGTCGGGGGCTGTTCTTTGTATTACAGGATGTTTGGCAGCACCTCTGGACTCTACTCACTTGATGCCATAGCCCCCGCCTCCCTCAGATGTAACAACCAGAAATGTCTCCAGACCCATGGAGGGCAGAATTGCCCCTGGTTGAGGACCACGGATGCAGAGTGCGCTGCAGGTTCCCCCAGCTGCTTACCGTTGGCCTCTCCTGATCGAGGAGACGCAGAGGTCGGATACAGCAGGCGTGTTCCTCCTTACCTTGGGGTTTGATTGGTTGCAAAAGCGTAGGGAATGGATATAGAGCCATTTCCTGGGGTCCAGAGCTCTGTGAGCCTCTGATACCTGTCAGAAACCAAAGCAGCCCAGTATGTGTCTGTCAGCCACTTGGCAAGTCTGTTGAATGCCTGCCATCTACTGAGTACTGCGGTGGGCACGGGGCATTTCACATTGACAAAGAGGTGTCAGTGCTACTTCATGAAGCTTAAGGTTTAGAGGTAGACACAGACATTCAGCAAATGAATGAGTGAACGAATGAATGAAATTGTAAGTAGTATGCGTGCTGTTGAAGGAAAAGAACCAGATGGCATGAAAGAATGAAAGAGGGGCCTGTCCTGGAGTGGAGTTGGTGAAGAGATGGCCATGGAAAGCCTCTGAGCTGTGTGGGGGAGGGGACTGATGAGAGTGTTCCAGGTGGAGGGAGCAGCCTGCATTTGAAGTTGCAGGGTGTCAAGGTGGGGAAGATTCAGCTTCTTATGGAACAGAGAGAATGCCAGTTTGAATGGAGAATGACTGAATGAGGAAGGAAAAGTTTAAAATAAGGGCAGAGAGATTGTCATGGGCCAGATAAAGAAGGGCCTTGCAGGTGGAGTTGGGATGACATCTGAAGTGCAGTGGGCAGCGAGGGAAGGCTTATACGCAGGTGAGTGACATGATCTGACTTACAGCCCCAAGTGATTCTGCCTGTTGTGTGCGGTGTGTGTTGGTGACAGGCAAGAACAGAATCAGGGGGACCTGATTCTGTGGCAGTGGAGCTGAATAGAGTGGGTGGTAACAATGTTAGGTTGATGACAGTGGAGGTACAGGGAAATGGACAGATCCCAAAGAGTTTTCAAAGCAGTATTAACAAAAATTGGTAATTTTTCTTTTATTTATGCATTTATTTTACAATATATTTCTTAAATTGAAGTATGGTTGATGTACAATATTATATGTTACAGGTATACAATATAGTAACTCACAAAAATTGGTAATAATTTGAATGTGGGTAGTGAAGAAGGGAAGGTGTTCGTAGTGACTTCCAGAATTCTGGCTTGAATGTTGGGTTCAGTTGTCATGACTGTGATGGGGACCCTTGGGTGTGGAGCACGGAGCTTCGGTGGATGAGGGAGCACAGGGGAGCAGGAGCTTGGCTTCAGGTGTGTGAGGTGTGCGGTGCCTGTGAAATAGGTGTGAGGGATATCAAGGAGGTAAATGTAATGCATGCTCTGCTGTTGAAAAAAGCAGTCTGGTGCTGAGAGGAAAGGGTGTGGGTTGGAGATAAAAAGTTGAAAGTTGTCAGCATAGAGATGAAAACATTGTCTACGCAGAGAGTGTATCTTGATGAGAGAATTGGGTCCAGGGCTGGATCCTGAGAAATCTGACACTCAGAGTTGCATTCAGAGGAGCCACAGGCAGAGACAGGAAAGAGAGGTGGGAAGCAGGCAGAGGGACCAGGCCCTGGTTCACAGGGCAGGTCGGGGGGTGGCTGGGGCTCGGATTCTGAGAGGGCGAGAACGGCTGCTTTGTTGGTGACGACTCCTGAGATACCCTTTTAACTACTCTGATTTCTTACAATACTTGAGGGGATGAGGTTTTAGCCACCAGCGAGACTGGAGCCCAGATAGGGAAAAGATCTTGTGGAAACTTGTAACCTGTTGGTTTCGGGCAGCTTTCCTAACCTTTTCTGTGAGAAGCCCAACCCAGGAAGGCCATTCCGGTGTCAGCTGTGAGGACAGCTGACAGATGGTCAGCCTTAAGGAACATGCAGTGCCAGGTAAACAGGAGTGTTTCTCGTGTTCACTCTGTCACAGCTTCCTCAGTGATAAAAGTGCTTTCTGCTTCGTAAGTCAGCACTCCTTCAAAACACTGCAGATTTGTGCAATTAATCCCTTCTGTTCACTGTAATATGGACATCAGAATTTGAATATTTGTCTTTGGAGTGTTTGAGCACTTCTTCTAGATACCTTTCTTTTTTCAGTTTTTCCTTTTGCCTCATCTTAGAGCTTAGCAAAGATACTCACTTTGTTAGTAGTGCCAGGAAGCAGGCAGTTTCCATGGCAACTGACAGATTGCGTTTACTGTGGAAATTTCCGGAATTAACAGAACTGCATTGCAGAAGGAGGCATAAAGCAGTATTCATCTAGAGATCCTAACAGTGTGGACACAGAAGGACAGTTGCAGTGGTGTGCAGGGTATGTGTTCTGCTTGTTTTCCTGACTAAGGAGGAGTACGAGTTCTTTATGCTGAGGAGAGAGTAGAACAGCTCGAGGCATTTTAATATATGCTGGCTTGATAAAGTCAAGGATGCTTTGTGGGGAAAGAAGGAAGAAATAATTTGGGAAGAAAGACAATGTTTGGTAGCATTGGGAGGCAATCAGGATAAATGGAGTAGAAGGCTGTGCTCATGAAGTGAGAGGAGAAAACACATCAGCTGGGTTAGATAATAAAGAGGTCTTACGGGTGGTGGCTCTAGACGCAAGGCGTTTGTTTATCAAAGGAGAATAGGAGGCATCGGCAGGTTTGGGGAATCAGGTCCTCACGTACACGGGAACGCTGTGGCCATACTGCCCTGTTACTTGCTGGAAGACTCGGAGCTGGGGAAGCTGCTCCAGGTGCTCCCGAGGTTTGCTGCTGCCTTGTGTCCTTTCTCACCTAAGAGATGGGAGAATCGGGGAAGGGGTATCAGACCCTCAGTCCCACTCCCCGTGGATTTGTGGTGGATTTTTAAGAAAACGCCTGAAAAGTATCTCAAGATTAAATTCTGGAAATAAAAAACTGTAGGACTTGGGTAGGTAATTGGAGTTTCTTATCCTCCAGAGCATCATTGTAAATTTGAAAGAGAAATGATACGAAAAATGAGTAGATGGGATTTAGACCGTTGAAGTGATAGGTATCATTTAGATGACTGATAACGTTTAGTTTATGTAGTAAGCAGAGTACAGCTTGTGAGCCAATGTGGCCTGCTGCTAGGTTTTGAAAATAAAGTTTTATTGGAACATAGCCACACCCATTTGGCTACATAGTTACCACAGAGACCTGTATGGCTGGCAAAACCTAAAATACTTACTGTCTGTCTCTTTACAGAAAAAGTTTGGAGACTCGTGATTTAGATGGTGTATTGGATTCCTGGGGCTGCTGTAACAAATTACCAGAGACTTGGTGGCTTAAAACAACAGAAATTTATTCTCTCAGGTTCAGGAGGCCAGAAATCTGTTAAGTCAAGGTGTTTGCAGGGCCATGCTGCTTCCAAAGGCCTGAGCGGAGGACCCATTCCAGTTGCTGGTTCTGTCTTCACCTCCTTGTGTCTCTGTGTGTGTGTTTTCCCCTTTTCTGACTCTTGTAAGGACACTCATCATTGTATTTAGGGCCCACCCTAATCCAGGGTGGTCTTTTCTTAGTGATATCTGTAAAGATAGGGTCACCTTCTGCAGTTCCAAATGGACACGTCTTTGGTTGGGGTCACAGGTCAGCCCACTGCATATGGTATTGAAGAGCTGGATTTTGGCTTCTTAGACCACATTGTGTTAAGAGTAGCTAGTTCTGGCAAGTTTCCTTTGGAAACCTATGAGCCATATACTTTGCAGTAGATGTGTTGTCTTGCTGGAGAGGATGTTAAACTGACTCTTCAAGGGCAGGGTGATTGATACAGGCTTAGTTGTCTAGGGTCTTCAAGATCCTCTCATATATTTCGTCTTGTTTCTTTAGTTGTTTCAGGGATCACCTCAGTCTGTCTCCTGATGCTCCAGAGTGCCCCAAGCACAAGGGCCACAGATACTCCTGTGAGATAGGAGGAGAAATATGGAATCAGAGAACAATGTCTTCAATGCTTTGAGAAGGAGCGTCTCTGAATATGACATTTTGCAGCATTCAGATCATTTTTTGTAAGAATGATTAGCATTTTTTCTTAAAGTAGAGGAAATCATGGCCTTTATTTTAAAAGGATTGGAATATATTGAGAAGAGAACACATTTGGGTAAATCAGTAACAAGATTACTGAAAAGGGTGATAAGAAAAAAAAAACATTGCTAGGAAACTGAAAATGCAGTGAGATGAAATCCGTGTTGTATGCGGAAGTGAACCTGAGTGATGCACTGTATGATGGCAGAAGGAAGGAAGCAATGGGAGTCATTGATTTGCAGGCATTCAGATAACCACATTTTTTTACGTATATAATTTCACAAATACAGTTGAAGGTAAACAACACCCTGGAGAAGCATTAACAACGCAGGACAAAGGGCTGATGGGTATGTTAATAGATAGATAACTTTTTAGCAGAAGCAGCAACACGAAAATAAACAGCTTCTGGGAACGTTCTCTCAGGCTGTTAACCTAAGAAGAACACTAGTTTACCACGTAGCTAAGAACCTCCCACTCTGAGAGTAATACATCAAGATGCCACTTGAAAGAGGGATCTAGCCTGGATCCCCTTCCAGGTTGGCATGAGGGACAGCGCGCTGTGGGCCGGGCACCACCGGGCCCGGGGCCCCCCTGCGGGTGCTCCCGGCAGTGCAGACTCCAGGCGGCGTACGCACCCACGTGGGCCTTGCGAGGCTGCTGTGTCAGAGGGGTTTTGAATGAAGTCTGTGAAGCAGTAGGTATGGCAGGTCATTTTGTAACCTATACACATAGTACAGGAAGACGCAGAGGGTCTATACTGAATGGTTAATAGTGCTTTTCTCTGGATTATGATTGACTTTTCTAATAGACCTTTTACTTGTGTAATTGCCATGGGGGCTCTTGGCTGAGTCTCCCAGGTTGATAATCAGGGTCTTGGAGTTGGAACCCTGTGCAGTGTTCACTGAAGGCAGCTAAGGATGATCTGTATGCTGTTAAGCATAGAAAATTATAAAAGGAAAAATGGGGATATTTAGGGATTATTTTTGATAAAAACACTGCCCTTGTTCTCAAGAGAGTGGTTTCCCAAAGAGACGCCAGGGAACCTAGCTTCTGTTTACGGGTGTAATGCCGGGCATGCGGATATCAACATGTAAGGGCATCTTTACAGTGCTGCTGCTGTTTGCTTCTCCCAGCCTTCTCAGGCATCGTGTTTTCTACTATTCTTATTCTCTTTTTCCTAGACCTGTTTATTTTTGGTCAGGAATTATATCTTAGGATAGAAATTACAATTAGCAGACTGCACATGATCCCTTGAGACTCCTGGTAAACTTCTTCCAGAGTGGAGTAAACCAGGACTTAGAAGCTATGGGTATAACTCAGTTTCACCAAAAATGTTTGTCTTGTATACCTCTGCACACTTCTCCAAGGGGACTAAAGGGAATTGGTTTAGGTTTTAGGGTCAACCAGTTACTTAGCTCTGAAACTCTTGGAGCCTGGAAGATCTTAGGTCACTTTGAAATTGTTTTATTCTCTTTGAACCCTAGGAGTTGCATAGTTGCATTTAGTTTTATTACTGTCCAATACTTCAAAGTTAAAAGTTTTGAAAATTATGAATCTTTGTTATATGCAAGTCTAGTTAAAAAATGAAAATGCCTCATTTCCATTTGTGTTTGGAACCAGTTGAGAGAAACGCAGGAGCCTGAGAGATGGAGATTGATTATAAGGTTCATCTCATTCTCGATAAAATTGGAAACATAGCTTTATATTTGAGGCGGAGTAGTTTGCTGACTACCCTTGCCCTCGAATAATTAGACTCACCCACCCTGTGAGTGCAGCCAATAGAAGGTACGAGAGAGACACGGCCAGAGCACACGTACCCTCCCTGTGGGCAGGTTAGCTTCGAAAGAGGAACTGAACTGAGTGTGTTTAGTTTCTTCTCTGTATTCACCGGTGAGTCAGTCAGGGCTCAGGTGAGAGACCAGATCCCACTGCCTGGAAAAATGAGGCGTGGGAGGAATAAGTGTCCCCTCAAACAGTTAGGAGAGGTAAGCCCTGACATCTTTGATATTTTCCAGTCATTCGTATGGCATCCTTTTATAAAGCCAGGAAATACAGTCTTTTGAAAAGGAACAGGAAGATAACAACTACGTGGGACACACACCCAGTCTGTTTATATTAGTCATTGAAAATCTGGTGGTAAGATGTGTGTTCATGAATTGAGTTTTCAAATTTGATTCAAATCAATAAGGTTGATTGACTTTTTTTTTTTTTTTTTTTTGGTTTTAATCCTTTGTGTTGTTGCCTGCAGATTTCACCAAAGTTTATTATTGCCAGTAAAATTCTACTTACCTTTGTATAGGAGAAAATAAATGAATGGTAACATTAGTCTGTGTCTAAATAGCTCCCCTGGAGCTGTCAGTATCTATCCAAAAATGCATACTGTTTAAAATACTGTATTCAAGAGGTACACTGTGTATTTAATTCAGATTCGTGATCTGTAAGGCATTGAAGAATCTAAGTGTAGTTGATTTTTTTTACCTGGAATATGTGTCATTTGATCATCTAATTATAAGTCCTAGTTTAACAAAGACTATTAAAACTGTTTTTCATACTTAAAGACCTCTAAATCCAGAGGAGAACGTTACTGATTTTTCTATGGACCCTTTTCTATTGGACTTTTCCATGTAGAGGGTTAGATAGGGGGCTGGGATTGTATTCATGTCTGGGTCTTGGATTAATTTGAGACTTGGAACCACATCCTTTGCTTGTTTCTTGAGTGGACCCAACAAAGACAGTGGCAGGATGTCCTGGTCTAGTAGGGCCCATGTGGAGCACTTAAAATATTTTAGAAGGAATATAAGTAAATAACTTGTTTACTGTTAGGGCAGATGCATCGAAGATGACATAGGTTTGTGCAGTTGAGTTGAACTGATTTTCAGGTAAGAGATTAATAATGAAATGACTGGGAATTTCTGATACTGTCTAGTAGAAGTAACACTTAAATCTTGTTCGACAAATTTGTCTGAAGTTAAAAAACTATAACTAGGATTTTGCAGTTGCCTCCGTGATTGACTGCTAGAGTCCGTGGTCACGGTTCAGGTCTAGTTACTGCAGTGCACTTGGTCTACAGACACTTCTTTGGAAGCAGTCATGGTTGGGCTAACTCTTCTGGCAGGAGCTGTGAAACTGATTCAGTGTTCCTGGAAGGATTGTCAGCCCAGTGTGAATGAAGACTGAACATGCCTTGGAGACGTCATACCTGTAGCGTGTTTTCCTGTGGTTTTTACTCTTCCTATCCAAGTGAGAAAATGGAACTCTGAGTAGTAATCACATTCTCCCATTCATCTTTTTTTTTTTAGCAGCTTTATTAAGATGTCATTCATACACCATACAATTCACCCATTTAAACTGTATAATTCTGTTGTTTTATTGTGTTCAGAATTGTGCATCTGCCGCCTTACTCCATTTCTGAATATTTTCATTAGCAGAAGCAGGTAACCTCCCTCCCTTAGCTGTCAGTCTGTTCACTTTCAAAAAGAAAAAAGGATCTTGTCCAGAAAGCACACAGTAGGTCTATAGTAAGCTGAACTGTTAGCAGAGATATTCCATATTTCTAAAATTCGACCTTTAATAATATTGTAACTTGTTTTTCTGTGACTTTATATAATAATGAAATATCATTCATTTAATTTCTCAGGAATGCTAGTAACAAATGTTACATAACACAGTGTAATCCTGAGAAGTAAGTCTCAGGCCCCATGTGTGTTCATGGAGAGGAGCCCCACAGAGACGAGCTCCAGGAGGGTGGGGATCGGGGCCCCCCTTAGCGCCTGTCTGCCACAGCCCTTAAACTGGTGAACACTTAACAGTGTTGCTTCCAACTTATATGTAGTTTTAATTAGCTTTTTTCAGCTACTCTCAGCAGTAGGCTAGTGCTGTATATTTCACCAGTGATTAAATTGAGCCACAGAGATGGTGTTTACTTGCCAGTGATCACAGAACAGTAATCATTATACATGGAACTTTTTAATATTAGAATACTTCCTGGCTTAGTCCTTCTACTTCATGAAAGTGATTACTGAGAAAATTAGTCCCTGGGCGTCATCTATTTGCCTAGATCTGAGTTCCTTCTTAGAAAGAAGATGTTCAGGCTTTACCTCCAAACTGAGTGGTAACTTATACCATTGACTTTTGGGCTTCCTGTGACTTCAGATGCTGGGGTATAAACAATGTTGGTGAAGGCATCTTGTAAACTGACGAGAACCTGTATGATGGAAAGCTGGGACTATGACATTAGAATTATGATTTGAGAACCTGGCATTTGGAGTGCTGGTTCACTAAGTTGTTATTTAGACAAAGCATATTAACTTTTTAACTATAACCTTGATTATTGTTATTATTAATACTAGTATAAATGATAGTTTTGGGGAGTGATTTTAAAATTCTAAATTTCGAGAACCTTAAAAGTAACTGCAAAAAAACAGTTCTACTAATGTGAGGAAACAGTCCCGAAATTTTGGAAGAAGAAATAGATAACCAAGCATATGAACTTCTCTTGTTGGTATTACTAGATCAGATTTTTAAAGAGATTCTGGTCATTTAATATGAAGTTGAAAAAATATAGATGATAGTCAGAATCTTTTCCTTTTTGTTTGTTGCTTTCTCTGGCCTGGTCCAGTTCATTCCTACACATCAGTGGGGAGGGGTGTGTGAGAGAGAGAGACAGCGACAGACAAATGAGATTGATTTTACATTTTTCATCGGATTTGCTTTTTTTACAAAGTACAGTTGGAAGTTAATACTTTGATCTCCAGGTTGGAATTTTGGAGATGAGTTTTTGTTTTTTTTTTTTAATATAACGGAAATCTGTAACAAGTGAGCTCTTCTGTCCATGATCATTCTTTTTTCACTTATTGCTCTATCTGTTGAATAGGAGCTGAAAGGCCCAATTTTGAATAGCACATGACAGTTCTCCTCTTAGAGCCGGCCGGCTGGCTGTGTCACGGCTCTCCCACCTCAGCATGGCTTTATCATGGACAGGGCAGTATACTGGCGTGCTCGTTCCCAAACTTTGCTTGAATCATCTGGGGATCTTTAAAAATGCTGTTTTCTAACTCCTGTCTCCAGATAATTCTGATTTAATGGCTATAGGATGATACCTGGGCATTGGGATTTTAAAACTCTCCGGTGAGGCTGATGTGCAGCAAAGTTTGTGAACAGCTGTGCTAGGGGTTGAGGACCTGCAGCAATTAGTGTTGGGAAAGGTAGGATAAGAGATTTTTGGAAGTGAGGTTTATAGCACTTGGGATCCTGCATTTGATGATGCAGTTTTGCAAAGTTTGGATCGTATATTTGGAAATGAAACAGGTCTGCAGTATTAGTTTCTTTAGTAAATGGACATTTGGGTTTATGAATCCCATTAAAGCTATGTTTATTGACTACCTAAATTTAGGCCTTTCTCAATTAACTCAGTGTGTAAAAAACCAAGATGACACAAACAGAAAAAACCTCCAGGAGCCTGGAGCTCAGACTATTTTGGTAACTGATGAGAAAACAAATTTTCCCACGCATTAATCAGTGCTAGCTGAAAGAAAAAAGTCAAAACCTATTTAAAATGTGGAAAAATTGCTTCCCAATATTTTAACAGAGAGAGACTGAGAACACACAGCATTGAATCGTCAGGAAAACTGAAGATCTCCCCTGAGCAACACTGGGATTTCACTGCAGAGGACTTGAAAGACCTCGGAGAAATTGGACGAGGAGCTTATGGTTCTGTCAACAAAATGGTCCACAAACCAAGTGGGCAAATAATGGCAGTTAAAGTAGGTGATGCCCATAATTATTTTTGGTGCTTTAACCCATCAGGTGCATTTCTTGGTGCAGTAATACCACTCGTGTTCTCTTCTTCCCTGTGTGCAAATACGGGTATTTATACAACTGTCTCTCCAGGGTCTCTGAGGGTGTCTTGTGCAGGGGCTGTCTTACTGGCGGCATGTCTTCCCCCTCTCTGGGAACATGAGTTGTGGAGTGTGCATGTTCGCTGCACTTTCGGCATGATGCATTAACGTGTTTTAAACTTCAGGCGCTTCCACTGCCAAGGTGAGTTCAGGTCGGGCGGCTGCACCCCTGGGAGCAGGGCAGTGCTGCGCTGAGCCAGGCGGGGAGCTGGAAGAAGACGCAGCGCACTGGGCTGGGCAAGGTGCGGGGCTAGGGCTAACAGCAGTCTCACTGAAGGTTTCCTGGAAACCACGCACATGCTGTTGCCACTAACCTCAACCTTACTCGGTCCTGACCGGCTCGGCTTCTGTTGTTTATTTCATCTCCACTCAGTACTGCCCTGTTCCCTGGTTTGGAAGTTGTACTGAAATGCATACTTTGTGAGACTGCTGTCACATTCTGTCCTTATTATTGTGAGTGTCATGCCACTGAATATGTTCATTTAAAAAAAAAAAATCAAAAATGGCCAGAAATGGAGATTGGCCCATAGACTGTACCTGGCAGGCTTGTGTTGATGCTCATGATGGTTTCCATCTGACTCTGAGTAGGCCCATGTCATTGTAATTTGTTCCTGTGTTGTTCAGATGTTTAATGAATATTTGCTCTGTGTAAGATACCACAGGAAAATTGACAAGGGCAGGGGAGTGGGTGGGCAATATAAGAAGAACAAGAAAAAGAGAAAAACAAGATACGGCCACACTCTCATCAAACTTAAAATTCTTACGGGAGTAAATAATTTTCCAGTTTGCAAGAACTGAGAGTGGGTTTGCAGACAGTCTGAGCTAATCATCTTCCTGTCAATCCCTTGTTTTATCAAAAATGAGAGAGAATTTATCGAAATGGCTTGATGAGAGGAGTAGCCTGTTTCTCACTTGCCTTAGGAGTGGATTGGTGTCGTCTTAATGTAAAATGCTACCTGTGATGAAGTTTACTGTGAGCAAAACGGTACTCTGACTCTTCCAGCCTCCTTCACCACTGAGCATTTCTCTTTGCTGGATTATATAAAACTAATGAAACATTAATGGTGCGAGGGGTTTTAGGATTCTCTCTATGGCTTCTTAACCTGTTTTTGGTCATGTTTCTTTTACAATGTGGTGAGAACTATAGACTTTTTTTCTTGGGAAGATGCATACATATCCAAAATTTTGCATAAAACCACAGACCTCTAAAGGTGCACAGGCTAAGACCTCTGCTTTGGATTATCTGTTGAAACAAACTGCTGTTTTTCTTGGAATGTGAAATGATTCCTCTGTTGTTACGCTGTGCTGCTGTAGTGTAAGTGGAAAGGCCGTTTTCCTTCGACTTCTCCGCATGAGTGTTGCATCGCCCTTATGTACTGTCTGCATGACGCCCGCTCTGACTTAGCTGGGTCCGAAGGGAAAGCTGTCTTGTTTAACTGAAGTCCTAAACTTTTTTCTCAGATGCTAGGGAAGGTGCTTTTAAATAATCGTGTCCCGCTTTTTTCAGTCTCTGCTATGTGTGCTTTACCAAGTTGATCAGCACCATAATCTGTTTTAGTAATAGTCATGGTTAGTGAATAAAGAAGTTCCTTCATTTTGATGTTAACGTTTTTCTGAATTTGATAGCATCTGGAACTGTATAATGCTTACTCAAGTTCTGAAGGAATTTAAGAGTGAAAATAGGAAATTGTTGTCTGTCACTTTTGATTGGACCTTATTTTGAGATCCCCTGTTGGAATGCTATTAAAAATCTCAGCTTTTAAGAAAAACTTCCAGGGTGGTCATGGAACCTACAGACTGGTGACTTGTCACGTCTGTACCCACCAGGTGATACTGTCTACCTTTGTTTATCACCTTGAATCCTTGAGCAAGCATGATAGTTTAGCATGGGGAGGGATGGGGGGCAATTTAAAAAGAAAAGGGAAAAGATGAGATATGACCACACTCTCGCTAAACTTTGTAGTATGACACACCAATCAATGTATTGATTGGTGTAACCAATGGGTGTAACCGTTGGATTCCATGAGTTCATACAGAACTGGAAGAGTAAGTGTTTTTGCATTCATGTACATTAAAATTTGATACCAATTTAAGGACTGATGTATGCCATCTACTACAAATTTTAACACGTGTTATTGTTGGTCTCTTTGAAAACCCTTAGCCTTTCACATCTGAAAGAGTGTGTTTCTCCTTCACTTAGGCACACAGACCAGCTTGACAAGTACAGATACACAGGGGTGTGTGTGGTGAAGGCGCAGAGCTGACCTTTCACATGCAGACAGCTCTGTTAGTGAGCCCCGCCCTGTTTGGCTCTGAGATAAGGACTGTGGAGGTTTACAGGAACAGTGAGACGGTGGTCACACTCCTGTAAGTTTTCCTTGGTGTTGGTGAAATGAGAAACCTACGTGAGGTGGCTCTAGACTAAGTGTTTGAATATGCACTTTGGGAATATAGACAGAGTCCTTGTTTAGATATTAAGCTTATCCTGAAAATTTTCCTAAGATTTACTTGCAGTATCTGTACCAAAATGAATGGCAGTATTCGCCTGATTTTTAAAAATTATTATTTATTCCTCCTATTTGGCTTTGAGAGAGCCTTTCCCCAAGTTTATTCTGCCGCATAGAAATGTTGAAAAGATAACTTCTTAGGTACTGGAAAAAGTTACCTCCAAGACTTAATCTGAAAAGCAGCTGAGACAAAATAAATCAGATTCAGCAAGATAACACACAGTGTGTGCAAGAGTTATACTGACAACGGTTTCTTGACCTGTGGCCTGAGGACAGTTCCCCAAGCTGCAGTGAGGTTCTGTGTTAGCCCTTAGCTGGGCAGTTTTACTCTCTCGTTTTTAACTCCACGTGCTTGGGGAAGCAGGTCTTCCTCTCCTGTGGGTGGGAGTAATGCTACGGAGCCACAGGGCCGCCGAGGGCAAAGCATTGCTGCCACAGGGTCCTTTAAAGCTCCGGAAGGATGTCCTTTGACGCTGGCTGGTACTTCAGGCTGGGCCTGCATCCTCTGCAAATAACATGTATTTCATGCCCCATTTTGCGTGACAGTGAAATAACCACTGAGTGAAAAGATCAGATGCGCGTGGTCACCGCCCTCTAAGACTGAAGTTGCGTCTGCTTCGCTCTCTAGCAGGGCTGGCAGTAATGGGGAAAAGCCCAGGATTCAGACCAAATGAAGAAGCAATCAGGATTAGGTTTCTGAGCAAGACTTAGAGAAATTCAGACCTGGAGAAGCACCAGCAGAGTTAGTCTGCAGATGATCAGAGTCAGGGCAAAGCTAATCCAGGGAGCCGGGAGTGGAGAGTCAGGAGGAGCTGCTGAAGCTGCGGGCTGTGTGGCTGGGCCACGCAGAGGCTAAGAAGAGGGGTGGCCCAGCCTCGGGACCGACCTCCTGCAGGCCTCCACCACCCCTTCCCCGCTGTCCTCTGACAGAGTCGTGTCCACCGTGACCCCTTGAGGGTACCTGCCCTGTTCCTATCGGTAGGCTGTGAGAGAAAAGCAGGGGAGAGTAGGCAAGAATGAAAACAAGAGGGAATAAAAGGAAGTGCAGTTGCTGTCCCTGAAGGGAGATGCGGGGACCCTGTCATTGGGAGGGCTGAGGCTGGAGTTCACTGGAGAGTGGAACTCGCCTCCGGCCCCCGGGGGCGGGGAGGAAGGTTGTCACTGTTGATCGCTGTGATGAGCTTTCTGTCTTCTGATTGAGAAGTTATCTGAGTTAATCAGAAAAAGGGATTGGCTGTCTGAGGTTTGGTGCTGAGGCCAGACTGAGTTAGCGACGTGGCCTTGTGGAAGGGTCTCGGTGCCCTCCCTTTCTTGGCGATCTGCCGCACGCCTTCCTCCCCCACCCTCAGCGTGTTTGCTCTGCACCTCTACCTCTCCTGTTGCATTGATTTCGTTTTCCTGATCCT
This sequence comes from Camelus dromedarius, assembly GCF_036321535.1. NCBI lineage: Eukaryota > Metazoa > Chordata > Mammalia > Artiodactyla > Camelidae > Camelus > Camelus dromedarius. The sequence continues at coordinate 22,320,600 of NC_087451.1, forward strand.
GGGCTGGTAACCTGATCTCGATTTGTGCATTCTTGCCCCTCTTGGGTATTTGGATCTTGACGTCAGTGTCCTTGAGCTGGAATTGAGACCTGGGTTAACCCTGATGCCTGGTAGGAAGGACCGGTGCCCTCCACCCATCAGCAGCCCGCAGCTCAGCCCTCCCCTGGGCTGTGCGGGGCTTCCGTCTGCTCCCTGGGTCGGCCTCCCGGTGCAGAGGGTGCTGCACGTACAGGAAGGAGGGGGTGAGCCACACGTGGCCGGGCTTGTTTCCCCGCCACTGCGGGGACCTGACCGTCTCTGTCACAAGTTCCATTACTGAGTAATTATGGTGGGGACTGTGAGCATTATTGGAGGAGGTTCCTTTTAGTCTTAAACATTGGTCTTGCACATTGTTCTGAAAGCACAAGGATGATGTTTGACAGGAGTGGCCTTAAATGTGAATGGCTCCTTTCCAATGGTGTAGAGTGCTTTGTCAGGCAATTTTGTTGTTTCAAGATTCCACGGTGCTGGTGTTTGATTATCCAGATCACTTGTGGGGTACAGAAGTCATGGCTGTCTTGTTTTGAATTGAGACTGGATTCCAGAGTCTCAGACTCTCATTTGATTGGCAGGATCATGTGGCTTATTAAGAAATCCACACTTGATTAACCCATAATATTTTATGCTTTCTAATGTTGCTTAAGGGTCATGGTGGTGCTGCAGATGAAACGTGGAGGTGGAGCACTTCCAGGACTGGGCAGACCCCGAGGATGTGGCAGGGCTGCCCTCCAGTCAGCCCTGGATTTGAACTCGCATCCCTGTGTGTTTGGGGTTGGAACTCCCAGTCCACGTGTGTTTCTTTCGGTGTTATACCTAGTGGTTTGCCGACTGTGGATTCTTTCTGTTAGTAGAATTGTAAGGAGACCCCAGTATGTGAAGTAGACAGCACTGTTCCACCTGATGTGATGGGTGGGAGGTGCCTACCCATATTGGAAGCCCTTAGGACATGAGCTCTGAGCAAGCCTTTGGGGTCCAACTGGGACAGTTGGAAATGGTTGCTCTCTGTCAACCATTATGTGTTCCTGAACATTCTGGATACCTAGTTTCTGAAACCCTCTACTTTCACTTGGTCGACCTGCTGAACTGTGACATAGGACTGTGTCCCACCTTATGGAGTTGTTTGGAGAAAACCCTATCCTGTCACACCTCACTCTAAATGAGGGTCATCTGGAACAATATCTGATTTCCCTCCTGCACATTATCTGTCATTCCTTGTTGTCTTATAGCCATGCCTCTGAAACTGGTTACACATCAGACTTCTACTCTTACCTCACTTTATTGTCGTGGGTACCAGAGTAGTGATCTGACATCTATGACCTTTAGGTGCTTCAGTGTTTGAGTGCCAAGGTTAACACTGTGCTTTTTACATGTGGATGATGTGATTAAGGGAAGATGGAACCACCCCTGTCAAGACACATCAGACTTGTCATAGTAACTTTGTCCTCAGGCAGCTCTTCCCATGACGTAATATCACATATGTGTTTGCAAGTGATCTCTCAAGTTCTGATGGTGCATAGTAGAAGACATAGAAAAGGCGTTAATTGGGCCTCAGTGAGAAGAATGGGAGATACTACTGTTAATATTGGACTAAGATACGATCATTAAGTTGATTCTGAAGACTTGGATGATTTTGCAATTAAGAATTAGTATCCTTTCTTCCTGTCCTAGTAAAAGCACGTGCTTCCATAATTTAAAGCAATTGATTTAACAGATACAATTTGTTACTCTTTGACATGAAAAACAGTTTTGCATCTGTGATCAGCATTCCAAACACTTTGCCTTTTTTTTTTTTTTTTTTTTTTTTACTGTTTTGGCTCATGTTGCCATCTGCTTTGACCTTATTAGTGATAATATTGTGAGAGATCATGGACGTTTTTGTATGTGATGTGTTTAGAAGACTCTTTAGCAGCTAAGATCAAGAGTCTTGCTGCATCTGTGGGATATAGAATCTTTGTTTGGAAATTGGGAAGATAAGAATGCCTAAGATTTCCTGCGGCTCAGAGGAGGGTGATGGCACGCTGATGTGCTGCAGTGGTTTCTGGGGTTTTCTGACTTTGTATTAGAACTGAATTCTGGACATGTCTGCTAGGAAAGCAGCATAATTGTTTGTAAGGATTGACTGTTTATGAGAATCCAAGAGGACACTTGGGGATCTGAGTGTGATCATTGCTGTCACTGAGTTAGGTTGATCTAAAATAAACCACTGGCGGGCGTGGACTCCCCTTCATATTTTACTTACAGATGCTGACCTTAGCGGGAGTCCTTAGCAAGGAATGCGTCCTGAGCAAAGTCCCGCATGCGCCACAGCAGCAGTGGTGTTTGTCGATCCTAGAAACTGGGTACTTAAAAATGTCTTTATTACAACTGTATCAATTAAAAAGTCCTTGTTCTCTTCATCATTTGATTTTAAATGAAATACTGTTGAACCTTCACTGTATCACTGTTCTCTGCAGAGAGGAGTTCCACCTGAGATCCCCTGTGCTGTGTCTGATTTCTGCTGGGTGATTTATCAGTGTCCACTTGGCGCTGAAGGTCGACACAGGGAGCTTGTGATTTCATTCTTGTTCTGTGAGTGGTTCAAGCTTTCATACCATTTTGGCCAGACATTTGGCAGTTACTTGAAGTATAGAATGTAAATTCTCTTGGTAGCCTCAGATGGAAGGTGCTTCTATAGAGGAAGGAGCCACAGTCACTGAGGTGCGAGTGATCCAGATCCCAGGCGGCTCTGCCGAAGGGTAAATACCTTCTGGGGTTCTGATTTTGGCCGGCTATAGAGTGAGCGTAATATTTTGCCTCGCTAACGGCCCGAATACTAATAGCTTGCAGCACTTTATCCCATGTGAAGTTGTTTTAATCAGTGCCTAGAATAATCTTTAAAGTCATGCACTGATTTCTCTATAGTTACTGGATGCATCACCTTGCTGAGTATCATTGTGTCTGTGCTCAAATTTCGGATCCAGGAAGCCACCCCTCTTTTACTTCTGAACATCATACCTCACTGCTAACCTACCCTGAGCAGCTGAAGGTGAACGTGAGCCGTAGGGGCTACGAGTCACCTTCCTCACTTTTACCGCCTTGTGACACTGCCCTCTAGACCCTCAGCTGAGCCCTGCAAAGACCTGGCAGAAATTTGTCACGTGAGGGTTTGGAGACCTTACCTGCCAGGACTAGTGGTCATGCCCTTTCACATTACTTTTCCCATTTATTCTGTTCCCCACATCTCTTTCCCCATATATTGTCTCCATTTCAAAACAAAGACACAGAAAGAGTATCAGAACTGATAGGCTCTCTGTAAGTGTTTTTGACTGTGTTGCTATCTTCGAGTCTGTCTGAAGTCACTTCCTGGACTCCTCAGATCTTGATTCCTGACATGTTTGCAGGTGGCTTGTATGTTTTGCCTGGAATGCTCTGATCCTGGAAACCCCTGTCATACACACCGTGGGACTGCTGTGTTCAATCAGGAGCATATATGACTTATCATCTGTCTTTCTTGACTCCGAGTCTTGAGTATATAATGACCTGTTTTCCTCTTCTCTAAACAGGAATGGGATAACAGGTAACCCACAGACCCTTCTCCACACACACGCCTTTTCCAGAGATAGAGCTTGTCGTCTGCCTAACCTTTTCTGCCAGCTTGAGTTGACAGGTGGAACAACCCTGGGTGTCTGGTGAGGGCCAGGGGTTCTCACGTGAGGACGCAGGCAGCCACAGACTGCGGTCATTCCAAGGCAGGCCCCAGTGCTTTGCTGTACGTCTGGCCTCTTGAGCAGCTGAACTGTCTCTGAGAACACAGAGGCATAAGGGTTGTCTCTGAGCCAGAGTGGGTGCAGGGACCACTGCCGGAGTCAGCCGGCTGCTCATCCAGCGCCCAGGCAGAACGCTGCTTGGAGACCTGCTTCTGGGGACCCAGCCTGTGGGCCTTTCTTGCTCTTCTCTTTACCACGGTGGCGCCATCCTGGCCTTACTGCGTAAGAGCAGCTGGTCACTGTCATACTCTTTCCCTTTATCCCTTCTCCGTGTCTCTCCTGAGCTCTGAAAATAAATTCAGGAGGAAGAGAAACCAAAAAATGGCACTAATGCAGCTGTAGTATCTTAGTAAGAAGGAGTGAAGTCAGTTTTCCTGAGAGCGTGCACTGTCTGTTTCCACGTCCTCTCGGCTTCTTTCTCTCTGCCCTTTTTGTCCCGGTCCTTCAGTGAATTTAGCTTTAGTAGCTCCCCATCCCTTTCCATCATAACAGTGTGTCTCAGTCAGCTTGAAAGTGCTGCCTTCTTCCAGACGTCCGCTCTGTCCCCCGCCCCTCGTCCTGGCTGAGCGCCAGCAGGTGGTGTGTGGGAGGCCAGGTTGGCAGGGTTCTGGACGAGGCCGGAGAGTCCTGGGCGTGAAGATCCCAGTGTAAAGTGGTGCCACACTCAGGTAGTTGTTCGTTTCAGTAAAGGAGCAGTTACACCTTAAATTCAAGTTCTTAAAAATTGAGGCATTCCAAATGAAGCCGAGTAGAAGCAGTCAGCATTTAAATTTACCAGTGGCTTCAAGATGCCGCGTTGTAGAGAAAGAAGGGAGGCTGACTTGCAGCAACTTCTTGGTGTTTCTGTGTGACTGGGACTGTTCTCACAGCGGGCATTGCTGGGTTTTGTGCATGAGGTGGGAGAGGACAGGAGGGCAGTTCCTAACTTAAATTTTTTAGCCTGTGGAACTTGTTAACTTTCTAATCACTGCAGCCTAATCCATACAGAGTTCTAGTAACTGAATTTGTGGCTGCCCTAGCCAGTGGCATGAGTTGGGTTGGCTGATTTAGGAAAGTGAAGCTCTTTGGGATTTTTTTTTTAATTGAGCAAGAACCATGTATAACACTAATAGTCATAAAGAAGAAAACTGAGAATTTAATTTATCCTTTTTTCCTTGTGTCTCCAGTAAGTGTCTTAATTGAGTCCATTTGGTGTTGCTGATCTGTGGCTGCATGCTGTTTTTATTGGCATTTACCTGCTTTTAAAGCTTTTTTTCAGAAGTAGAAAACAACCTTGAATACAGATTTGGACAACAATTTAAAAAATTTTTTTTTAGCTTCGAGTGTGTCAGTTTCTTCACTGTGGAAAAATGCTTATATATGTAGGGTAGTAATTCTTGTTTTGATTTTAAGTGGTTTTTTCTACGTTAGGTTCCAAATAAAGTAAAACTTGGAATAATATGAAAATACTTCATTACTAGGGAAATGATGTGGATTGATTTTTAAAAAGTACAGTTTAATTTGTCCTGAGAGCATGCACTAACTTAAGCTGGGTCAATAAAACAGTGACAAGTAAAAGAGCCCCGTGGCTCCATAATGAAGAAACAAGAATGATTTTAATGACACTTGGGTGAAAGTAAAACTTTTTTTAAAACTTAAGGTCCTTGAGATGATTTTCTTAAATATTTGTGGTCTTGTGTGGGCTTTTCATCCTCACTCTTAATGAGAGAAAAAAGAGTTTGCTGAGCCCAAATAAACATTAGCCTTATCTAACTTTTAAATTCATGATATCAGTAAATGAAAATTTCTTGTAATTCAAGGCATTCATCAACACACTGATTTCTGAACATTTAAATTACAAAAGAATTTCAAATGGTATGATTGGCTTCGCCTTGGTGCTTCTGTTTTCCAGGGCCCTCGAGTAAGGACAGTTTACAAGGGGCGGGGGAGTCTTCTCAGTGATGTGTTCTGTTCTGGGAGGTTGCGTTCCCTTTGTTAGAGAGTCTGAGCTTTACTTATTCCAAATGGAGGAAATCTTTTCTGTACACATTGTTTTGATGTCTAATTAGAGCAATTTTCTTGGTAGTGACTTTGATTCAATTGAGAAAATACTTAGTAATCATTGATTATTTAAGTATCTCTAACGTGAATAATTTATGGAACTATTCAGTTAAAATCATTAATTTGAAGCTACAGCTATTGCAGGAGATGTGTGCTTATAAGTCAGTCCCCTCTTTGAGCCCTTTAGGTCTTTTGAGTTAATTTTTTATTAATTGCTCTCGTGTAACGTCTGTTGCAGTACGACCCTAAAACTTCAGAATGGTTGAGGGCTGGCTGCACTTGCTCAGTCTCAGACAGGGAGATGCAGGACCAGCAGCTCCTCCTCCCCGCCCGGCACTTGGACGAGGTGTTCGGAAAGCCTGAGGAGGTGTCGACAAGCGTCCAGGACCAGAATCTATTTCATGTCAGACCAGCAGGCCCTCCAGTGGCCCTGTGTTCAGTTTTGTGCTAGGAGTGACATTAAAGAATACTTTACTGGAGGATAGATTTGCTGATCATCTCAACGATTACAGCTGTGCCAGGAACTCTCTGTCCAGTCTGGTTGATAATCACGCTGTCAGGGACTGAGGTATCAGTCTAGGCCGGGACTTCAGTCACGCCTCTAGTTCAGGTAGTAGCATGCATCCTCTCTGTAGCAACAGCAGTGTTTTTAAAAATTGGTCCCCAAGAGTCATTTTTTGATGATAACCATTGAGGTTTATTGTAAATTTAGAAAACCATGTGACCAGTTTAGGGAAACAAAAAATAAACTAGCAAAGGGGGCATCTTTTAAAATAGTGTTTTCTAAGTGTGTGTGTTGGTATTATTTACACTTGTAAATATACACAAATAGTAAAAATAGAATAAAAATTTAAAATCTGTTAACAGCCAGTTCTTTAGTAAGTAGAAATCATCCCCAATCAGAGGGCCATTTGCTTTTTCTTCCTTGTTAGTCTCTAATTACCAGTTCCTTGTCTTTGAAATTTAGATAATAAGATTATTGTCTTATTAAAAATAATTGACTCCCCAAATTAGTGTTTTCACAGCTACACTTTTAAAGTTGTGTTTTTAAAGGAGAAGTTAATGTAATTAAAATGTCTACAAAAATTATCAATGTCATTTTTTGAACAAAAACATATTACATCTCTGGGCTAATTTGACTTTTTAAATAATATTACTTTTGAGCAAACATTATGCCAATGTTGATTTAAAAGTAAGATCATTAACCTCCAAACTATGAAAATACAGAAATGAGAGAGGGGGGAAACTTTCTTAATTTTGAATTACTTTGTTTTTGCTTTTCATTCTTATTTTCTTCTCATTTATCTGGGCAGGATATTCAGGGTAAAAGTTTACAATAAATCAGTATATACAAGATAGATGGCAGTTAGTAAATTTTATTTGGTATGAAGTTATAAAGTCTATAGCTAGCAGGCTAAAAATTTTAAGTTGCAAACTTAAAATGTGTTTGGATTTGGAATGTATGGAATTCCTCATTTAGTGTGGAAAAGTGAAATGAGAGAACCTACTTCTGCTTCTTATACAACTGCTTATTGGCATGTCACATGGAACACATCTTTTGTATCTCCTGGTGCCTCTGGCTTCTCTTCTGTAAAATGGGCTCAAGAATTTAATTGACTGCCTTCTACCCTTTCAAGAAAATTGAAGACAGTTAACCTTGAAGTCTTTGGAAGATAAAATGCCACCTTATGTATTTTTTGATACTAACTTGCCTTGTAAGTATGTGCTATGTATTGTGCACAGTGGCATGGTGTGACATTGTGAACTTTTTTTTTTATGAGAACAGGAGTTGTTTGCATGCCTTGACATTAAACTATAACTTCATCGTTAATGTTTTACAGTTTCTGAACTTGATTCTTTCCCCTCTCTCTCTAGTGTCCTGGGAACTGTCCCCCTGAACATCTCCATGTTCTGCACAGTTCCTGGGCGGGCGGCGGGCGGCGGGGGTGCTGGTCTTCTGTGGCAGCCTTGTAGAATTGTGCAGAGAAGTTGTTGTCCAGGTGGGTTAGGGATAGACTCCAGCTCTGCTGTGTACCAAGGAGGACCCCATCGTCCTAGGAGTAGACACAGCCCTCTGTTTCCTCAATTTTAGATTTTCTTCTACATGTTTCTGCCCTGCATTCTGACTCATGGGTTGGAGAGTCATGTAGGACGTTCTGTTTTTAACATACAGATGGTGTGGTGACAGGGAGAACGGCAGTACAGGATTTGGGAGACTTGGGTTGTAGCCTGTGTGCTGCTCTGACACCAGTTCTCACGGTCACCTGTTCTGGACTGTCCTCCCTGTAAAGAATGAGGGTGCTGAGGCGCTGGGATGCCAGGGAGTGCAGAGGGCTGGTCTTGCACTGAATGCCCAGATTCCATACAGTTCTGAAGTGGTGGCTGGAAGTATACATGAAACTACTTATAATTATTCAGTGTAAACTGTATAAAGTATATAGCTAATTAGAATTTTCTCTACATGTGCATGTGGGGTGAATTTTCACCATTCAGGAACTTTGTTGCATTACTTCCAACATCACCAGCAAATGCTTGTGGTTAAAAAGCCCTGTGTCCCTGAAAGAGTTTGTATGTGCTATTTTGTTAAGTATTTTTTTTAATTGCTATTTTGTTTTTCTATGATAAGATTGTTCTTGAAGTATAAGGAAGATGATAATTTTTATGTCTGGTTAGTATTTGTGAAGTTTGCTTGGCAATTTTCAGCCTTGTGGTAGTGATTTCTCGGGGTTCTAAAGCTGTTTTATGTCTTTATGACATCTTTTGTCATTCTTTTCCAGAGAATTCGGTCAACGGTGGATGAAAAAGAACAAAAACAACTCCTTATGGATTTGGATGTAGTGATGCGGAGTAGTGACTGCCCGTACATTGTTCAGTTTTATGGTGCACTCTTCAGAGAGGTAGGAACAAACCGTTCGGATCTTAGCTGACGAGCCGAGATCTAGCGGGAATAAGTGACGATGGCAGTGCTTGATTCTCGTCTTCAGTTACATGCCCTGCGTCAGTGACACGTTAACTCCTCAGTATTTTAGTATATTGCCATGACAATGGGCACATTAATTTCTACCACTCATGTTCCTTTGGTTACGGAGTGAATTTCATACTTTAATTAATTAGTTAGTTAATTAATTATTTCATGGCTGTCATTTGTGAATCCCCTATTTCCTTCTTCACTTATAAATACTTTGTATTTCTTAAGACCCTGACAAATCAGCTGACTTCTAACCGTATGAACGTAGGTTTATTTAGATCTATCTCCTTTGTCCTTCAGCTCCCTTAGCCCTCCCAAACCCCTCTTTTTTTTTTTTTTTTTTTAATTGAGTTATAATCAGTTTACAATGTTGTGTCAATTTCTGGTATAGAGCACAATTTTTCACTTATACATGAACATACATATATTCATTTTCACATTCTTTTTCACCATGAGCTACCACAAGATCTTGTATATATTTCCCTGTGCTATACAGTATAAACTTGTTTATCTATTCTATATATACCTGTCAGTATCTGCAAATTTCAGACTCCCAGTGTGTCCCTTCCCACTCCCCTCCCCGCTGGCAACTACGAGTTTGTATTCTATGTCTATGAGTCTGTTTCTATTTTATATTTAAGTTCGTTTGTCTTCTTCTTCTTTTTTAGATTGCACATATAAGTGATATCATATGGTATTTTTCTTTCTCATTCTGGCTTCACTTAGAATGACATTCTCCAGGGACATCCATGTTGGTGCAAATGGCATTATGTTGTCTTTTTTATGGCTGAGTAGTATTCCATTGTATAAATATACCACAACTTCTTTATCCAGTCATCTGTTGATGGACATTTAGGCTGTTTCCATGACTTGGCTATTGTAAATAGTGCTGCTATGAACATTGGGGTGCTGGCATCTTTTTGAATTATTCCCTGACCCCTTTTTAAACTTGTGTTCATTGCTGTCATCAAAGGTACCTGCATTTAACTTAAGCATTTGTTCGTGCCCACCCATAATCTTCAGTAAAATCCATCAGATGTGGAAATTAGCAAGTATAGTAGAAATTCTTTTCTCTAATTCTGTTGTCCAGATTTTTGTGTGGGAACTAGAACTCTGATTTCTTGGTCTCAGGACCATGTTTCTCTTTTGGCTTCGGATTATTTTGTGTCCTGATGTAGACTGTCACTTCCGCCTTCAGCTGTCAATCCACTTGCTCATTTCCAGTCATCCCACTGCCTCCAGCAGGGAGGTGGGCCAGGGTCAGGAGGTACCGCTGCAGCTGTAAGTAAATCAAGTACTTTATGGTGTTCTGGACAGTTATTATACACTGGTGATGTTCATTAGGTGAATAGGACTTGAACTGAACTCTGAAGCATTTGAAGTACTCTTAAAAAATACCATTTAAAATACGTAAAAAATACCATTCTCATTTTGAAAGTGTTAGGATGAGCTGATGCTGGTAGGTTTGTTATGCATCCTGCCCTTCTCTTCTTTCTGAGTTTGGGTCACAGAGGTTGCAGTCTTTGGGGTTTTTATTATCGTTACCAACTGAATATTACACCAAATAGAAATAGATGAAATCTTCTAATTGGAGAAGACCTTAGAAGTTAGTCAATTAATTCTCATGTAATCCTGACATTTTTATTGATTTATTTTTCTGTGCTGTTAATAAATGACTCTAGTAATGGGAAGCGTTCTCCTTCATGATGGAGCCCATTTCTTTGTTGAATCACTAACTAATCACTGCTAGTGCTACACTTATGTGTCATCTTTCCACTCCTGTCCTTGTACTTGCTGTGACAAGCATTCATTTTTACGACCTGATGTGATGAATTTGTAACTTCCTTCCCCATTTCACATCAGTACTACTACGCATCAGCACACAGGCGTGTACTCAGACATGTAAGTATTTCCTGGACCTAAGTATTAGATAGTGTTATTCCATTTGTAAGATCATGAATCTGGAACTTTCTTCATGTTGCACAAGAATCTTGCCATCTCCTCCTCCCTTCTTCCCCCAAACCATGAATTTGTTCTTCATAATCAGTAAATCCTCTGGCCACAGTCCTCATCAGATCTTAATGGAGAACAGTACATAATTTGGATCGGACTAGATTTTCCCTCCTGACTAGATTCCGCAGCCAGCCTCTCCAGTGCTGTGTTCGCTGTCTTGTAGACTCTTGCTGGCTCTGTCTTCACCCTCGCTCACCTCCGTAGTGCTCAGATATGCCAGTTCACTTCTTATGTTCATTCATTTGATAATTCATGTAAGCAGCATTTACATATACAGTCTCAGGCTAGACAGACTGATGTCTGATTTTATGAAAAGAAGGCAGAGTAAGTGATATCCATGATTGAAAAGTTACTGAAAACAAAACAAAAAGCTTGGAATAGTATCTGAACAGTATCCTTATGATTTCTTATGAATTGCTGGGTAAAACTCAGTTTTACATCTAAGGAAGGTTGAAGGAATTTAGATTTGCAGCTCTAAGCACTGACATCTATTGAATGCTCTGTAGTTTCCACATTTATTGTTTTCGTAACAGTCTCAGGGGGTCAGGAGGGAGGGGACTGAGATTTGAGTACTAATTTGACAGAAGTCCCACAGCCAGTAAGTGGCAGAGACGGGACTGGGACTTCAGAGACAAAAATCTTACTGTTCTTTCTGCTGGACGACAAGTGGTTCAGGGATGAAGAACTTAAGCTTCAGTTAAGAAATAACCTGCTTTTTAAACATGACAGTTTTTGAGTATGGTAAGATGAAAGCTCTGGGACTGTATGTTGAGTTGTGTGAAGACACAAAATGCCTGATAGACTGAACACGAAGCCACACCCCCAACCCCTGAAATCTGAGACTGAAAGAAGTAAGAGTTGCTTTCTAAATAATCAAATGAAGCTTTGGAAGCAGAAGGCTCACCTTTAAAGAGGGCATATGCATAGTCAGAGTGTGTTTCCTGAAGGTTAAAAATAATAAACATTTAACAAGGGTTTAGAGAAACATTTTTGAGATTGATAACTTAAAAGAAAGGGTTTGTGTGTGTGTGTGTGTGTGTGGGTGGGTGTGAGACACGACCTCCGGTTTCAATAATAGACACAGAATTCTGGCTTTATGAAAGGAAAGCCTGGAAGTGAATGCATGCATTCAGGACTTTTCACCTGTCCACTGTTGTGAGAGACAAATGCTTGTGGTTCCTGTCCCTGTGAGAAATGCCTCCAGGGTATTTTATTTCACATAATTTATATGACCACAAGACATCAGCTCTTGGTCTGGTTCCATCAGCCAACAATCAAGCTTTTTCTTCTTGTAGCAACTATGTAGAGATTAATCTTGCCACTGGGTAACATGGAGCCTCTGAAAGTGCCACAGCTGTACGTGGAGCAGGGAATAAGTAACGTTTAACACTGAAGGTGCTAACTTACTTGTTGCCGTTGCCTCCAGCCACATATATGCTTCTTTCTAGGATGAGACTCAACTCAAGTAAAAAGTCCAAAGTACAGCTTGTATTTTATTTAGATAATTTGTTAAGACACCTAACTGCACACATTTCTCAATTCATTTCCAGACTTTGCAAGCAGAAAAAAACAGCTTGACGGCACTGAATAATGAACGTGACTTTTAGCCTGTAGCTTACAGAAAGGCCAGACCTACCATTTATCTTATCAGTTCTGAAACCTAGAATCACTTTAAAAATGTATTGTAATATATACATTTTCAGAATTTAATAGCAGGAAACCCTTACTTCAAATATCTTTTGAGGTTGAGGAAGTTCTGGTGTAGAATATCCTATTCTGAGCGTTCTGTGATCATAGACGTTCATCAGGTTCTATAAAAGGCAGTGACAGTGGCTGAATTTAGCCCCTCCTCCCTTCTACCCCCACTTCTGCTCATGCTGTCCTGCCCCTTTCTCAACCCCTGCAAGTCTGAAGTATAGCTGGATGGATGAACTGCACGTATTCGAGTGTACGATTTGTTGTGTTTGAACAAACGTGTACACCTGCGGAGTTATCACCGTCATCAGGAGAATGAACATACCCATCTCTCACAGGTTTCCTTGTGCCCTGTAGGTGACACACACTAGTACACACCCCCCTCTGCCGCCTTCGTCCTCAGGCAATCGCAGATCTGCTTTCTGCCACTACAGATGAATTTGCATTTTCTAGAATTTTACGTAAATGGAATCCTACAGTATACACCCCCGTTTTGTTGTCTTTTCCTGGGCGTAATTATTTTGCAGTTCACGTTGTGGCGTGTGTCAGCAGTCTGTTACACTTTGTGGCCCATTGTTAATAGTATTCCACTGTGTGCATACACCGCAGTTAGTTAACTCAGTCACCTGCTGATGGACATTTGTATCCAGTTTTGTCTGTTATAAGTAAAGCTGGGAGGAGCATTTGTGTACAAGTCTTTGAGTGGACATGTGCTTTCATTTTAAACACTTGGGAGTGGATTGGCTGGATCATATGGTAGATATATGTTAATTTTTTAAAAAAAAATGGGCAAACTGTTTTCCAAAGTAGTTGTACCATTTTCATCTTCCAGTAGTGTGTGAGAGTTCTGTTTCTTCCACAGCTTTTCTAACACTTGGTATGATCTGTCTTAAATTGTAATTTTTAACCATTCTACTAGATGTATAGTGGAATCTCATTGTGTTGTTTAAATTTGCACTTCTCTGATGACTAATGATGCTGAACAATTTATTATGCTTATTTGCAAACCATATGTATTCTTTGATGAAGTTTCTGTTTAAGTCTTTTGTCTGTTAAAAATTAAAATACATTTTTTTTTCTTACTGAGTTTTGGGAATTTTTTTAGAATGTATTCTGGATGTAGGTTGGTTATCAGATACGTGGTTGCAGGTGTTTGCCACCCTCCGTCTGTGGCTTTTCTCTTAAACACTTAACAGGGTTTTTTTGAAAGTAAAATTTTTAATGTTGATGTAGGCCAATTTATCAGTTTTTTCTTCTATGTTAGTGTTGTATCTGAGGAATCTTAACTCAGTCACTTAGATTTTCTCTTATGTTTTCTTTTAGAGTTTTTGGTGTTAGATATCACATTGATATTTATCACTTATTTGGAGCTAGCTTACTATGGTGAGAGGTATGGGTTTGTGCTCACTTTTTTGCATATGGATATCTTCTGCACCTTTGTCACAAATCGGTTGTCCATGTGTGCAAGTCTACTTCTCAACTATCTAGTCTTTTCCGTTGTTCTGTTTTGTGTATATATATGTATTTTCGCCAGTTCCACACTGTCTTGATTACTCTAGCATCACAGAGAGTCTTAAGATCAGGTAGTGCAGCTCTGTTAACTTGTTTTTTAGTTGTTTTGGCTCTTTCAGGTCCTTTCCATTTATATATGGGTTCTGGGATCTGTCACTTTGTACAAATAAAATCTCCAGGGCTTATTATTGGGAGTACACTGAACTTACAGGTCAATTGGGGAAGTGTTTTTTTTTTAATAATATTAAGTCTAATGACCTATTAACATGGTAGTTCCCTTCATTTATTTACATCTTTAATTTTTCTTAGCAGTGTTTTGTAGTTTTCACTGTACAAATCTTTCACATTTTTTGATAAATTTATTCTTTAAGTATTTAATATTTTGATGCTTTAATAATATTTTATAAGATTTTGTTTCCTCTTGTTTGGTGACTAATGTATAGAAATATAGTTGATTTTTGTTTATCTTGTGTACTGCAACCTTGTTAAACTTGCTTGTGAATTCTGCTGGATTTTTGTAGATTTCATAGATGAGGGGTCCCACTTCATAGATGAGGGGCCCAAGCTTGTACGAGCAGAAAGGGGGAGCTGGAGGGGTAAGTCAGGGCTTCATACTCTTAAGTGATTTTTCCACTTCACTGTATTACTGAAGTGATGCTCCTTCCTTACTGCTTTTCTAAGAAGATGAATTAAATACGCTATCTTTTTCTCTAATAAAAAAATTCTAGTAAATCTACTGAGGTGGTGTCTTTAGATTAAAAGAAATTCAAGCGTGTGTTTTGGGTTAATAGCATTACTCAGTCTTTCGTGAGAGTTACTCTGCAAGAGCACTCAAAAGGAAAAGAGACCTAAAGAAGAAAGATCTGAGTAAGTGTAAGCTCCCCTGTCAGATGTGCTTTACAGGTGAGCACCCTGGGAAGCCCCGTAGCTGCATGAGTGCTGTGAGGCGGGCCTACGGCAAGAGTGCTGTTCCTCCCCCCAGCACTCTGCACAGCACATGCTTTCTCTGCCTGGAAGTTAGGTGTCCTGGCCTTGTAGGTGTTGACAGGAGAGAGTTAAATAAACTGGATTCTGTTCATGGCTCTGTCACTAATGAGCAGCGCTGTTCTGAGCAAGCCAATTTATTTCAGCAGACACTGATCTCTTATACAATCAGTCAGATCAGGAGTAGGGGTAGCAAGTTAGTGGTAGAAAATCTCCAAGGGTACAGCTGGATCTGTGAATTAGTTACCACGTACAAAATTATTTAAAGATAAGTTTTGTCATCATCCTGATAGCTCTTTTCACTGCCATAAGGTCCTTCGTAGTCCTCGTTCATACGTGCACGTAGCTTCACAGCATTGCACGCGTGGAATCTGCTTACTGTCTCTTTCTTCGTGCGTACCTCCTGAACTGTATAAATTTCAAAATAATTTCATTTTAGGTAATCCTTTTAATAATGTACCATTTCTTCTTGTGAGATAGTTCAGTGGTTTCTAGTTTTGTTTTGTTTCTGTCTTTTCTTTTGTAATTTAACTGTCCAAGTTAGATTCCCAGTAATGGGATGGCTCTACCAAAGGGCATAAACTACACGTTTATTTCTCTTGTTTTATTGTGAGAGTGCCTTCAAACTGGTTTAAGACACCCTGTAATGCTGCCAGTAGTTTTTGAGTGATTTGGTTTAGTGACTGCAGCATTCGTTCATGTAGGGACTGTTTATTGAGCCGCTGTCCTGGTGGAGTGTATATTCTATAGGGAAGATTGGTGAAAAGCATAATAAATAAGTAAATTGTATCTTGTATTAGAAGATGATGTGGGCTACACAGAGTAGAGCAGTAAGGGGATGCTGAGGAGGGGTGGCTTGTGTTTTCAGTCAGGCATTTTAAGTGTTAGCCACTGAGAAGGCGGCATTTGAGCAAGGTCTGTAGGCACTGGGTTTGCTTTACGTATTTTTTTCCTTCCGTTTTTACTAATTTAAGAACTTTATATAGTCTCTCAAGATGAGTGTAATCTATTTCCTTTGTTAGTGAGATTGAACAGTTTCCCACATATTTTCTATTTTTGTATTTAATTATGACAGAGTTTGAAAATTTTACAGAAATCCACAGTTTGTTTTTTTTTTATGTAATACTGTACCCGTCCTTACAATTACGAGTGGGGAAAATTGGGAAAATAAGTTTGCATTTAAACATGAGAATATTCAGTCCAGGGCTTTAATAAGGAACAAAAATTACCACTAATTCAAGATTAAAAAAAAAAGATTGCTTCTTCTCTAATTGTGTTTCTATTTTAAGTAAAGGAAAGGTGATGCTTAATATTAAGATATATAAGAATAACAGATATTTGTTATTTTATAGGGTGACTGTTGGATCTGTATGGAACTCATGTCTACCTCGTTTGATAAGTTTTACAAATATGTATATAGTGTATTAGATGATGTTATTCCAGAAGAAATTTTAGGCAAAATCACTTTAGCAGTAAGTACCTGGTTTTCAAATTGTTCATTCTATATATACTTATACAAAGATGCTGTTGGAGTTTTGAATGCACACATCTGAATGCCCTTCACAGAATGTTACAGACCTTCCTGGAAAATCATTTATAACAGGAAAAGAGACAAAATCTCTTCTGTGGGGGTAATTAACACAAGTCATAAGAACAGTTTTCAAAGTACTACATTGATAATTGTCATTATTGAAAAGTACATATTGGAATCATACATTTTGATAATAAATACTACAGTATTTTCATTAAAATCACAGTGACCCGTAATAATTGTGCTATAAATAATGCTAGAAAAAGCAGTTTCCTGTTCCTCTTTCCCTTGTTACTTGAACTATTTTAAAATAAGTTATATTATCACAGTTATTCCTAAATTAATCAGAATTACAGCAATCTCTTTGAAGTCCCTTAATTGAAACTCTTAGACAAAGTATGTTCCCTGTGGTTTAAGATTTGGACTATTCTGTTTAAACTACTTAAATTGTTGACCACTAATTTCAGTAACCAGCATTACTAATTTCGTCAAATCACTTTTACCACAGTACCAAAAAGAAAAGAGTTATTGTTTGCTTTTGAGTTTTAAAAGTGAATTCATGATCATTTTTTTCTTGTTCTTTTAGCTAAGAAAGGTCATTTACAATTTTTTCACAAAAAGGAAAAACATTATTTTGATAGAGTAAAATTAATTAGTTTCTTAGAAACCCCTGAGAATCTGAACTGACATGACCTGGGTTAGTGGATATGTAAACTGCATTTATAGGAAGTTGTAAGAGACATATTCCAGTTGCATGTAATTTCCTATCTTCCCTGCCTTCTCCACAACCAATATGGTCTCCCTGTTAGTTGTCAATTTATTGTTTAATCACTAAGGATTAATATTATAACATGTAGACAGTTTCTGAACTGTATTTTAGTTGTAAGCGATGTAAAAAAAATGGAATTTTTAAAGTCAGATTAAACTCTAATCATTATAATCTTAAGATTCATAGGTCTCATGTTACTATTTTAAGTTTAAGCATTAATTCAGCTAAATAATTTAACTGTTTTTATGAGCTAAATGTTAAGATACATACCCTTTTATGTAATTTTATAAAAGGAAACTGTCTATTTTAAACAAGGTTATACTAGAAACGTATTCATTATTCAGACAGGTATATGAAACTTTATGTTGATCAATTTAGTCATCTCTTGCCAGTATGCCAAACCAGATATTATCTTGGAACTTGTTACTATTCATAATAATTATAATGGGACAGTAGTACAATAATGGTACTGGCTAATGGTGATTGAGCATTTATTTGCTGATTATCAGGCCAGGATATTATGACATTTATGTTCATAGCAACTCTCAATGGTAAATAGTGTAACCCCCTTTTTACAGATGACAAATCTGAAGCATGAAGAGGTTAAGTAATTAATTTGCTTTGAAATACATACATTTGTAAGTGGTAAATAATTGAAGCCCATGCAGCCTGATCCTGGAATCCTGCTGTTAACCACTCCACGACAGGATGGTCACGAAGCTGTAAAACATAAATACAGTTATTTTATCATATACTGCAATATACGTACACTAATAACTCATTTATTATATATTTGCCTTTATTTCTAGACTAGGTGATCATCCTTCACCTTAAGCACAACATTTAAAATTTGTGTTAAATCTCTCCTTGCTCATGAATAACCCGGTGAACACACAGCCCTGGCTGTTGGAAATGCTGCAGGCTTGTGTTCTGCATTGCTGACACCAGCAGCCCGAGGGCAGCGGGACCTGACCTTTCAAACGGTCGGCCTGTGCTTCTCTTCTCTTTTAGTTCGTAGAAATTTTAATTCAGGTCTCTGTTTCCTCCATCCTGAAGAAATCTTCAATTTTATGATCATGAGCCGTGATCAAGCAGAATGATACATTCTAGTTCAGCCAAAATTATTGCAGGCCTAACACCCAATGAGGGTGAACGATTGTGAGAAACTGCAAATTTGGGAAAACTTATTAAACTAGGGTTGATAATGGGACCAGACTGTTGGACCTTTTCCTACCAAGTATATCTATTCTTGAAAAGTTTGAAGCTATGAGAAAGATTATGAAACTTTTTAATGAGTTATTTTTTAAAATATGAGTTAGGATTTTTTTTTTTTTTTTTTTTTTAGCTGTCAGGGAAAGGTGTGTAAAGGCAACTAAGTTTTCAGGTCTAAAATCATCATTCAGAATCTTCAGTTAAGATAAAAAGTGGCCAGGAGGTTGAAATGTCCCGCTTAACAGATGCGGAGAACTGCCTGAGCCATTACCGCACGCGCCGTGCTGCCAATCAGAAGGAAACTGATTGCTTATCCCAGCTCTGCTTTTTATCCACAGACTGTGAAAGCACTAAACCACTTAAAAGAAAACTTGAAAATTATTCACAGAGGTGAGTATGAATTGTTTTTTATAGACTAGAAATTAATATTTTTCCTTAATAAGAAAAATAATTTGAAATTACAGTGCATTGTATAAGTTTTCCTGAAATATTTGTATTTTTAGCAAAACATACTATATGTACCCTTAAACTTTAATTTAGGATTTTTTTCCTTTGGGATTCTATAAATTTCTGTCTAACTTATTAGAATGTTGGCTCTAGAAATTGAAGTAGACCTTGCCTCAAGTTCTTATTACCCATAGTTGAAAAATAATGATTCACTTGCCTGATAGGTAATGGATGTTTCTCTGTCTGTACAAATAAGGCAGGAGGTGGACCATCAGAGAAGAACCTGCAGGATAGTACCCTCGAGCGTTTCCAAGGCACGTTATTGTCCCTGTCAAGTGTTTCTTCTCTACTTTAGAGGATATTTTTGTAAATTGAGAAAGATTCTTGAATTAGTATTATACACTGAAATTCCTCCAAAGCATTTGTATTTGTGAAAACAGTGATCTTGGCCTTTTTAGACACAGGTCCAAATTCAAACATCTGATGTATATCTGCTGGAAGACAGTGGGAATCCTGAGTTTAATTCAGCAAATAGGTTAAGTAGTTGCACTGTTTATTACTCTGACAGACTCAGGGTTGTGAGGTGGTGGCTTTGAAGAGTCCTCAGTAAGTTCGTAATGGATGAGCCTCAGACAACACATGACAGTGTGTAGTCCAGCCCGACAATAAATGCGACAGAAAGTAAAAGGCCATGTTCAGAGAAAGGAAAACCTCAAGTCTGAAGGGTAAAGAATTCTAAGATTGTGATTAAAGAAATTAGGGCATTTACTTAAGTAATTTTAATTTGGGGTTGACCCTGGACCACTGTAATCTTGAACATCAGAATACTTCACTGAATTTTTCTTGGCTTAATGTTTGTTAAAAATAATATTGGGTGGCCTTCTTATTTTCTCTTTTGGCCTAAAATCATGTAAGGTTAGGTCCCTAAACAAAATTATTTTGCTCTTCTGTACATATTGTTCTTGTTTTGGATTTTTCTCTCCCTTTTTTGCTGTGTTTTGTAGTTATGAGAGTATTACCTTTAGGACATTTGACAGTCACCGTAGGCATACTCGGTGGTCACAGTGAAGCACTAAGACAGTGCCTGAGGTCGAATAAAAGGGAAAGGCTTCAGAAATAACTTTGGTTATTTCTGAAAATAACAGGTTTTCCTATTACTAAGTAAAATGATGAGTTTATAGCAGTCTTTTTTTACCAGTTTGGATCAGTTAGCTTTTTTGCTGCAGTTAGAGTGCTTTTGATTGCAAGTAATAGAAAATCTTGTTAACTGGCTTAAACTTCAAGGAACCCATTACCTGTCATAGTGAGTCTACAGGTGGGGTGGCTCCAAGCACCATGTGATTAGGGCTCACACTCCCTTCTTCTGGCTCTGCCCTCCGTAATATGCCGGCTCCATCCTCAGGGTAACAACAACTAAAGCGGGTCCCATCTCACTTCTAGACTTGACAGCCTTTTGAAGAAGAAGCTCTTTCTTCCTGTGTGGCTGTCTTAGGACCAAGAAAATCTTCCTTACATATTTCTGATACTTCGTCTCATCAGAATTGCCTCGTGTCTTTCACCTAAACTAGTCCTCAGCAAGGAGCACGAGGCTGCCCTGACAAGCTTAGACCGATCAGGACCCAGTCTTTGCACATGTGGATAGATCTACACAGAGGAGGATGGATACCTCAGTAAAATGGAAGTTCTGTTAGAAGGGGTGGCGTGGTTAGGAGTGGATGCTTGATAGCCAGTCAGCTGTGTCCATGGTGGTAAGAGCTCTTTTATGGGTTTATTTGTCAGTTACCTTCTGAGTTATAGACATTTTTTTATATCCTTTGTTTATTTTTATCCTTACTTTTTATTCACTGATCCATGACAGTGACAAGGAAATGGATTGAAGGATTGAGATAGGGACAGAGAATTTAATGAGCAAGAGGGGAGAATTGGTAAGGTAGGTGATTTGCACATTCTGGCAGTGAGTTGATGATCAGTGAGGAAGAGGGGATAACCTAAGGGCCAGTGTGGCAAGACTGTGTAATACAAAGCCTGAAGAACTAAATGGAAGGGGTTCAGCTCTCTCAGGTGTACAGACAGGCACACACACTCCGAGAGTGGCAGAAGTGCATCTGCTCTCTCCAGGGAGACCTTAAAAAGGCTTGGCTACGAGAAACGTGAAGAAGCCGTCTGAGATCAGAAACATCTCTCAAGGAGAAACAGTTACTAAGGGGGTGCACTAAATGAGTATGAATACTGTGGTAGGTGTTTCAACTTCCACAACCGTATAAATTAGGAATTATTGCTGTGATTCCATAGATGAGGAAATTGTGGTTGCTGAGTGAAAGGTGAGTGGCTCGCCCCAGGTTGCGTTGTGCACATCAGACCCAGATCCTGAAACTTGGCTTTTCTAACCCTAAAGCTTGTGGGCTTTCAGATGTACTGGATTGGGTACTTTCTCAAGTTAGATAAAGCTCTACTTTGACTAAATTGTGGGTTTATAATTTGTATACTTTGCATTTAGTTTTATAGTCTTGGACACATAAAGTAGCTTAAAATACTCTTACAGATTAAATTCATTCATCACGTTTTGTTGTAATGAATTTGAAACAAGTAAATGAATATGTCACTTGATAAAAACAAAGATAACTTTATAGAATGCCTAAATTTATTTTGAAGCATTTTTTTGATAATGGGTATTTAAGCATCAGCATTCAGAAAGTGGCTTTTTCAATTTTTCATCTTATGTATCTGAATTTTAAAGATTTGATCACTTAATGTTTTCTAAGATTTTTAATTTAGTATTTTTGCCTGAAGTACTTTACAGTGTTAGAACGTAGCTCATTTGATCAATTTACTTGTACGTTGAATGATGTCTATGTCTTGCAGATATCAAACCTTCCAATATTCTTCTGGACAGAAGTGGAAATATTAAACTCTGTGACTTCGGCATCAGTGGACAGCTTGTGGACTCCATTGCCAAGACAAGAGATGCTGGGTGCAGGCCATACATGGCAGTAAGTGCAGAGGCCAGACCTTCTTGCTCGATATCGTTGCTCAGAGAGCGTGTGCCCTTTGGTGCTGTACTTCTGAGGAGTCTGCCTCTGGTCGTGCAGTTTCACCGTGCTAGAATATTTTCCTCTTCCCTAAAGCCAAGCTGAGTTCTAGCTTCTCTGTGAAACTTGGTGAAATTATCCCAGTGAACTCCCTTATATGGTCTTACTCTCTTTCTCTTGTCTGGCCCTAAGCATCATGGTCTTCTCTGATTACCATTTTTTCATTATATGCTACTCTATTAATCAACCAAATGGATAGTTCTTAGACGGCCTCTCTGTATTTCTCGACCCCGTATTCTGTCTTGACTGTAGGAGATGGTATTTAGTGGACACATTGATGTGAGAAGTGATGCTATTTCCGGTTAGAGAATTCCGGGAAGACGTGAGTTCCTCATAGCCTGCAGTATGTGTCATGGGGTCTGCGGCTCTGTCTTGAATATTACCGGTTCCTTCTTTAGAGGTGGATGAAACACATGCTGACCCGCGTGAGGGTAGGGCTTAGCCGGTTCCCAGCCTGGGTCCTCTTTCTCTTCGAGGAGACTGACCTCTACCATCCTTCGATGCACGTCACACTCACTGTCCCAAGGTGTTTGCTGCACTTTGCTACAGCCTGGGCTTCGATCTATTTTTGAGCAGAAATTTAGTGTCTGTATTTTAAACATTTCCCCCTAGGTGTTGGTGTCTCTTTGCTGTGGCATGTTCTTTGGAGACCAGCACGGTGCTCTGAATGATACACATAGGTTTGCAGTCACTTATCGAGGCATTCCTGTCAGCAGTTTTTGTTTTAATCTTCGTAGACTCTTTTAAACTAAAGATTAGCTTTGAATTGAACAAATTTTTTCTCTTCTCTTATTTGTTACTTTCTTTCTTGATTTATATACTTCTATACCCAGTGCTATAAGCAGTAGAAAATTAAGAAAAATCACAGGCTGCATATTACAGCTTTTTACCTTGTTTATGGCTGGGTGGGCTAGCTACCCTAGATTTCACACTTACTTCAAAAACTTGAACACATTTTATTTTCATCATCATCTGAAAGTAAATTTTGCATCAATTCTTTTCCTTTATCTCCCCATCTGTAAATAATGTGAGGCCCAGCATTATGTTTATTACAGATATTTTTTGTACATGTTCTGTGGCCTGTTTATATACTCTGGTCATTGTATTTGAAAGACATTATATTTGAACATTTTTGGTTATTGACAATATTTTAGAATTGTTGCAACTTTCAATGCCCTGTTTTTGTTTTGTTATATCTTTTCATGTCACCCTCTCTACAAATGAAAATGAAAGAGGGGTGTGTGTGTGTGTGTGTGTGTGTGTGTGTGTGAATACAAAAAGAGACCTTCATTTAAAGTCGCGGCTTTGTGGATGTCTATTGGCCAGGCAGTCTTCAGAAAATATGGAAGACCTTGCATTCATTGTAATTAAGAATAAATGGGGCAATAAGTTCAAAAGTATGAAATAAAAAAGAAGAAACATGGGGCATTGAGAATTCATATAATTTGCACATTAAGTAATGATGCCCTGAAGCTATTAACTACACTTCTAGGGCTTTTCTCAGTACTAAGGCTGACAAGTGTTTTTGCTATGTAACATTGCCTAAGAATTATATTTAATTAATGCAGATTTAAAAAATGCAATTGCACCTCCAATAGAGCTGAATATTTGAATTCAGGTAACTTTTAAGAAAGAAGTAGACTTTGAGTTTTTGTGTAGAAATAAGGTCCACAGGCCCAGGAAGGTGCAGGGCTTTTTTTTCCTGCTAACCACCTGCAGCTTTGGAATAAGCGGGCTGAAAAGAAACTCTCTGCCTCTCCTCTCTCCCGGCCCAAGAGAAAAGCCTCTGTCCTTGGCTGTCTCCTAGGCCTGTTTCAGATGGACAGGAGTGCAGTCAGCATTCATTTTAAAAGCCTCCAAGTGTCTTGACTCTTCTTTCATATACCTTGCTTGACAGGAGATACTGGAAATGTATCTTGTCTCTTTAAGATTTGCCGTTTGTCTTTAGTCTTCGGAATTGTGATTTCCTAACAGATTATTTAATGTAAAAAGTGTATAAAACGTAGACTTTAAACATAAGTTTTCCATAAACCGGTTGTTAACATTTTGCCACCTCCTCATCTCTCTCTCTCTCTATATATATATATACACACACACACACATTTATATATACACACATATATGTGTGTACTAATATATGTATGTGTGTGTGTACAGACACACCAGAAAAAAAAATATATATATATATATATTCTGGACCATTTGGAAGTCAGCTGCAGATATCATGAATTTCATTCTGAACACTTGAGTGCACATGTCCTGAGAAAAGGAGCATTCTTCTGCATTACCATGATACCATTACCACACCTAAGACATAAACCTGGAGACATTAACAAGGATTTTATAATATCATCTGATACGTAGTTTATACTCAGATTTCCCACTTGTCCAAAATAAATGTAATTTTTCGATGTCAGTTGAGGATCACATCAATGTTATACATTGCTTTTAGTAGTTACACTTTTTAATCTTAATCTAAATTGGTCTAGACCATTCCCTACCCCACCCCACCCCACGGCTTTGACTTTCTGGGGGGCTGTTTGGAACATCCTTCACTCTGGGCCTGTCTGACTACCCCGGCATGCATAGTGTCAGGTCGTCATGCTGGGCACAGGTGCTCCGTAGACGGTGTGCGCCTTGTATTGCGTCACGTTACAGTGCCAGTCGCCTTAGGTTATCTCACCAACTGTAATGCTTACAGACATGCCTTTTCCCTTTTAAGCAGTTGAAACATTCGCAAAATAGAAACTAATTTCCTCAAATTTTTTCTTTTGTTCTCCTCCCCCAAATGCATAATTGATATTATTTTTCATTTTCAAAGGATTCCTTCACCCAGTACCCGCTTACCCTTCCCTTCTGCTACCTTCCAACGTGAAGAGACTTCTAAAAAGTCACCTTAGTTTCTCTTTTATATCATTTCCTCTCATACCTCTTTTCCTTTTACTATAGAAGCCCTTCCATGTTAGTGTGTAAGATAGTTTTAATTAGCAACAGAAAGAAGATCTCATAGCAATACTTACTGAAATATGCCAATTTATTTTTTATCTTGGGTATTTCTCAAATCCTAATATAATCTTCTCTTGAATTATATGCAGCCTATTAGGCATGAAATCTAGTTAAGTTATATATCTCATCAACATTAAGAAATTGTTGCTGTATTTTCCTTTGATGTGTTTAACAAATTTGATAACACTGATTCACTCAGTCACTTTGGTTTCAAAAGAACTATTCTTCAGGATATATTCCTTTTCTACTTGTTAACAAGACTAAAACATCATACTCACTTTTTTCCCTTTGTATGACCATTCAGGTTTTCAGAATGTCTGGTAAAGAAATTATTTAGCAGTTCCTGTAAGGTTTATTTTTGTTAAGAGGCTTTTTATTACTGATTCAGTCTCTGCTTGTTACAGGTCAGATTTTTTAACTCTTCTGAGTCAGTTTTGGTAATTTGTGTGTTTCTAGGAATTTTTCCATTCCATCTAGTTTATCTTGTTGTTGGCATACAGTTGTTCTTAGTATTCTCTTATAATTTTTTTCTCTTATAATTCTTTTTATTTCTATGAAGTAGGTAGTAATGTCTCCACTTGGATTTTTGATTTTAGTTATTTTCATCTCGCTTTTTTATAGTCTAGAGGGTTTGTCAATTTTGTTATCTTTTTCAAGAACAAACTTTTGATTTCTTTGATTTCTCTCTTTAGTTTTTTAATTCTGTTTCATTGATCTCTACTTTAATCTTTATTATTTCCTTTCTTCTATCTTTGATTTTAGTTCCTCTTTTTCTAGTTACTGAATAAAGTTATGTTACTTGAGATGTTTCTTCATTTTAATATAAGTGTTTACAGTTGTACATTTCCCTCTGAACAGTACTTTCTCTGAATCCCTTAAATGTTGGTGTTTGATATTTTCATTCATCTCAAAGTATTTTCTGGTTTTTTTCACGTTTGCTTTTGTGTCTCACGTATTGTGGTATATGGCCTTACTCACTGAAGCAAAGATCAGAAGACCTAATCTCTTTTTCTTTTTTTCCCCCTTAATTTTTTAGCATTACTTGCTACTAATCCGGCCCTGTAATTCTTTATTTTCCCTTGTTCCTCCTTTTTCTCCCTTGGCCTGTTGTCAGCTTCAGCTTTGTAAACCTTGTGAGTCCTTAGGGGGAAGAGCCAGAAGAGTGGCGTGTTTTCCCTTCACGCAGGAAGCCGTGGAGCCGGCTCCGACCTTGTTCGCTTTCCCTGGAGCCCGGGCTTCCGGTCGGTGGCAGTGCGCCTGGCCGCGGGCCCTCCGGGCGTGCGCCCGCGCAGCTGCGGCCGGCTCCCTCGCCCTGCTCCGGAGGGTGTGCGGGCGGAGTGACCGTGACTTCTCTTTGTGTTCCAGCCCGAGAGAATAGACCCGAGTGCGTCACGACAAGGATATGACGTCCGCTCTGATGTCTGGAGTTTGGGGATCACACTGGTATGTTCTCGTCGACTCAGCCTTGTCACAGTAGCGTGGCAAGAAATTTCAAAGTGAAAGAAGGCTTAACCAGGCCTCCGCCACTCATAAGAACACCTCTTTTCTCTTCCGGTCTTCAATTTATATGCCTAGTTCTCCCCGCCCCCGCCCCCGCCCCCACCCCATGGCTGTAATCGTAGAGGCTATATTTTCTAATTGTTGAAAAACAAGTTTTTTTCCTTAAAAATCAAACTGGCGCTGGGTATCTCCCTCAAGGCTTTGTTAAGTGCCCAGGGCTCTCACGCTGTCGCTCTGCGTCCCTTGGCGGCAGATGCTGGGAGTCAGAGCTACGCGGAGAACAGGGCCAGGGAGGTCAGCTCTCCGCCCCCAGGCACCCCGGCCCCTCCCATCTCCAGCAGGAATAGTGAGGACAGTGTATGTGTCAGGTACACGTCTGTGTGTATGAAGATAGTTTCGGCTTGAAATCCTCTCCTCCTGAATAGAAAAGGCACAAATGAATGAGCTGAAGGTAACTCCGTTGTTGAGGGCGGATAACCACCTAGGGGACAGTCAGATGGAGTGTCTCCCTTAGAACAACACCGAGAAAGAAAAGTAAGAAGGCCACTTAATTTGTAACTAACAAGCACGATTAAATAAACCTCACTTACAGACTCTGTTGAAACTTTAGTTGTATTTTAAAAATAGATTTATTTGCTGATTTCCTTATTACCGAATTGTGTTTTGAAGTTTTAGATTGATTTTTCTTGCACTGGCTGTTCACCAGGGCTCAGCGGCGCTTTTCTGATGTGGGAGAGCTCCTATAGCTTCTTCTACACTGTGAATTTTCCATCACTAGGTGGGGCTGTGTCCTGTTTGGTAGGCAGCCCTCAACTTTTCCTTCCATTTTCTTCCCATCTTCAGTAAGACCCAGAGCCTGGAGTTAGCAGGTTCAGAGCACTGAGCTTTTTCTGTAGCTTATTAAATAATCTTCATTCGTTCCTTGTTATTATATGGTCCTGAAATCTCTTCCTGAGGATCACGTACCTTTGTGAGCTGTCCTTGGTGAGTCATGCCACCACGCCTGCTGAATTCTCCATAGAGAGCTGGGAAGGCTGGTAGCTCACCTCTGCAGGAGACTCCATCTAGTTTCCCTTGTGACCAAGTATGGGAGGTACCTCATGGAGTCTTCTGACTAAAGGGGAAGGGATCTTTTGCCCTTTAGTCAGGAAGGAACATGGAGCTTGGGAATCTCTAGGTCTGGTGACTGCTCCAAAAACTGCAGCAAGACCTATAGCTTCCAACTGAGGCAGCTGTTTGCATATGAGGGATATTCACGATTCAGAAGCACCTATCTATGTCCAAACCGGTTCTGTTTAAAAAGCAAGTTTTTAGTTTATTATTAAAAGAAAATTTTGTTCTGTGAAAAGTTTTAACACAAATTTTTAAAGCCATTTCCTTTCCTATTGCTGTGAATAATAGTAAGGTATACTTCTTCCCAAGCATTTCTATTTTTATCCAAAAGAAACCTTAGCCAAAGGAGTGGGGTCTGCATGTGCCTGCCTGCCTGCTCTCCCACAGATGTGTGCGCGTGGAGGCAGCGCTGAGCTGGAAGAGGCCATCTTTTGGGGAGGAAGGCCATGCTGGCTTTCTGTCGAAGGTGGCTTTATATTTGCTTGATTGCCTGCTTTTCATTGTATAAACTAGTACTTTAATGGTTGACTAAATGGACAAAATCAGATGTCCCCAGCTGAAGGAGCTCTGAAACAGTCTGCCCAGGTAGTGCTCTCTGTCCCACGCTGTTGGAGTCTTCCTCACATGTCAGCCACCTGTCAGTGCACGTGGACTGGGATTCCTTAGACCACGCTTCAGATTCAGTCCTACTTCTTGGAAAAAGCACAATTTCTAGGTTTCTGTTATCCTCAAAACAGAGGGGGAGAAAGATGAAAATACAGTTCATAAATGTCTTTGACCCGTAACAGATTGGGACATAGGCCTGCGAGATTGTTCAGAGCTGGTTTGGTTTAGAGATACTGTGCTGAGCATCGTTCCTGGGGCTCAGGATGTGAAGGGTCTGGTGCTGACTTGGTTTCTTCAGTCAGAGTAGTGTCTGCTGGTGGGTGGAACTGTAGTCACTACAGCATGGCTGTGGGGCAGGATTTGTACAGTTTCCTTTGAGCTCAGATTGCGGTTTTGTTTGTTGAATGTTTTACCTTCGAAATGAACTTGACCACTGTCTGGACATGGCTTTCCATTCACATGGGTACAAATTGTGCAGACTTTGTACTAAAAAGGTTGTAAAACCAGCCTTTCAGAATCCCTTACGGGGAAGAAGCAGCCCGAGGCTTTATGGGGACAGCGTCTGGGCTAATGTTGGATGTTCTCCCTTGGCCCAGGTCCTGCAGGTTGGCTGATACAGAATTCTCTGTACTATCTTGATTTCTAAATATCACTTCCACTTGTCCTTAGTAATTCTAAAGATTCCACCTCAACCTGATCTTGGTTCAATTCAAGGCTTTTACAAGAGTTTTGCTTGGCGTTTGGATTTGCAATGCAGCCTTTCCAGTGAAGAGTTATTAATTAATGCTCAGTGTATTTTGCTTTTTTCTCTATGTTCTCTTCAGTACGAGTTGGCTACAGGCCGGTTTCCTTATCCAAAGTGGAATAGTGTATTTGATCAGCTAACACAAGTCGTGAAAGGAGATCCTCCACAGCTGAGTAACTCTGAGGAAAGGGAATTCTCCCCAAGTTTCATCAACTTTGTTAACTTGTGGTGAGTATCTGGCTTACGGTACTCAGCAACATCTGGTGAGAGAACAGTGAGGTAATGACTTAATATTAGCACCTTTGCAACTTTATCCTGAGAAGGGGGCCTCCTTCATACCCCCGTGTCTTCTGAGCTGGACTCTGGGTCACATGGAAGGTTCCAGCTAGCCTAGAGGGGCAGCACACTCTTACCTACTGCTCAGGTGCTGATGAAAACCAGATGTGGGTGGTGGAGAGGCTGCTGCCTCCAGACTTCTAGTACCATGTGCAGGCAGTACAGCCTAGGTGAGACTGGTCGCCCTGTTCTGCTGTGGTTCTAACAGTGCAGTTGTACCACAGTCACTTGGAAGCTTTTACTAAGTCACAGCCCTACCAGAGCAGGCTCTCAGGGGTGGCTCTCTGCTCTGACACAACACGGGACACAGTTGGGTGTATGGAGTCGGGCTCAGCGCTCAACTGGTAGAATAATACAATGGCTCACTGCGATCTTGTTCCAAGGAAGGTATGAACCCCACGTCTAATGTTCACCTTTTAACAAGAGTGTGTGTGTGTGTGTGTGTGTGTGTGTGTGTAGCGTGTAAGAATAAATATATACTGATATGGCAACAATACAGTCACACCTTGTGCTTGTTTCAATCTATATTTTAAATAAAACCTGTTTAGTTATCATTTGAATATTTTTTCATTATTCTGTTTATCCAGCATGATTTAAAAGTTAAATATATTTATGTGCAAAAAGCCAGAGCATTTTGTGTATTCTTCTTTTCATTCTTGAAAATGCTTTTCTTTTCCTCATAATTTTTTCTTTCCAGGAATGCTGATTCTCTCTCCACTCTTTTAGGTCCTATGAGACTAAGACTTAGGTTTCATAGTCTAGCATTGCCCTCTTTTTGAAAATTGAGAAAATATTTGTTTGACTCCAGTTTTCAAGTCCCTTTCATCTTTTCTAACCAAATTCTACTTTTGTGTTGGTTTTCAGAGGGGTGAGGAACCCCTCAAGATTTTCTAGACAGGAGAAGGCCATAAGGATGACTCAGATTGGGTGCTGCTTCCTTTTTAAAAACCGTCTAGTTTTACCACTTTGCACACATATGCACAGTATATAATTGCAAACGTGGTCATTTTACACATCCCACTGTAACGGAATACCTGGGTAAAGGAGTCTGAGTGGGTCATAGAGTGTGGCGTCTAAAACGGCCGCCTGGAGAACAGTGCCAGGGCTGCTCTCTAATTCCTGATCTCCTTATTGGTTTTGGGTTTGTATATATTTGTATATTTTTTATTTCTGTGTCCCTTGGTGCAAATTCTCTCCCATGAACACTGGTTATAGCCATCAGTATCACATTGTTTTCCCCAAGTAGGTGTGTAGTTCCACCGCTTTCTGAACCATTAGGGCCTGCAGCTGAGCTTTGTCTGTTTTTGTGATATGCTTATCTCAGCTCTCCACAACGGTCCAGTGTCCCTTCTGCTAGCCCTGGGCATTCCTCTTACCTCTAACCTGGATCATTTGGATTCCTGCTTGGTTTCCTCATAATCCAGTATCACCTTGTTCCAAGCCATTTTCCTTCTTTTTGTCAGAGTTGTATTTTTTAAATGTATTTTTATAATGCATATCTGATCATTATTTTTAAGTTGAAAACTGTCTAGAACATGCATTCTTAATGGCGTGCTATCACCCCCAAAGGGGCAAAAATCCATCCTGGAGAGATAGAAAATCTCGGATAGTATAATGATTTGTAGTAGATATGCAGTATTTAAACTCCACAGGCAGGAAGGGCAGTAATGAAAAAAGATCAAGAAGCATGAAGTCTAATGTTAAGAAAAGCAACAGACTAGAATATTAATTTTAATCAAGACAAGTTTATGGAATAGTCTAAAAAACACTTCAAAAATAAGTATATTTAAGATGCCCAAGGAAATAAAGGTGTAAATTCAGTTAAGACTGAGGAAGAAGTAAACAAATTGAAATGGTTAGATGTGGAAATGAAAAAAAACAGAGCTATTGATAAAAAAATATAACACATTTGATGTACTCTGGATTGGAAACACTTGAAGACAGAGTTGGGAAACTGGAGAAAAGGTTTCAAGGGTTTCCCCAGCATGATATAGACTAAAATGTGTGGAAGAACAGTTGAGAATCAGGGAGAACAGAATGAGTAATTCAAAGATGTATACAATGGTAATGACAGAAGACAACTCTGAAAGTGGAGAATCAGTGTTTAAGGAGATAATAGTAGAAAACATTTGAGAATTGATTTAGGATAGGTGCTCAGATTGAAATTACAGTCTTTGTATCACGTACAATAAACAATGGTAAATTTATACCCAAATGCACTGAAGCGAAATTGCAGAGCAATAGTGAAGTAAAAGTCAACAGGAGGAGAACTTTAGAGTATCTGTGAAGAGTTAAGTAATTAGACTGACAGCAGACTTGTTACCAAGAGCAATGATTGCCAGAAAACAGTGGAGTTGTAGCTCCAGAGTGCTGGGAAGTAATTGTCAGCCTCATCCTGAAGTTTTGTACCTGGGCACTCAATTATCATTCAAAATAAGTAGAAAACTAGATTTTTTCCCCCCAGGAATGGAAAGCCTAAGAGGTTATCATTCATAGATTGTTTTGAAAAGATGTATTTGACCAAGAAGAAAAGTAAGCCCAGAAGAAGAGTATTGCAGGTTGGTTCCCTGGAAAGCAGGCTTTGGGGACAGTGATGATCGTACAGGGAGTTTGCTGAATGGCAGTGATGTTTGGGGCAACAATTAGCGAAGGGATTCGGCAGAAAGGGGACCAGGAGAAGGAGAGCTGGGCTGCACTGCGGTCTCAGCAAAGGCCTCCACCCGCCCTGTGGGAAGCTCTGAAGCTGGGATGGCCCTCCAAGGTTGGCTGGACGTGGAGGAGGGTCCTGGATTTCTTTGTGCCTTTGTGGATCAGGCATTAGATACAGGCTGCCCCAGGAAGGCTTCGGTGGCTCTCTGCAGCTGTCATCCCTTAGAGATGACATCTGAGGCTTGTCTGCTGGCAGGACTCCCAGCAGTGGAGAAGTAAGGCCTTCATTCCCAAAGAGGGCTTCTGTGTAGCACGTGGCCACTGCAAAAGGTGCAAGACACGAAGAACAGCACTGAGTTTAGACAGAGTGGAACTGTGCCATCAGGATTAACTTCTGATGGTAAGAAATGAATTTAATTGAGGTTGGAGGAGAGTGGCGAGTAAGATACGGACTAAGACAGAGCAGGTGAAAACAAACAAAATGAAAATACTTCTGGCAACACTGATTAGACAGGGTGGAATTCAAGGGGAAGATACCAGCAGGGCAGGGGCTTTAATGTGTCAGTGTGTCCATAGTGAATTGTACTCTCGTAAACTTTTGGACCAAAGCGCACAGGATTACGATACAGAGTGCGAAAGGTTTTAATTCCAAGGATAAGTTTATAAAACTCATATATAGTTTACCTCCTGGACTTGCTGGGTTACTGGTTTCTCTTAGGTGATACCTTTATAAATGTATGCTAGATTTCTAGACGCACACCCACACACAGACACATACAGTTACAACTTCATACTTGTAGTCATACGTTCCACTACATGGTGTTCTGACACGTAGCTGTGCCGTAATTTATCCAGTTTTCAACAATTATCTTGTTTCTAATTGTTCACTAACGCTCCTACACTGAATATCTTAAGGATAAATTGTTAGATTGTAGACTAATTTTTTGTGTGCATTTCATATTTGGCAGGTTGTCTGCTTTGTTACTTTGTCTCCAAAGGAAAAAAACTAGTTGTTTGTTGGTAATATTTTGCTTGTGAAAAGCAAAATACTTGCGTAAATGTGTCTCCATTTTAATGATGTTGATTTTTATGTTATTTTAGCCTTACGAAGGATGAATCCAAAAGGCCAAAGTATAAGGAACTTCTGGTGAGTCTGAGACTTTGGGCATTCCCGCTGTTCCTCCCCTGCATCTGCCAGCATGCTGCTTCTCTCTGGCACGGACAGCGCGGCCTTACTGAGCAATTTTTTAAATGTTTTGAAACAAAGATATTTGGAAAGAGAACATTTGTAGGTCTGATTTTCTTACTAATTCCCCAACTAGATTTTCATGGAAAATTTTGGCCTTGACATGTTATAAAAGTTCCCATCAAGAACTTTCACATCCACTCTAAGGAGCCGTTTTCCGCCGCGCGGTCTGTGTGTACGTAACGCGCCCGTGAGAACTTACTGTGCTTACTCTGCCTTTATTGAAGGCCCTCATGCGCATTTACATCATACGGCCATCTCTGGGAGAGCTCTCGCCCTTCCATGGGGCTTGGACTTTTTACTCAGTCTACTGGGTGGGGCATTGTTCTCAGCAGCGAAGAAGGTACTATGGCCTAATAATGTGGGAGTATTTTAATAAAAGACTCCCCTGTCACCCTTGGCTTCTAGCTCTCCAAGGAAGCTCAGTAAAACTTCTGGGCAGCCCCAGCGATGACTGAAGCTATTCAGTCACTGCTTAGAGAAGCCATGAAAGACACTGTCGGTAGAGACAGAGGATGAGAAACTGGGCTTGTAGTTGCGGGCTTTGGAGAGTGCGGGGCACACGCTCATAGGAGACTCTCTGCTGAGCCTCTTCTGCAGAGGGGGTCAGAAGGTTGGAACTGAAACGTTTCTGGAAGGTTTGTCTGCCCAGTCTGTGGAGATAGGGGAGGTTGGAGTTTCTGCCCGTGCCCCAAGAGCAGCAGCTGGTGTGCGCGTGGTTCTTCTCGGCTCCCAGACAGCGGCAGAGGCTCCAGCTGTATTTCATGCTGAGGAGCGTACACGCCCTGGGATACGGAGAGGCTTCCAGACCTCACTGCCAGGGCGGCTCACCCAGAGCGGGTCCCATCTGGGCGCGTGCCCCCGCTAATAACACAGCTGCATCCAGTCCAGGCCACTCGTGTCTCTCTGCTGTGCTGGGGAGTTAGGGCTGTACTGGTTGGAGCCTTCCGTTCTGTGCTGTACCGCCCCTGGGAAGAGTGCAGCGTGAGCTCTAATGCAAATCTTGATCATTTTTCTTTTGTTTCTTCTGTTTTTTCAATATTATTGCAGAAACACCCTTTTATCCTGATGTACGAGGAGCGAGCTGTGGAGGTCGCATGCTATGTCTGCAAGATCCTGGATCAGATGCCCGCTACCCCCAGCTCCCCCATGTATGTGGACTGAGGCCGCCGCCACGTCAGACTCTAGAGAAAAGGGCTGAGAGGAAGCAAGACGTGAAGAACCTTCATCCCGCATCACAGTGTTTTTATTGCTCGCCCAGACACCACGTGCAGTAAGACTGGTGTTCGTTCCCATCATGTCTGTAGACTCCCGTCACCTCGACATGCATCCCCGTAACGCTCGGTCGGTCACACAGTGTCAGTGCTGGTTAGAGAGACCGCATCCTGCTCTTTCGTGAAGAACATACTCATGAAATGTGGAAGTTCGTACGATCAGTTTGGTGACTGTGATTAGATCACATCTTAAATTCATTTCTAGACTCGAAACCTGGAGACGCAGCTACTGGAGTGGTGTTTTGTCAGACTTCCAGAGACTGGAAGCGCACGGTGATGGACGTGCCGGGGTGAGAAGGGCGTGCACCGCCGCCGAGGCACGCTGCTCCTGGGGCTGGGGGCAGGGGGGGTGGTTTCTTTCTTCACCAAGTGCAATAGATTTACTGACGTGATATTCTGTTGCTTCACAGCCACTGTCGATGTTTGGGTATCGATGTGCTCAGCCAAATTTCCTGTTTGAAATATCATGTTAAATTAGAATTTATCTTTACCAAAAACCATGTTGCGTTCAGAGGGGTGAACATGACAATATTGAGACAGGACAGAATGTGTTCTTTTCTCCTCCACCAGTCCTTCTGCTCTTTGTCAGGAAGACTCAGGAGTCTGCCACTGTCAGAGAAGGTGCTCAGCCTAAGGATTTTCATCCTCAGAATTCAGTGTGCTGCCAACTTGATGTTCCACCTGCCACAAACCACCAGGACTGAAAGAAGAAGAAAGTAGGAGGGCAAAGTTTACAGATGCTTTTAATTCTGGTCTCTTATCTGGAACAACTCGTAGCAGCTATATATTTCCCCTTGGTCCCAAGCTGGATGCTTCAGCCATCACAACTCACTAACAGGGAGAAGTAGCTAGTAGCAATGTGCCTTGATTGATTAAAGATGTCTTGTAGGCAGCAAAAGACCAAATCTCAGTTGTTTGACATCACTGGTCCAGGTCCTCAGCTTCTTAATCTCTTTCCCTATGTGTGTGGTCTGTTGCCGCTCTATGGTTTTTGCTTAATCCATATTTTGCCTTTTTCCCCCCATTATCAAAAACCTTTATGATTACCAGGGATGTTCCTTGCCGAGGATTTTTTAGCTGCAAATCTCTCAGAGGCTCTTGTGGTTAAAAGGCTGAGAAGTGTGGGGCGGTGACGTGGGAACATCCTTTCTAGAGACATGTTTGACAGGTGAGGATCTGGAATGGCTCTAGAAGGCAGGGCTGGCTAAGCGCATCACCTGCAAGAATCTCTAGCAAGTCACCATCATTTCTTGGAATTGGAATTCTACAAAAAAAACAAAACCTGAAAAACCCCAAACCGACCCAGAATAGCTACAAGAAGCCGTTTCAGTCTGCCATCTCCTGCTGCCCCTCTCGCTTGCCCCCGAGCCGGGTCTCCTGGGTGCCTCCCGGCCTCCCTGGCACGGAGAGTCCGCGTGGCCGTCAGGCAGGCAGCACCGTGAGTCGTCCGAGCACGCTGGAGCAGGAAACAGCCCTGGTCTGAGGTGCAGGTGGTGCCGTGACAGACCCGACTGCCGGTGGGCGTTGCTGTGTCTCCTCCCAGAGTGACAGTCACAAACACTGCTCAACAACCAAGGGAGAATGGTGCTGTTTAAAGTTACATCCCTGTAAATTTCGGAATTCACGAGTGGTTTGTCGCTTTGGTCCACTTGCCTGATTTTCCTTTTTTCTCCCCAACGGCATCTAAACCCCAGACTTCCCAGTGTTCTGAAAGGAAGCACTGCTGTCTTCCTCTGACCACGCCAAGCCATCGTCCTCCACTGCTCCCGGGACTCAGGAGGGGCCTGTTTCTCTGCTGTCAGCCCTCCGTCTGGCTCCACGTAGGGTCACTTTGCCATATACAAGTGGAGATAAAAGCAGTTCTGACTGTCCAGGAGCTGATCTGACCGTTCTGTTGTGTGGATGACCACATAAAAAGGCAATTTTAGTGTATTAATCATAGATTATTATAAACTATAAACTTAAGGGCAAGGAGTTTATTACAATGTATCTTTATTAAAACAAAAGGGTGTATAGTGTTCACAAACTGTGAAGATAGTGTAAGAACTGTACATTGTGAGCGCTGGTTGTTTTCCTCTTGTACCATAGAAAAATGTATAAAAGTTATCAAAAAGCTGATGTGCAGGGATATTGCCTTATTTGTCTGTAAAAACGGAGCTCAGCAACATAACTGCTTCTTGGAGCTTTGGAATATTTTATCCTGTATTCTTGTTTGAATTCTTCCTCTATTTAAGATATATACATGGAATCGAAGTGTTTATGTAATAGTTCTATCCTTTTGCCTGCAGGTCAGTTGTAATAAATCTAGGATGTGATGATGACTTTGTAATTTGATTTTCTGAAGCCAGACCCTGAGAGGGGAAAGTCAAGTAAATGCCATTAAATTATCTGCGTTTCACACTGGGAAGACTTCTCTTCTTCCAGAAGTGCTTATGGCTTCTTTCTTTTTCTCCTCCCTTCCTGTGGTCTTACCCTTCTTAGGAGGTGGCTTTGCTTTCTGTTTGAGCAGGCACGATGCAGTTGGGTTTGTTTCTTTGTTGGTCACTTGCCTGGCCCCTGGTGGAGAGAGATGACGTGTAAGAACCCGGTCCGCCTTGGCCCAACGTCTGGCCGCCAGCCGTGCCCTCTGCTCCTGGGGCGGTGGCTGCCAGGTGGGCATCAGATGTCGGCTCAGGTCATAGTCACTCGCTGCTGCCTGAGAGTGGGGGCGGGAGGAGATTTGTGGGTGGAAACCCTGTGGAGGTCAGACCTGGGAGGCTTATAATGGGAGGACAGTGAATTGAGCAGAACGCCATGGGAGCCTGGGAATTACGGAGAGAAGAACTCGGAGCTCCGGCACTGAGTTCGCCTGTCGATCGTTGATCACATGCCAACTCACTGAACATAGACCAACTCAGACCTTTTCCTGTGCCTGCTTCTCTGCTGATCTGAAGTGCAGGAGGTGCCATTCCAGAACCACATGGGGTAAGTACCAAGCCCTGTCCAAGGAAGGGTGTGCTGGAGAAATCCTGGCCCCTCCAGCTAAGCCTAGCTACTAGGGGAAAGGACAGCCACAGAGTTTCCAGATCCCAGCTGGGCACCCGCTGTGTGCAGGACGGAGTGTCACAGGTGGGCCACACGCTCTGTGTGCCGTGGGACACTACCTGTGTTTGCTAATCTCATTGCATCCTGACCGTAGCCTTCCAAAGTCAGGCTGTGGAGGCCCTTTTTAGGTATTAGGAAAAAAACAAGGCTCAGAGAAGTGAAGTCCTGGCTCTGCTAACGGGAGGGAGGGGAGCTGAGATCCAGATCCTCGGCTGTAATGCCTACCGTGAGAAAGTACCTTAAGTAAAGAACCCCCACGATGGGCGTGTTGTGGAACTGAGCCTTGGGAGGATGGACTGTGGGGAGGGACGCTCTGCTTACAGACCTCAGCGAGGCCTGCTTTGCTGTCTGGAAATGAACTGAGGCTAGTAGTTTCGGGGCCACAGTGGGGCTTGGTGGCAGATACAAAGGCACTGCGGTTACTTAGAACTAACCAGAGAACTCCGGGTCCTAATTCCTAAGTGTAACACCTGAGAATTCAGTGTAGAAGCCTCGATGTCCCCATTGGCACGGCAACATTTTGGGCAGTCACGGAAAATGGAGATCAGGCAGGAGGAGGACTTGCGGTGGCTCCTTTAGTATAAAAACGCCCTTTCACTTCTTGATTCTGTCCATCTGTCTTAGCTGCAGGAGGACGGACAAGGGACACAAGAGGTCTTGGAAGTGCCCCGGCTGCTGGCTGCCCGTCTCAGCTCCAGAGGTGGTTAGTGTCCCCAGCTCCTGGCCAGGGCTGTGTGCTCCCGTCACTTCCACAGCATCCGTGCTTGTCCCTCGAGATGTGAGGGGCAGAGAGCTTAAAAACTGTTGGTCTGGAACGTGTGGGCTCCTTTAAATACCTCACATTAAGTGGTTTGAGGGAAAGTCCGATTGGCCATGGTGACCCCCTTCTCAGATTCCACTGTGAGACCCGGTGTCGTGGGCAGTTGGTATTAGACTCTGTGGTGTGAGGAATGCCTTTAGCATGTGAAACATGGCTTCTGGGAATCCACTGCAGGCTGAAGTGATGCATTTTTTGATCTTCCCCAGCTTTCAGATAAATGAATATCCAGGAATTCTAATTTCAAGCCTTGAAATCATTATATGGGTCAGTAGTTCAGTGTCTGCTGTAACAGTTTTTTTCTAATGATATGCCAGAGTATATTATGTTCCTTAAATGTAAAATGTGATTCTGCCTTTTAAAATTGTCTATCCATATATAGCACAGTGTAAAGTCACAACTGAGTAATCACAACGTATAATGAGTCAAATTCCTATCTGCATTTGAAAATTTTATCAACATAGTAA
Organism: Camelus dromedarius; assembly: GCF_036321535.1. NCBI lineage: Eukaryota > Metazoa > Chordata > Mammalia > Artiodactyla > Camelidae > Camelus > Camelus dromedarius. The sequence continues at coordinate 22,359,488 of NC_087451.1, forward strand.
GTTTTGCTGCTGAAGAAATAGGACTTCTTGTTTTTCATAGCACTTACACACAGATTTAATGTGAACATGGCTCTCTGAGGTAGAAAGGGTACTGTTGCCTCAGTCCTGCTCACGGGGGACCAGTCTTAAATAATTAGGTAATTTGCTTACGGTAGACCGCCGGAATCATATACGGAATTGTACACCATGCCAAGGACGGACTTTACCTCTTAAGGGCTAGAGAACCACATGAGCTTTCTAAGCAAGGAAGTAGTTTGATCTGATTTGTACTCTGGAAAAATCGTTTCAGTGACTATGTAGGCTGGACTCAAAGTGGGGAGATTCGAAGACCAGTTAAGAAACATGGAATATTCTAGGCAAAAGTTGGGGAAGGTAAAGTAGTGAAATGGAGGCTGGAGAGGAGGGGATTTAAGGGACAAGTTGGGGGGTGGAATTAGCTGACTGGCTGGAGTAAGAAAAGGGTGGGGGTCCTGGAAGAAAGTTGTTTTCCGGCTTGAGTGATGCAGGTTGCTTTACAGAATGTATGTGCCTTTCACAACCTTTCCTGATTTACCAGCCCTGCTCTGCTCTGTTGTGCTTTCTTGGTGCCTCAGCTGGTTCCTTCTGTCTAGAATTCTGTTCTTCACTTGTCTTTTGAAAGCACTTGCTTATTCTTTAAGACCTGGGTTAAATGTCACATCTTCTGGGAAGCCTTTCCCAATTCTGTCCTCTGAGCTCTAATTTTTTTTTTAATATAATCTCTGTGCAGCATTTGATCATGCTTACTTACTTGTCTCCTTCCTTACTTGTCTGTAAGTGAGTCTTCCACATCTTGCTGGCCCCGTGGTATAGTCAGCTTAGCTGTCATCCAGCGACAGTGCTTTTTGGTTAAAAAGGGCATACAAGCCTGATTTTTTTCACACTTGAAGATAGCATTTCATCCTGGTGAGCCTAGATGCTTTCTTCCCCAGAACAACGCAAAGCAAATTGGATGTGCATATCCATGGCGTACTTCTACTAAAAGCAAAGACGTGAACACGGACCGTAGTTGGGGCTGTCCTACCACACAGTCAAGACTTAGCAACCAGATTTCAGGTGCCATGTAAGCAAGTAGCTGACTGTCGTTAAGAAAGCACTAGAGGCTTCCGTCTCCAACAGGATGTTGGATGAGATTCCCCTAACAATACTCATGATTGGAGTAGCTACAATAGCAATTGCAAAATAAAATTATTTACTTCAAAATGCTCTCCTGAGTTGGCACAAAAGTCAGGAATCTGCCAAGCCCTGACACAAACAGAATCAGAAACTCTTGATCCCACTTGATCACTTGATCCCAACCTTTTTTTTTTTTTTTCTGTTTCTAGAAAGCAAATCCATTTTCAAAGCATGAAGAATTTCTTCAATTGAGGACAAAAAAAAAAAAGTGTTAGAACTTGCTGGGAGCACCTTTTGTTCTTGAAGATGTGAGGCCTCTTCTTTGAAAGTTACCTAACCAAGTGCCAACAAATTAACTTTTGGGCTGAGACTTTCTGCTGAACCTTGGAAAACTTAAGCTTTTGTATTTAAAATTATGCAGCGTTCAGGGCTCAGGAAATATGATGTGGAGCCTGCCTGATGTGGGTTATCTCCTAGGAAATCCTCCAGTAAAACTGGAACCTGGAAGGGCTACATACAGAGTGTAAGGTGGAAAAAGAAAAGCCTGCCAGTTGGTGAGAGATGGAATTGAAACATGCTTGCCTTCATCTTGGCACTGGTTGGAGGGAAATTTTTAAGATCTCCACGCATCTATAACCACAAGTCAACTTCTATATAGGTTCATGGTCTGAATTCATACTACTCCTTGAGGTCCAAAAACCCCAAGCAGAGAGTTTAAAGGGACCTCCATTAGTACTGTCCCCAGGCGATTAGAGGAGGGAAGTCAAAGTCATCTTTGGAGGAACTCTTCCTTCAACTCAGGCTCAAAGAATTTCCACAGGTAAGGCTCAAAGAAAAATGAACAGCTCACAGTCAAAAATCACAAACACACAGAGAAACAAGGTGCTGAATGAGAACCAGCAGAGACCACAAGCAGTAACAGTTACTTGAGTCATCAGATAAAGAATATAAAATAAATACTTAATATGTTAAAGAAGTCAAGTGGGAGGCTTGAAAATAGAAGCCAGGAATAAGAGACTCAAGTGTAGTAAGAAGTGAAAAGGACCAACTGAAACGTCCAGGATTGAACAGTATAGAGACTGAGAGAACACAGCGAGTGGCACTGTGGAGACGGCTGGTTCCACCTTCCCCGCCCCGCACACCCAGAACCTCTTCTCCTTTTCTTCCTCTTAGCGATAAAAACGTGAAAACTCTATTTTAATTTTTATTGGCATCGCAGTGAATCTATAGATCAGTAGCTCTCAAACTTGAGCCTTTATCAGAACCACCTGGAGGGGCTGTTTAAACACGAATCGCTGGCCCTCACCCCTACAGATTCTGGTTTGTAGGTTTTGGATGGGGGCTAGGAATTTAATTACATTAATTAGAATTAATAAGAATTTAATTAAATTCTTTGAAAAGAATTTTTAACAAGTTCCCAGGTGCTGCTGTTCCATGAACCACACTTCGAGAACCACTGCTGTAGATCAGTTTGGGAAGAATTGACGTATTTACAATATTATGTCCTCCTATCAAAAACATGATCTATCTTGCCATTTATCTAAATCTTTACTATCTTAAAAAACACACTGTTTTCTATAGAGGTCTAGCACGTCTTTGTAAGATTATTACTAGGTAATTGATATCTGGTATTATAATATGATCTCTATTTATGTTTTCACTTGTACATAGAAATTAATTGAATTTTGATACATCCATCACATTGCTAAACCCTTTTTTTCTCTGACAGTTGGCCTACAGTTTGTTTTGGGTTTTCTATTTAAGTGTCTATATCATCTGCAAGTAACAGATATCTCATTTCCTTCTTTTTTCCTTAAGCCTCAATTTTGTTCTTATTACCTTAATATCCTGGCTATGAGCTCTAATACCACAGTAAGTAGAAGGGGGGTAACAGGCGTGTGTGCCTCAGTCCTTATTTTAGTGAGAGTGTGTCTAACCTTTCCCCACTTAGAATGATGCTTGTCTTGTTTTGTTTGTTTTGTTTTAGTAGATACTCTTTCACCGAGTGAGGAAGTTTCATTTTATCTTAAACTATGAAGAGTTTGTTTTGCTTTTAATGAAGAGGGTTAAATTTTATTATCTAGATGATTTGTTTACATCTGCTGAGGTCAGTATATGACTTTTCTTATTTAATCTGTTAATGTGGTGAATTACTTAATGGATTTTTAGAATATTCAACCATCTTTTAAACCCTTTTTTTTTTTAAGATTTTTGGGGAGGGGGGAGGGTAATTAGATTTGTTTGTTTATTTGTTTATTTAATGGAGGTGCTGGGGATGGAACCCAGGACTTTGTGCATGCTAAGCATACACTCTTAGCACTGAGACATGCCCTCCGCCCTAAACCATTCTTTACTAGAATAACCACAGCTTGGTTGTGTTTAAAATTTTCACAGCCATAATCCTGAGTGATATGGGCTGTGGTTTTTCTTTCCTCTGAGACTGTTTTTTTTTTTTTTTTTCTTCCCTTTTTTTGAAAAATCTGATTTCCCTGACAGTATGAACTGGGGAATTCACCCCCCCCCCTTTTCTCTTGTCCAGAAGACTATGTATAAAGTTGGGGTAAACTATTCCTTGAAGGCTTTTTAGAACTTCTCTGTAAAACTGTCTCAGCTTGATGTTTTCATTGTGAGAAAAGTTTCAATCACTGCATTAATGCAATGAGATGCTGCATGTATTTTGAAAGTTCTTTTCGTGTCAGTTCTCTGAAGTTAGTTTCCCTGTGTCATCTGTGGTGTTAAATTTGTCGGCATATGATTATTGATATTATTTTCTTTTTCATCTCTGGTTTATTTGTTCCTCTTTCCATTAGTGATGTTATTCTCAGTGCTCTTTTTATCCTTGATCAGTCCTGCCAGAGGTTTGTCTACTGAGTTAGTGAAGTTTTGAAAATCACCTTTTGGCTTTCTTTTCTATTTCATTCATTTCTGCTCTTATTTTTATTACTTCGTCTACTTTCTTTAGGTCTGTAATGTTATTTGTCTAACTTCTTAACACGAACATTAGACTCAGTAATGTTGAGACCTGGTTCTTTTTAAATGTAAGAGTGTAAGGCTATACCTGTGTCTCCAAGACCAGTTGTGGGCCTATCCCATAACTTGATATACAGCGGTTTCATTATTGTTCTGCTTTACGCTTTCTTTAAAGTTCTAAAACGTTTTTTGCTCAAGGAGTTATTTAACAGCATATTTTAAAATTTCCAAATATCTTTTTGCTATTAACTTTTAATTACATTGTAGTTAGAGATGATAATATATATGGAATTTATTTAAAACTTAATTTTTTTAGAGCCAGTAGTGATCATTTTTTTAAGTTACGTTTAGTGCTTGAGAAAAACATATATTCTCTGTTAGATGCAGAATTCTCCAGGTGTATTAGATCAAGCGTATTCCCCTTGTTGTTCAGATCTTTTATATTTTCCTCCTTTTTGTTTACTAACAGAGTAAATCCAAAGAAAAAAAAAGAAAGAAAAAATGAGATCAGAGCCGAAATTAATGTGGGAGAATCCAAAGACAAAATTTAATGGAGAGATATTAATTTGTTTTTCTCTGAGAAAGGCAATGAAAGGATAGACCCTTGACAAGATTTTTATATAAAGAAAGACAAGGTGAAAATTACATGAAGATGGAATAGGAGATGTGAAAAAGTGTATGCTGATGAACTAGCCAGCTTAGAGGGAATGGAAAAATGCAAATAGAAGACACAGCTTTCCAAAGCTGATTCAAGAAAAAACAAAATACACGACTAATTCTGTATCCATTAAAGTCAATGAAACATAGTTTAAAAGTCTCCAGAAACACTATATGCCTGGTTTCAGTGGTAGTTTTCCCAAACACTTAGGGAACAGATAATTCCAGACTTTACCCAGAGTAAAAGGAGACATGTGGAAACTCAACTTTTGAGGAACCGAGGAGAGACCTCAGAACCAAGCTCAATCATATTGCAGAAACTCGAGTTTCGGCAGAGCGGGCATTTTCTTTGGAGAAAGGTAAGATTTGTGGTTCGGAGACAGTAGGTCTTTGGGATAAAAAAAAAAAGTGAAGTTAGACACCTAATTTTATGTTGTACACAAATATCAACTCCAGATGGATATAAAATACAAATGTGAATTTCAGAATTTTAAAACTAGAAGATAGTAGAAAATAATCTCTTAATAACTTGGGGCATCCAGAATATATAAAAACTCCCTCTGTCACCACAGTGTCTGACCTATGGAGCGCCATTGTTAATAATCACCACGTTGCAGTCATTCCATTGACCACTTGGGGGAGCCATATAGCTGAAGAACAAACAAGTTCCCCGCAAGTTAAGTACAGATTCTATTCTCTGGGAGGGAGAGTTAAGATTCATCAAGTTCCCTTCCCTCTTTCTTTCTTTTTCTTTTTCTTTTTCTTTTTCTTTTCTTTTCTTTTCTTTTTTTTTTTTTTTTGCATTTGGGGAAACAGAGGCTCAGAGAGGAGTAATTATTTGCTCACCGTCATGCAAGTAACTGGTAATCTGAAGACGAGAGGCTATTTTCCAATTCACTAATGAATCACTTGATAAAAATGAACCTTAGTTACAAGCCTGCTGGGTTCCAGGCATGGCTAAATTTACTGCGCCTCCTTGTATGTCGGTGCAGAGTTTAAAATAATCCTACCCTTCTCAAGTTCTCGGCTGGTGAATTTGTGTTGTACTTTCTATCTCGTTGAGATCTGTGCTGAAGAAAGAGTGTATGAACACATATTGTTTAATACATTATCAGCCCTGACATATACACAGTTCTTATAAAATCCAGGCAACAGGCATCACTTTCAAGAGACTTGCTGGTACAAGAGCATAAGGGGACACACACACACACACACACACACACACACACACACACACACGTCCTCCCTTGGTGATATCATACAGTTTCAAAGCCTGAAATATTCCCTGTAAGTGAATAATTCTCAAATTTATATTTCCACCTGGATTTTCCCCCCTGGACTTCAGACTCATTTATCTAACTTCTTGCACAACTGTTCCACTTGGAAGCCAGTGAGACATCGCATATTCTTCTTGTTTAACACTGAGCTCCTTATCTTCCCCCAGACTGTTCCTCCAGCAGACGTTCCTAGTTCAGTTCAGGGCAACCCGGTCCTTCCACTTGCTCAGCCAAAACCTTTCACTTACCTTTAAACCCTTTCTCTCCTGCTCCACATTGAAGTCGTCACCAAACACGTTGGTTGTGATCTTCAGGAGAAATCCAGACTCTCGCCACGTCTTACCACCTCCACAGCTCCCAGCATGGTCCAAGCCACCATCATCCCGTCCCTGGCCGTTACCTGGGGTAACGACCTCGATCCCTCTGCCCTTCTGCAGCTTGCTCTCTGAAGAGTGGCAGAGTGATGCTGCAAGAAATCTCAGCAAAGCCACTCAGTCCTCGACTCCAGAACCTCCAGGATGGTTAGAGGGAGGTGATTCTGGAGTCAGGGGCCAGTGAAAAGTTTCCGAGCCCTGGATCACAAGGGTGTGGACTCCCATGAGGGACAAGAGGACTGGAATTGGAAGAACAGATTTGAGATACATTGTGAAGGGAAAACCGGAGGAAGACCTGGAACCAAAAAGCTGGAAATTAAGGAAAAGGAAAAGAGAAAAGTCACTTAGGTGTACAGACAAAGAACAAAAGGAAGGCAAGAGAGGAAGCTAAATTGTGGAGGAAGATGGGAGGTTCCTGGACTGTCTTAGTGAGTTCGGGCTGCTGTAACAAAAATACCCTAGACTGGGGGACTTCAGCAACATTTATTTCTCACCGTTCTTGGGGTGAGAAATAATTCAAGATCAAGCTGCCAGCAGATCTGGTGTGTCCTCACGGGGCAGAGAGATGTTGTGTGTCTCCCTCTTCCACTAATCCTATCATGGGGACCCCCATCTCATGATCTCATCTAACTTTCATGGCTTCCCCAAGGCCTACCTCCAAACTCTGTCCCACTGGGGATTAGGGTTTCCACGTCTGGATTTTGGGCAGACACAACATCGATCCACAGCACGGACTCTTCGTATTTCAGAAGTGAAGAGACTCCCGGTTGAGGTCCTTTCCGGGGTGCTCCCAAGCACAGCACCAAAATTCAAGAGAATGTTCTTCTCCACGTGGGAAGGCCTGTGACCATCTGGAGGCAGGAGGGAAGACAGCAGGACCGTGAGAAGGTCAAAGATGCTGGGTGAGGAGCAAAATGGAGAGGGAGAGAAGTGTCTTCTTTGCTGAGATGGAAGGGAATGGGGTGGGCTGGAGAAAGGGAAAAGGTTCGGAGGTGAGATAAGGAAATGTGAAGGAGCACGTTGCTGGGTGACGCTTCCCCATGGAGAAGGAGGCACAGTTATCCTGCAAGAATGGGATAAGGGGCAGAAGTTGGATCGAGGCCTCCCAGGGTGGTGGGGCGGGGGGAGCCAGGCACAGGACAGTGACTGCAGAGGGTGGGCCTGTGCCGACGACTTCCATGGCCAACAAGCTTCAGTGGCCCCCATCTCCACCATGACTCTCGGTGCCCTTACCCTGCTGCATTGATCACAATGTGAAGTCATCTTATTTATTGTTTGACTATTTGTTTGTGTTTTCCTCTTTAGTGGGGAAAGGAGGGGAATCTGATGTGTGCATGATGGCGACAGTGCAGTTATTGGCCGGGAGCAAAGCCTGGTACCAAACGCTCTCGGATCCCATGGGACCTTCAATCTATGATCTTACCATCTTTTCATTGCCCCTCACTGCTCTCCTGTTCTTGCTTCCTTTGTATCCTGTGTAAAATCCACGGTAAAATCACGCTAGGTTGAGATAACCACGGGACGGGTTCAGAGATGCACTGGACCCACTGAGATGCACCTGAACTAAAACTCCATTGATCACCTGACTTCTATAAGCCCCTTCTCTGGTGGGTGTGCCACGTGACATTTTTGGGTCTCCTGGAAACAGTGTCATTCAGAGCCAGTGTCCAGTCATTTCCCCAAAGTCTGATTGTTCCCTTTCCCTATTGCACAGTCACCTTGGTGAAAGGCTGTAGGTGCCTTGGGGGAAAAGTACGAACAGTATAAGTTTTTGGCTGTGTACCGGGGGTCTGCCCCCAGGGGGATACGGCTCTGATTCATTCAAGGGGTTCTGATTCCATAAACTGGCTCAAGCTGGGGAGTTGATTAAGGAGCCATGCCTCTTTGTTTTGGTGATTCAGCTTAGACTTCCGTTCACTCAACCTGGAACTCCTCTGCCTAGACGGATCAAGTAAGAACTTGGCAGACTTCCCACTCCTCTCTGGTCTAGGGACACCACCGTCTGCCTGCCAGGCCGCGGGTCTCCGCGAACCAAACTGTTCTGATTGCGTACTTGGCTCCACTGCCCATGGTGGTAATGACACCCACGTTGTCTTCAGCAGTTAAGGGCCAAGTTTTGGTCCCTTTCACTCCAAGATCCGAGGTCCACGTGTGGAAGGATCCCAGCTCAGTGGCTGACCCAGTTTCCACTGTAATTTCTCACCTGCAGAGAAGAGCAAGCACAGAGCTACTCAAGGGCCCTGGACTCCCCTCGTAAACTTATTTCTCACAGTTGTGGTGACAGGCGTGTGCTCTGGGCCCTCTTGACGTGGGTGGGCACGTCTTACGTGGTAATCTGCTCAAACATTTAACTCTCCCCATGCCTTTGGATACCTTCCTCTGCGGTATGCCAAGGCAGTTCTGATTTTTTGCCTTCATGTAGTGTTTACCGCCTTTTTGTCCATGTTTTAGCCACCAGCCACCAAAAAAAAACCTGTACAGACCCTTTCTTGCCTCTTGAGCTACAACGTCAAGTCCAGACTCTCTGCCTGAGGGGCCCATAGCAGTGAATTCAGCCTTATCCATTTTGTGTTCCTTCCACCATTATCTCTGGGCTTTTCTTTGTGGGAATTCTTTGATTGCTAATTCAGTCACTCTAATTGGATAGGCTTATATATTTACTGTTTCTTCTGTCAGCTTTGTACAGCTTGTATTTTTCTAGGAATTTTCCTATTTCATCTAAATGATGTCATTTTTTGGCATATGATTGCTCATGACTGTCACTTACAATCCGTTTTATTTTGGTGATGTCATTAGTGACGTTGCTTCGTTTATTCCTGATTTTGATTGCAGCCTTTTCTCCTTCATACCCGGTCAGTCTAGCTAAAGATTTGCCGATTTTGCTGAATTTGATCTCAAAGGACCAACCTTGGGTTTCATCGATGTCCTCCGTTGTTTCTCTCCTCTCTTCCGTTTATTTCTCCTCTGATCCTGATTCTATCCTTTCTGCGTGCTTGGGTTTAGCTTTCCCTTAATGTGAAGGATTAGGGTATCGATTCGAGACCCTTCTTTTTTATTAAATAGGCACTTACAGGTACAGTTTCTCTCTACTCACTGTTTTTTGTGCTGCTTTTTACACATGTGTAGAACGCTACAAATCCGTGATGCGTTTTTATAATTTCTATAATTTTATTTTTTCAGAGAAGCTGAAAGCACAGAGAAGAGCAAGGATATGTTTATAGAATTTGTTGTATTGAGCTCCTTATTCACCATTTCTGGTTCTCTTCATCTCTCCCTGTGGGTTCAAGTTACTATTTGGTTTATCCTCTCACTCCAATACAGCTGTTATTGTCAAATATAGTCCATCTCTGTGCATTATAGGTCTAACAGTAAATTTTTTTGTATTGAAACATACGTGTTTCTATCTGCAATAGGTCCAATACACACATATATGTGACCTGTATGTTACCTGTGGTTGTATGTCTAGATACACAGCATATAGTAGGTATGCTTAATTATATATAATACACTTATACATGTTTAGGTATATGTGTATGTATCGTGTTCTGCAATTGTTTTGAGTCAGTTAAGAGAAGCAAGGAAAACACATGTGCACTTAGACTGTATTTTATAATGACCTATGTAATTACCTTTAGCAGAGCTCTGTTTTCTCTCGTGAATTGGAATTCCCGTGTGGTATCATCTGCTCTCAGTCTGAAGAACTTCCTCTATCATTTCTTCCAAAGTGGGTCTGCTAGCAATGAATTCTCCATTTTTGTTTATTTTGGAATGTCTTAATCTCTCTTTTTTAAAAAAAAAACAGCCTCTTCAAATAATTGCAAAATTTTCTACTTTTTTTCAATCTTCTGCTTCTTTTTTACTTCAGTGAATTAGATGTTCAAACCGTGGCAAACAGTGTTGGTTAAAGCACATACATCTGCTTCATTCTTTAACTTCTAAAGTGTCTCCACTGTGTATTTTGTTTGCTGTAGGTTTTTGGTAGGTAAACTTTATTAATCTCAGAGCCTCCTTTCTATTGCTGCTTTCTGCAAGTTTTTAATAAGAATATGTTGATGTACATAAAATGCTTTTCCATTATTAAAATAATCATGAGTTTTCTGTGCTAATTTTTGTGAATTAAATTGATAGATGTTCTAATGTTGAACTGTCTTCTAATATATGAGATAAACTGAATATAACAAAATATGTTAAAATATATGTTGGATTTTGTTAGTCAATATTTTATTTAGGACTTTCATTTATATTCATAAGTGAAACTGGCCTATAATTTTCTTTCCTGGTATTGTCCCTGTTTGGTTTGGATACCAAGGTTATACTTTTTTCATCTGAGTGAGAATGCTTTCCCTCTTTTGAAATTTTTGTTTTGAGGGGCAAATGATTTAAGAATTGTTACTCGAAGGTTTAGTAGCTCTCATCCTCTGTGTCTGTCTTTTGCATCTGGGTGTGAGTTTGGAGACAAGGCTTTTAATTACTGTTGCAATTTATTAAGCATTATTGGCCTAAATAAATTTTCCCTTTTCTCCTATTAAACTTTTTACATTTCATACTTTTTAAGCAACTCAGCCATTGCTTCTGGGTTTTGAAATTTGTTGATGTTTGCTGGTTTCCAATATGCCTTTAAACTTATTAAAACAGTTTTTATCTGTAATTTTCTCCTTTTCTATTTTATTTGGATCTTCTCTGTTTTTTGTTTGTTTGTTTGTTTGTTTTTAACCTCTCTCCAAAATTCTGTCGTTTCTGTGAACCAATATTTGCTGTGTTAACCACTGATCATTTTTTTGGTCCTATGTTTTCTTGACCCTTTATGAATCGTAAGGGTGCTTAGAGGGTATTCTGTTGAAGGCAAGCATTTAGTGTGCTTATTTTGTTTTGTGTTTTGGGAGGGGAGGTTGCTGGGTTTGCTTATTTGTTTACTGTTGGAGGAAGTACTGAGGGCTGAGCCCAGGACCTTGTGCATGCTAGGCATGCGCTCTGCCACTTGAGCTATACCCTCCCCCGCTTTGGTGTGTTTATTTTGAATGCATTTGACCACACTTACCTTTCCCTGCTGCAGCTGGCTGCATCCCCAGAGCTCCCAGAGGCCTTAACCAGTGGAGCATAAGCATCACTGAAGACAGCCCCGCAGGTGGGGATCCTTTGCTACCCATGATTGCTTTTCCTACTTAAGGTGAGGTTTGTGGATTAACGGCATTGAAATCACCTGTGGGTTTGTTAGACCTGCAGCCTCGTGGGCACCCATCCCAGTACTCTGATACCAAATCAGAGTCTGTGTTTTAACAACGTCCTCAGAGGAATCATCTGCACCTTCAACTTCGAGAAGCACTTGGTCTGCCACCTTCGTCTTGCAGGTGAGAAAATAAAGGGCTTGAGAGGTAATGGACCCCAGTCTACACATGAGAAGCTGGTTTTCATAGGAAAGTGATGGAGGTGGGAGGGAGACAGAAGGGAAGCTGAGGGCGTGGGAGATGAAGAAACATGAACAAGGAGCTGGGATGGGGAGGAATCTCCCCCCAGCCCCGGGAAGGGAGGGCACCGCTCACCTAAGGCCAGCCTCTGTGCGGTGTAGCCAGGAGACGTTTTATTCACAAGAGTACAAGTCTGTCTCAGCGTTGCTGGTGTCAGACTGTCAGAAAACACACCCAGATTTCCATAAACCTCAGGTTCTTTTTCTGGCAGTGAAAGTTGCTGTTTAAAAAAAAAAAAAGCTAGCAAAGGGAAGCATCTGTCACAGGGCTCCTGAGGTGCCCAGCGCC